>NC_137511.1:11395000-11995000 GCF_041902795.1 Electrophorus electricus | reverse complement strand
GTGTATGTATGTAGAGACAAAGGTTAATTGCTTTTAACCACCAGCAGCAGGCCTTACTCTCCAAATTGCATATCCCAATTTATGAGCCTGCATTGTCAGGGCTGAACCCTCTCCCTGATAGTCTGTTAACTGAACATGTTGATACTGATGCTGACATACATGGAATGTAAAACAGGATGGTAACCTCAACCCTTGCTGTAGAGATCACCCAGGAACAGCCTACAGGCTAGAACTGATAAAGCTGGAAGAACAGATCAGATGTGTACATTAGACAGATAGCGAGTGAGCCAGACTGTCCCACCAATCGACTGACTCATTCATTCAGATTTAATTTTATTGAAGAGAGATTTCACTTACTAAAAATTTGTCTTGGCAGTAAAACGTATTAATGTAGACAAGTGCAATAAATATATGAACATAAAAAGCTTTGTGAAGGAGAACTATGTGTTTAGGCTTTTTTTGTCTGTTATTAGTGACATGCAGAGTGGGGTTTAGTGACTGATGTCTGCCAGCACATTCCACTTAGGCACGTGTGGTGTGCTCTTCACACAACGACCATTGCATAACTCATAGGTAAATCCTAGAGCTGTGCAGATTGCATTATAATTAGTGCTATAACGAGACAAGCCTACACATCACTGAGTTTTTGTCACGGAGCAGAATTACTCTGCTCTAGGTGAAAAAGGTGGAAATGATAGTGGGACCTAAAGATAATGGCCTAATGAGTGTCAGAATGATGGGTAAAGTAGCCTACAATATTCATGAGCCCAAATGTTTCATCAGTGATATTTTCAGCCTTTGCACGTTTAATGTGATCGTTTTATATTAAGGAGCTATATATTACTTTATTCTTTGAACACTTTTTGCTTTCATTTTTAAGTGAAATGGAAAACATGTAATGTAATGTAAATGTAATGGTGATACTGCCATGTTCAATCTGCCTCGAGTGCTGATGACTTGCATTTCATCACAGGACATATAATTGATCATTTCATGTGAGTCATAAATAATTGTATTACAATCCTGAGATAGCACCATTTTCTGTAATGACCACAACTTGGTAATTAGTTGATGTACAGAATAAGCAGTGTAGGAGCTGGGGCAAATGCACCCTTAAATTGTGTAATGCCAAGGTTAAACAGAAGTTTGGGTTCCTTATAAAGAATAGTTAGGCCCCAACTTACAGCATCTGGCAGTGACTGCAGTGTTGGACATTCTGTTTTAATTTAGCTAAACCTTTATAAGAGATGAAGAATCTCTCCAAGTTTGAAAGATAGCATTGTTGTAAAATAAAGGATGAAAATGTTTGAAGTTTTGGCGGTGATAAGCTAAAAGAAAATAAGATACAAGTGTTCCATCTTGATTTTGTGATTGTATGGGTGGATGCTTATTTTTAACCTTTGGGTGTGATAGCTGCATGCACATAGCTAGATGTTCCTACTAATGCTGAATGAAAACCATGGTTAATTTAATTCTCTTGGATTGGGGTGCTTCCTGGTTGCAAACTAGGCTTAATGTGTAATTTAAGATAAAAACATTATTTAGCAGTTGATATAGCATTAGCTGACTATAGGTACAATCAGTCGGCTTGTATGCAGAAATCAGGGTTCTTCAGTACTTTGTCCCTGATGTGGTTCCTTGCTCTGATGTCCAAATAAATAATAGCATTAATTTGCATTTTTGCTGCATATTAAATATACACCTTTTTTTTATTCCTAAGATTTTTTATGAAGTTGTGGGAAGCACCAGGTAGTATCTGTCATTTGATTGGCTGATGCCCATGTACACTGAGGGTGCTGAGGGCATTTCAAATATGAGATGTTTTGTCCTATGTACTTTCTTCTCCCAAAAGTCTTTGGATTCTCTGAATTGCAAGATCCTTAAGTAGTCGAAATATAAATGTAGCTATGAACAACCTAAAGCTACTGTGTATAATAATGGCCACAGTAGGTTGTCTGAGGCAGGCCTCTGTGGTTTGTTTCAAGGATGGCCACAGGACTATTGATTAAAAGCAGTGAAAAGTGCTTGCAGTCTAGCCACGTTAAGCAGTATCAATTCAGATTCAATGCATGGCAGCTGTTAAGGCTTGTCAGAGCAACCTATGAACACAAAGGAAAGGTCTAATGTGTCAGTAAGTGTATTCCAATTGCCCTAGTAAATCCCTGTGCAATAAACTACACAAGGAATTTGGCAATTTTAACAGAGATTCAAAGCATTAGTGAGTTCAGTTCACTTTGAAGGGAACTTCAAACTATGCAATGAGTAGTGAATAATAGTTTATCACTGCTGACTGGTTGATATTGTAAAGCAGCAAATAAACAAGAATTTGGCAGAGTTCATTTAGGTGTGTGAGGGATACAAATATTTCATAACTTTTTGCTGTATTCTATCATCTCAAAGTAACCTGTTCAGAAAAGTGGTCAAACCAGCTGAAAGACAAATATAGATAACTTTTACCTAGTTAACTGATGTTAGTTACCCTGAGGTGAATATTGCCTATAGCAATATGTCTAGCGAACATCAGGCAAAGATTCATTGTACAAGCAAAATATATGTTTTCATAAATACAGTTTAGCCTAGCCAAGTTAGCAAATACATTAATTGGCTATAAAGCTAATGACAGAAACAAACAAAACAAAGTGTAACACAATGTCTTCTTTGCAATGATGTTACAAGCACTGGTGTAGGGCAGGAGTATGCAGTCCATGAACTGTAGGGGAGCCTCGAGTTCAGGGGGCCTCCCTGGGAGACAACATTTTATGAAAAGAGTCTCCACCCTGCCTCTTGCAATGAGACAGCAGATGTTTGTGCTATGCCACTGGTTACAGGACATTCTGAATGAAGGGATGTAAATCATCTACAGTTCATCTGACTCACATCAGTGTGTAGGGAATACAAAGGTCCTGCTTAGGCATGCCATTGAATGGAATGCAGAGCATAAAATGAAAAAGGTTAGTGAACTGCTTTATAGCTTATATTAACTACAAAATGGCTGTAGCTAACCATCTTACAACAATTAACTGGCAACTGAAAGCTAACTGACAACTGAAAGCTAACTTGTTAAAACTGAAGTTTCAAAAGAAAATCAGATGTAAAAGCTTCAGTAATAGGAGAGATTGCTAATTTTCATGTCAGTTCAGTGCGTGGTAGTTTTAATATACCTGTAGCAAATAAATTTTTTGCATCTTCAAATTCAAATGATCTAGTGATATTTCAGAGAAAAGTACACATAGAACAAAAATGTGTTTTGCTTACCACAGGGCATGATGGAATTTTCAAAAACCCCAATTTCAAAACTTCATTTTCAATTTTCAAAAACTCCATTCATCATTGACAAAACACGTGTAGAGGAGGATAACTTATATGAGCTTAAGAGCATGACGTCGATGACAGAAAGGTGACATGATTTCGGTGCTCTGCAAAGGCCAAGAGGTGAGAATTGATAGAGGCTTCAGTTTCCCAACTTGATATTGGCTAGAAACGTTAAAACTAGACCTACGGCAACAGAAATCAAAACTGAAGCGTGTGTCACAATTGGGGTTCATTATAATGCTAAAGAAATACTCGAGAAATGTGTCATTATTTTCATTGCTTGTATTTACTTAGGCAAATTTTATTGTGTAATTTTTACCAAACTCTTTTCATTTATTTAGGCATTTCCAGGCTCCTGGAGATCTATAGCCCTGCAGAGTTATTCTTACCTAACACACCTAATCCTTTTCTAATTGTTGAGGAGCTTCTGAGTATAAGAGCCAGGTATGGGAGGTTCATGGTTTCAAATGTACACTGCTTCAGATAGACACGCGCACACACACACACACACACACACACACACACACACACACACACACACACACACTGATTGTTCATTAAAGGTGTGAATTACAACTTTAACAACTTAACATAGCATTTTGGTGTCAATATCATTCTCTCCCATCTTAGTAAAAACTCACCCCAAGTGTACCTGTATATACATAGTTCCACCTTACCAATGCCAGAGTGTTTGTGTTTCCACCCCAACACAGTCCATCCTCGAATGTTGTAGGTAGTCTCACTTCAGTATAATATGTAGTTTATTTATAGTTTTCATGCTTTTCTGATTGTTTTTTTTTCTGGCTTGGGTCCAGGACATAGGCTATTACAGCTTATAGAGCACGAGTTCTCTTCACACTGGCGCGGTTAATAATGTTGACGTTACCTCGTCACAACAAGATTTAAATAACACATGCAATGTTCTCCCTTGCTTGATTATGTAGCTCGGGAACTGAAGCTGATTATCAGGTGGATGTGCACCCCAAGGTGGTGGCATGACCGCGTAATGCACGTAACCGATTATAAAAAGCGTATTTATTTTTTATTATCCAAGTTACTACCTTGTTATAGTGCACCGGAAACGTAAGATAATTATTAGAGACCTAGAACATTGAGTCAGGATGAACCCATCCCACCTAAGGAAACTAAAATGTATATTTTTTTAAATTCTGAGAAATGTTTGAATTCGTAAAGGGCGACTTTTGTTTTGGAAAGGGCATCCTTACCTCATCCTTATAATCCTTGTAACTGTGTCAGTATGAAGAACTCGGTAAAGAGCCATCAGCCTAAAATATAATATATATTTTTTGGTATCCCAGAGAGGAAAAAAGGAGTAAAATGTCTTCTTATGTCGTCAGTAAAGTCATAAATAATTAGATGGATTTTTAATCAGTTTTTATTGTTTTTTTTTTCCTTGTGTTCCTTGTTAGTGAAGCATTGCATTTGAAAAGAATGCTATTAATATTAATAATAATAATAATAATAATAATAATAATAATAATAATAATAATAATAATAATAATGTAGTTAATAATAAAATCAAACAACATTTACAATCTACGGATTCCTGCTGATGTTCTAATTAAATAAACATTAATAAACATTTTATCATTAAACTAAGCAAGGCCTATGTAAAGTAGCCCAGTGTTTTCCCCATATTTACTTTTAAATAAACTCATTATATTTAGTTTTAATGAAAACTAATTATAAATGAATCTCATTCTCTATATTAATCTATCTAATACATTATAATAAACCAGATAAGAGACGATTTGATTGTACGCATGTGAGTACTATAAGAGTAACAGGAGCAAAGGGCGTGGCCTATGATTGATTACTCTGGTTTAGAAAGACGTCATGATGTATATTTTATGTAAATAACGACTGTTACATTTGTTATCTATTTAAATAGATTTCGCTGTCATTTCACAGAAAAGGAGGTAGCTAGGAAAATCCTCTGTTCCCTCTTCGTTATACTAAGACGTCACATAGGACTGGCTTGATAACACTTTTTCATTTAGTCCTAAGAATGCATTAAAGCACCGCATTAAGAAATGTGTGAAAAAAATGGTTCTGTTATACCCCTCATATTGCACTAATTTGTCAAATGGTCTATGAATGTATTTTACCTAATGTTTTTTGTTGTTGCCGTGTAATCAAGCCTATTGGTTTTTTTTGTGTTAACCCAACACCCCTGGTTCAACTTAACATCTTATTATAAAGCTCTTCAGGAGCTGTCTTACAGCAGGAATCACTAAAAATGTGTAGAAGATGATGTTCGTCGTAGCTTGTGTTAAACTGTAAAATCACGAAATTTCTTGATAAACCTTTTCATCTAGCGAATCACCATTAGAAAAATCCCCTAAAGGAATAAATGACCAAAGAACAGCTAAACGTAAGTTTTGCATGCAACACAAAATACTCCTTCAGATTCATTCTCGTTCATTTTCGCGTTAGATTGTCTCTTGCCTATTGTAGATGGTAGCGTGACGTTATTCAGAATAAAAGTTGTCTTAATTCATCTCTCACGTCTTGCTCGCACATAGACTGCTTTAAACGCCGATTATTAGGAAGAAGACAAATAAATTATTGGATAAGATTAACCGTTTAAATGCATCTTGAATATCCTACTAATTACTGTTGTGCTAATTACATTTGAAAACGATAATCCAGAGAATGCATATAATATTCTATATGGTATCAAATGGGACATTTTATATAATTAAAATATAAACCACTATCAACGGAATAAGATGTATATTTGCATAAGCCTACATATTTTAAATCCAGAAAAATCGATCACCGCTTTTCTGTTTTAATTTTATTACGAGTAAAGCCGAATGTAGGCCTATGTAATATGTGTTTAATGGCCACAAACATTTTCCCTGAGTTTAACCTTAAAACTATTTCCACCACACACATTAAACCGTCTCAACTCTTTTTGGAATTTCGAAATAAGCCTGCAAATAAATTTATTTAAACATGTGGATAGCCCGAGCCTCCTAGGTCACAGCTGCATAAAGATCCTGGATGTGTAGAATAGCCTATTGCGTCCCAGCGTTTCAGTTGATCATATTACTCAAATGAAGAACTTTGAGTCTCTCCGAAATATGTTTTTTTGTTGTTGTTCTATATTTTATTATTCTAACTTAAAGCTAATGTAAATAAATAGGTACCGGTCCTGAGGCACCGCAGCATAGAAAACGTTCGGCCATTAAAATAATTTTTCTCTTCAATACGTCTACCGACTGGAGTGTTTACTGATAGCTCAGACCGGGTGCAGTGGCCAACCTCTGTCCGTACAGTCCATAGGGGGAGTAATATGAACCCGTCACTCCAGGGGTTGGAAGAGGGGGTTTGGAATACGGGTGATAACGACTGCTAAGTCCGAGCGCATGATGCGAGGTCCTGGGTGCCAACGCGCCAGAGCCTCCTGGAACTCCGGTTGGGGGTATGTGCATATGACAAGCCATCGCGGCGGCGGCGGCGGCAGCTAACGAGGATGAACCAGGATATCCTGATAATGACTTTTCCGCTCCGACGAATGCTGTGTGAGTTCGCAGGTGGTTCAGAAGCTCTTCTGAAGTGGAAAAGCGCTTGTCACAGGGCCCGTTTGCCGAAACCCAATTACAGACATGGTGCTGCGGGTCATTGGGAAGCACAAAGCCGTACTGGTATAACGGGTGCGGGGTGAAGGTGGTGGATGAAGGAACACCGGCTAGTGGGTGAGAGGGGTACAGTAAAGGATACCCGGGCTTCAGAGCCGCGGTGGAGTCGTGCGAACAGTTGGCGCCTGGTAGATGACCTGCGCAGTGGTAGCTGAGACAGTATGGGTCTCTGCACAGGCCAGCTGACATGATAGATGGTGGAGAAGCCCCGGCCAGTGGGCTTGTCCCCGCCTTACTGCTCAGCGAGTTTGCGGCGGCGAGTTGCGCGCTGATCAAGTGACTGCTGGGTTTGGTCGGGTCTAATGTCACCCCATGGGACAGGAAGTGCTGAGGGTAGCTAGCATATGTCCCCGCCAAGCCTCCCGGGAATGGAATTCCAGCGGGAGGGAGAGGGAATACTGTGTGACCTGGCCTGTAGGGGGAAACGGGGGCAACAAGTCCTGATCCGAGAGCAGACGATGCCGAAGACACTGTGGTGGTGTCAGACGCTAAAGACTTTACAGTTTCTTGCTGATGGCTTGACTCATTATCACCTGAACTTCGACTCGTTCTTCCGGACACTTCAGGCGGATCACCATCTGATTCCTTCTTATCCTCTCTATCTCCCGTTTTACAGTCCGCGATCTGTGGCGATGCAGAAGTGCAGGAACTCGGGCTGCCTGTCCTTGGGGTAAACGGCTGGCAGGTGGCGCCCGGCACCCGGAAGCCAGATTTATCTCCACTCGAAGACAAATCTTTCTTCTCTGATGATTTTGAATATGGCTTAAAACTAGATTTATCTTCTGCTCCAATATCACTGATTTTCAACGGTCCGGATTTTGAGTCTTTGTCGCAAGAATCATTTGAGGTGACAGCGGATAGCTTGGTAGAGCACGGCGGATCTGGTTTTCCGATTTGAGAACATGTTTGTGCCAACAGAGCCAGTGGACTCTTTTTGGCATCCAGCTGCGAAAACAGAGAGTTTTAAATAACACTTATATGTATGGAATGTAATAAATCATTAACAGAGCGACATAAACATATTAATTTAACCTTGGTTTAAACCCATAGGTGTGCTAGTCTAGATAAATGTTCGTGCGCTTTGCATTAAACATTGACGAATACAGCAGACACTAAATGCATTTCAGCGTTTTTTATCCACGCATGAGAGAAATACTCAAGGTTTGTTTTGCTAAAACAGCATAGGATTTCTTTGTTCTAAACTAAAAGACACAGGAAGGTTATTCGATTTTCAAAAACGTACCTCAATGGGGCTGACAGGGGTGGACGGCAAAGGCTGTAAATAGTCCGGATGCAGGAAATGTCCAGTCCGCGCTGTGAGCATTTTTAAAACCTTAATCGGTAAACGCTTCGCTTGTCGCTGTGGATCCGCGGGAGGTAAAAAGTGCTGATAAGCTTTCGTAGTTTTTGCAGTGCCGTTTTCGCAACGCTCCCACACCAGATTCGCAGCGCAGGTTCTTAGAGCGGATTCCGGGGGCAATGTAATCATGACCCTCTTGTCATTTAGATTTCAGGAAACTAATTCATAGACGTTCAAAACCATATCCCTTGAATAAAGAACCTGGTGTGTCCAGAAAAATGAGGGACCGTGGAGAGTAATCCGCGGAAAAATCGGTGAAGACGGTCGAGAGCGCAGGTTACATCTGCCGTGGTGCTGCTCTGTGCGTTACGTATTCCGTGAACGGGACGCGCAACCCCACTGCTCACCAACGTGTCTTCACGAGTCCTGAGATAAAAGCTGTTGCCGCCTTCCAATCAAAGCGCAGATGGAGGTGATTGGAGGGTCAATGGGATGTGACGCAACTGACTGATGTGGGCGTCTGTTTTGTCCGTCTCTAATTGTATGACGGGATGTTGCTTGTGTTTGACATAAATAGCGATCGGTTGAGTTTGAGATCATGTTTTATTGTGCATCACACAAAGGACATTTACATACAACGCCATAGTTGTCGAAGCCTGTAAATCGTTTATCAGGCGAGTTGAACTGTAGGTTATACAGCGCATGAACTGAAATACAAAGAACCTTCACGTTTAAAGCAGGGAGCGTACGTAAGACATGCCTCGCATTCTGTATTTTTCTTTTTATGTTCTGACTGATTTGTTGATGAGATAAAAATGATCACAATTGTAGTGAATGCCAGGAGTTCCGGAATTAAAGTAAGCAACAATAAACCAAATTATTTCTCTAAGGGTATCTACTAGGAGTACCCGACTGACTGTGCACTTAGACAAATTGGTTAAATGCGGCCAGATGCTTAAGAGTGAGGGAAGTGGAATTTAATCTACTGTTAGAAACAAATGATATGGACATTTTTGAGAGCATAAGATCAGCCGCTAAATATGAATATATAAGAGCCTCCATAATAGTCAATTATCATGACATATTTAATTGCAGTCTCTGGTTCGGGTTTTGTTGCTGTTTGTACACAACAGATGATGTTAAAAGAAGTGTGTTATGCTGAAAGCGGCTGTGATTAGCCTTGAACAATATAACATATGTGGAAGACATTGTGATTATTAATCAGGAGATACTGTGATTGATAACCGAGTTGCTTTTTTCGGCTGCGGCTGTCAGCTCCTGCCACGGCGCGTGAGTTATTAGGGCAGAGGAGGGGAGAAGGGCGAACATAAATTCCGCGCTTCGGGCAGAAACACCCTTTATTGTACGCGTGATAGATGACTCTCCGCTGCAGACACCAAAATACTCGACATTATTCTGTAATGGGAACGTGTTTCTGCAGCGCCATATTTCCCCACGTTAAAGTAGAAAGTTAAAATACTCACGTCTCTGACAATGTTTATGGATAACTCTACACTTGTGGATACTATTAGTCACCACCGACCTAGAGTTCGCCTTTCCAACTGATCCTAACCGTTTCAAAAGCACAAAATAATATTTTGTAGGTCAGAATGTTAAAGGAAATGTTAGTTTTAAACGGTTGCGTGCTTCCCCCCGCAGAAACGACCGATAGCGGTCACAACAATGGGAAATCAGTCTGTATACGACTACGGACAGAGACATGAATTATTTGTGGACACAAAAGACTTGCGCTTACTTACCAGGTGCATTAGAAAAGAACCTGTATTGTTGGCAAATGATTTTTTTTTTTTTTTTTTTGATATTGTGCCTCTAACGGAAAGTGTGAGCTCAGTCCAGCGTTATTGGTGTAGCGCTATTTAGGAGCGCCTTCCTTCCATTATTTTATCTTGATGTCATAACTACCTTTTGTGGGGCACACAAGAAACTTGCTAACTTCTATTCAGTCTGTTTATATTACCATTTAATAGTTATATTTGACCTTTTTGCTCCGAGATGTTGATGCATTAGTAATAGCTAATCTGCATCTGTTATCAATGCCATTATATTCCCCGATCTATAGAAGAGGTTTCATTATTTTACGTAGTTAGAATGCATTAACTAATGACTCTGTGAGGCTGTTGGTCTTCTAGCTATAATTGTGCAGTGCGCTCAATATGACCTCACTGAGATGCACCGTGGAAATGCCAGCGGCTTCACACTCATTAGGACGCAATCAAAAAATGGAGACACTTGTACGGCGAAGTGCATATTTCACTTCAGGTGTTCCTTGGGTACATGCTGAGGTAGAGAATAGTGGATCAGTGCCTGGCTCCGTGATAATACACCCTGCTCAGGAAGATCTATAGTAAGCATGCAATTTGCCTGAGTTGTTACCACTGGGATTGTTTTGGTGGAAGTTGTGTTTTACAAATATACCATCAGATTTGAGCATTCTGTTGGTAAAACAAGCACGAAAAACGACTTTCTTCCAACTCAGTGCCTCCATAAGAGATTGAACATAAATCCAAAAATAACCCAACATTTATTCAGTGACTCCATTGACACTTGTTCGTTTGAGTCGTCTTGGATATCAGGAAAATATTCAAGTATAAGGAATATCCACTTAATAGTATTAATAGGAATATCCACTTAATTCGCACCCAAGACGAATGTAAAGTTTAAATCGTTCAGAGGACATCAGAAGACGATCTGAGACCCATGTAAGACATGTTTATACAACTGTAAATGCATTTGTGTCTCTAAGCTACAGTTGATAGTCAAAACCTCATCCCCTCACATGTCATACTGTTATCCTCTACAAAATCAGTGGAATGACTAGAGTTGACATTTTTAAGGAAAATGGGGAAAAAAATTATTACGTATAGCACAATAAAAGAGAGAAGCATATGTAGCGTAAAAGCTTGTGATTAATATCTTGTGATGATACAGTCCAGATACAAGACGCATGAACCGACCAAGTGTAAACGTTATAACATTCCCGTATAATATAATAACGGTATAATAATGTTCATATAACATTATAACATGTCAGGAGCATCCAGGCTGGTTGTAAAGATGCTAATATATCCTGTATGTAGGCAAGCAAATGGCCAGTACCATGGTAGCTAGCAAACAAGACTGTAGTTTTTAATTTGGACTGCATAAAAGCTGTCTCTGCAAATCTACTGTTCACTGAAGTGATCTGATTACATATGGGTAAACCCTCTTCTCTCTGCCTCTCATAATGGTCCCATACTCTTACTGTTAACTTTTATTACATGTTGCTGTTATATTTATGAAATATTGTTTGCTATTTAGTCAGGTTGTCTCACCTAGAGACAGCTTTGCACTTGAAACTTCAAGAGCAACGCACCATGTTTAAACAGCCTGCACAATTGTAGTATGTGGTTATTAGAATAGTCCATGTTAGAGTATATCCATCAGACTTGGGTTGGGTTTTTTTTGGACTTGGTATAAATGAGTTGCATGTAGTTTTTAACATGAAAATGATTAAATCACAAGTCAATTGGAAAAAAAATTCAGATACGCTTATTTGTTCCTACATATAATATTTTGTCTGCATGAATACCCTAAAACAAATAAAGTGTGACATAAACATGTTTGTTTTTTTCTAATCCATAACGAAGGATCATCTTGGCTCCTGTACTTTACTAATGCTGTTTTCAAGTGATATTCTTTCTATTTACTTGGTTTAATTGCATTCATTTCATTTATGTAAATTTAAGCACTTTAGTACAGATCAGCACAGAACAGCTTAATGGGGAAAGGAGCTTCTGCTTTAAAACAAATAAGAAACATCAACAAAATCAGTATTTGTAAATGGAGTACATTTATTTTCAGGTATGGGCACATTATTTTTTAATGTTCCTGCAATGCTTATTGTGTTTTTAGTTTTCTTAACATCCTTGAAATGTTTTTCCTTTATCAGAACTCTCTGTAAAAGTCCCCTGGAATGTTCCCTGTTAGCTGGACTGCTGGGATTTGGCATAGATAGGCACGCTGGCTTAGACAAACTACAGACTATGTGCTTCTGACATCAGATGTATATGAACAGTGTCCATATTAAAACCGGGGGAAAAAAAAAAAATAATAATAATAAAAAAAAATATATATATATATATATATAAAAATTGAACCATAAAATTGAGATTTACTACCACTGTTTCTATTGACCCTTGCTCTCTCACCTGCTGCACTGACCTATTCTAGGCTCTCATTGGCTGTTTAGACCAGTGGTAGGCAATCATCATCATGAACACTCATTCAATACTTTACTCTCTGATCTTTGTTTTCCTTACCCCTAAAGCGCTCAGACACACATTTCCTTCAAACTGTGAAGGTTGGAATCCATGCTCCAGCATTCATAAAGGACACTGCAATGGTTTGAATGCATGAGACACAAGGCTGGTGCCCGTCAACATGCATTACATTATTGCAGAAGTGAACGCTGTAGCACCAGGTACTGGCTGACCCTCAGTGAAACATGCAGGCAATGTGATGGAGTGGAGTGTCCTGTCTCTGTAGGGAAGCCAGAGCAGTTCTGAGTGGTTTGATGGTGCACTAATGTCCTTGGTGATGAGCGTCTGTGTCTGTAAGCATAAGAGTTAAACTCTCAGCTGGAGGAATCTCTTAGCTGGAATGACAGGAAGGTTCAGTCATAGAGAATCCGAGAAGCTGAGAAGTCAAGAACACATGGTCAGAAACTATTCTAGATAGTACACAGTTCTCAAGTATTTAGCATCAGGCTTGCTTCCACCACTGAGATTTTTAAATGGCTGACGTTTGTGATAATACCCGCTCCCCTGATTAAGCTAGAGAGAGAACCTTTTGTGGTATGGTTGTAATTTCTCTGGCAGTGTTAGACCATCCAATCCCAAGATAACCTCATTAAAACTCTCAGAACTGCTATAGCATGTGTGTAAGGTGTGGCATGATGATCTGAGTGTGCTGGAGTGCAGCATTGAAAGCTTCTTTGGTGACACCTCTTGTTCAGCATGTCTCATTAATTAGCTAAAGCTGTGGACCTCCAAACGTTAGTCTGCTAATGAGTCCTTTGGATTATGGAGTGATGGGCATGAGAGATGGATCTGGCAGCATCAGCCCACAGAGCTGCCTTCAGGACAGAAATCTGCTTCAAAACCACGATGCCTGTCCTAACAGCTGCCTTATTTTTGTATTAAGATGTTTCTGGAAACTGCTGATACCCCTTTTCCCAGACTAATAGTCTTATGGGTAGCATATAAAATGAGTGATTTGAACATTTCCACTTGATTTTGTTGAAAATGAAGTTATGGAGAAATATAATCTTTTATATAACAAATTTTTTTGGGGGGAAATACAAATGTTACAAACTAGTTATCTGTATAGGGTGTAAATGTCTGGATGTATGTAGCCTCAGCACAGCTCTCTGCTCTATAGTCTGTATATATATGTAATGACCTTTTTTGTAACATCACCTGTTTTATTGAAAGCTGACCTGTTTTTCTGCCATAGCCAAACACCTTAAGTAATACATTCAGTCAAGGTGTAGATAATGGTCAACACATTTTTAAAACCTATGGAAGAACCTTTGTAGAATTAACCTTGTTTGAGTTGACCTCATTTAGTCTTAAATTAAGTTGAACTCTAGTGTTAGTCATAAAAGTGTAACAAGGATAAAATGGTGAATATCATCAGTGTAAAAAGTACATTTTGCTGATTTTAATTAGCCTATTAAAATATTAATAATGTAATTAAACAGCAGGATGAAATGGATTGTACAGTTAAAACTGTACACCGTCAGCTCACTGGAATCCTCTTAAACCCATGCTAGGGAACTTAAACCTGCCTGTTTGGGTAGATTATAGACATATGGTGTGTATGTGTTTTACTTGGAGTGAAATAAATCTATGGAACTAAAAAAAGTGTACAAAAACATGACTGAATTGCTCATTTTAAAAAAAGTGAGAATATTGACATTAATATACTGTAACATGTAATGTGAAATTTGAATGTATGATGTGTGAATTTAAAATTCAATCTACAAATTCAATTTTAAGATTCCCAAAGTCATCTAAAAAAAGGAAAATGAGAACAAAGGTCAAATGTTCAGGCTTTTGTAGTGGATATAATTAAACTCACATTGGCCCACAAAGGTCTTCTAGATTACAACAGTGTTCAGTCAGATTCTCTCTGTTTTGTCCTGAAAGTCACTCTGGGAATAGAGTTGAAGGTGTCATGGAAATGGTTCCAATTGTAGAAAGACTCTACAACATGGACCATGTTAACCACACTCTCTACAGTTTTGTCAATTCCCTGCTTCCAGTTTAGCTCTTCAGTTAATTATCAAGTTACTACAAATGTGTTGGTGCAGGGAGATCAATCAACTGTGGTAATGTGGAGAGATCAATCAATTGTGGTAATGCCTCTCAAAGTGTTGAGTGTGAGACCCTGCTATAAATAGTGTGGCCAGTGGAACTTCACTGTAGCAAAAAGAGTTTTTGCACTCTGTCTCACACACACACACACACACACACACACACACACACACACACACACACACACACACACACACACACACACAAGCAAGCATACCTATAATATGCTCAATTACACACTCAGCCCAACCCATGGGGTTCCTCCACTTCAATGTGTCTGGTGAGAAGTATGTGAAATGGGATTACTGTCTCGTCTGAGTCCCTCAGAGTGAATAACTGCGCCTCACGGCCCTGGATTAGGGATTACCTGCCAGTGAGCATCCATCAGGATTAGGGGGTGTGGAGGAGGAACATGCAGGTGTGGAGGAGTGTTGAGACAGGTGCAGTTAGACATATTGCTGGCGTCCTGAGTATGGGGTGTGAGACTGTGTGAAGCAAGCACTTGCTCCTTCCCTTTCCCACACATGGGTGCAGACCACATATCATTAGCTTCGCCACCCTTGCTGTGAGAATTGCTCTGACAGAGTCTCAGGGCTCATGCCAAAACAGCGCCACCATCTCCCCAGGACTACCTCACAGTTTGCTGACAAATAGCTTGGCAGATCCACCTGTCATGTAATATGTGGTTTGTAAGGATGCATTTCTCAGTGGTGGTGTTTAGAAGTTAAGGCTAGTATTGGGGACCAATATCAGTCTGCCAGATGTCTTGAAAGGTACTCAAGACTTGGAAGTTACAAGAAATAAAAGTTAAAAATGTTGTGAATGAGTTGTATGGTAGGTGCTTTGATTTCAAGGTGATGAACCCCCTACTCTGCAGACTAGGGTTAATTTTTCTTATGGTGCAATGCACCTTTCCAGGAGCCCTTTACCTATGCTAACTGACAGAAAGAACAAGAGGACTGCACCCCATTATTAAAGAGCACTTACCTTTTTCCCATGTACCCAGCATGCAATTCACTGTTGATGGAGCAATTTATCCATCACATTCACCTTTCAGTGAAGGGAGGAAAAAAAGGTGGGGCATGTGTGTCAATGCTTTAGGTGTAAGTGCTCGAGAGTGGTGGTGAGCTGTCGGAGAGAACGGAGCCAGAGACGTTTCCGTTCCTGCCCTGATGAGTGAGAACAAAGGAGACACGTAGAGACACCTGGAGAAATAACGTCCTATGTGACACGTCAGCGGAGTCGGTGTCAGGTGATATTCCAATCGGACGGGTTTATTACAAAGAGCTCCCCTAAAATCCCTCAGGCATCTCTCTCTCTCTCTCTCTCTCTCTCTCTCTCTCTCTCTCTCTCTCTCTCTCTCTCTCATGCACTTTTGCTCTCTCTGACAATCTCTCTTTGTCTCTCCATCTTCTCTCACTCTCTGTATACAGGCTATGTGTATTTAATACCTGCTCTAAGATGATCTCATTATGCATAATAATAGCATATTGTTAGATTTGGGAGTTTCTATCTTATGTCTTCACAGAGCATTTTGCCCCTGCCGTCCTTGACCTGATCATTACAGGTGTGGACCTTTATTTCTGTACTGCTGTTTTGTGACAGGTGTCATTAAATTGAAATTAATGCATTGTATTTTTGAGAGCTGATTGGCTGGCAAAGGAAAAATATGAGTGAGTGAAAAAATATGAATGGGTTCAAATAACCACATGATTTAAAAATAATGTTTCTATGCAGTGTAGAACAAAGTGAAATGGTTTATCAGGGCTTGTGTGTATATATCAGCACATTGTGTATTAAGATAATTTTTTGTTGAGGTTAATCCTCTCTAGGATATATGTGAATGAATATATATCAGCTAATGAAACAGTTTTTATTTATACCACACAATATAATTTGGAATCCACAAATCTGTATAAACAAGAATATTTTTCTTTTTTTTTTTAAAGAGATCCTTATTTCAGTTGAAACATTCAATCATTCAGTTTTATGCACAGTTTCTCTCTCTCTCTCTCTCTCTCTCTCTCTCTCTCTCTCTCTCTCACACACACACACACACACACACACACACACACACACACACTCTGAATGGGAGGAGTAATAGTCACTGAAAACAAATCAGACTGAGGGTCAAACCTGCCTGCAGCCACTTACACTGCTGCGTAGTGCTTAGCTGATACTGGTTAATATCCAGCTCTTATGAGGTAGTAGTTAACACTCAATAATAAGTTGCTATTTAATGGTATGCATTCAGCAGTTAGATGATTGGATTCAGCAACTGACAAATAAAAACTAGCAGTTAACATTTGGCATTGATTGGAATTTAGCAATTACTCGCTAGATAGCTGAGAGCTATCTGGTGATGACTGTCTCAAAAACAAAAAACTAAGCAGAGATGGCCATGTGTATGTGTGTGAGAGACTGCTGAGCAGGGCAGTCTGGGGGGATAGGGGGGTGGGGGCGTTGGTAGGTGCTTGACCGTGTTCAGTTGGTGCATAAGCCAAACCATGATTTAATCATTTGTCGTGGGGCGTGGGCGCATGACCATGTGACGCATACGTGGTGTGTGTCTGTATGCATGTGTTTGGTTGGTGGATGAGCTGATGTAGATGAAGAAGGTGAGATGGAGTGAGGAAGGGATGTGGCCTGAAAGCAGTGCAGTGGTTCTAGTCAGAATCCAAGGGAGATCTTTTTGCTTTCTCTAATTTAACATATCTGCTTCAACTCATTGGCTAATTATTATACCCTTTATTAACTTGACATGGCAGTGAGGAAATTGCAGAGGAATCTAGGACTGGGAGCTGCCAAACAATGTGACATCACAAGTCGTCCTGCTATCATCAGGTTGGGCTCCCTCAGTTATTTAGTCTCTGCTAAGAAATCCACTTCAGTGCTTCTTAAATGTAGCTTATGTGAAGGTAAGGAGGATGTCCTAATAGTCACTTTTGCATTTCCTCTCCTCTTCTTGTTTTCTTGAAAACCCTGAGATATGTGGTGAGAGGAGGAGATAAGGTCACAGAGGAAAAGGTTTGTATCTCTCCCTTGTGTTGATCTTAGTGGAACGGAAGGACATTCTCTTATCTCTCAGACTCACTGTGACCCATTGCCTCTCTGCAGTGTGTGCCATTTTTCACCTGGTGTGGTTGCGGTGTAGTGCCTTTTAAAGTCACACTCACTGGCTTTCTGGCAGTTCCAGGTAATTAAAAGGTTGGCCAGATGTATTGAGGCTTGTTGGTGGACTAATGGTGCACTAATGGACCTACTGAATTTATTAAGAGCCTGACTTGCTGCTGTGCTGGTTATGGGGAACAATCATAGCACTGTAATGCAAGCTGATGGCAGAAACATGCTGCTGCTTGCCAGGCATAGCTGACTGTGAACAGTAGTGTGATGACTGAAGTCATGCATGGTGTAGCCCAAGAATGCAGGGTGTATAGTTTTAAGCCCTTAAAACCCCAAACACAGGATTTCTGAAAGAGTGTTGCTGATGATACAGGACATATTGTAAACTCCAGTGAAGACTTTTTAAAAATTATTTCTGAGAACAGGAAATTAAAATATGTCCTAAGAAACCTTTACTCCTGAACTTAGCTTATCCTTTTCTCTATATCTCTCTGTCTGTCTTTTTCTGTCTCTCACACTGTCTGTCTTTCACTACATCTCACAGGGCTGTTGTTAGTAAAGGTAAGTAGTGGTGCCTGGTGGGTATGTAGTATGAGTTCTCTCTGAGCGGTTTGAAGTAAAGACACAAGTCAGCTGCAGGAGAGGACAATACACACACACACACACACACACACACACACACACACACACACTGTATAACACATGTATGATTTCTCTCTTTTATCTCTTTTCTTTTACTCTTTTATGATAAGGAGGGAGCTGCCCTGTACATGTGCGTTACTAGATACAAACAGCTTGCTTTAAAATTGAGGACCTGCTGTGAGAGTTGGTGTCAAGGTTCTACAGAGGAGAAAGCACAGGAGTGTTTGATCGTATGGATTTATTACAAAGAATATTAAGTACTGCTCTGTTATCACTAACAGTGTGTTTTCAGAGTAATCTGGAGAAGTCATATTGCACTTTGGCTTGTGTGTATCTCTCACACACACAAACACACAATGCATGTATGGCTGGGTAGATGGGTGTGATACATTAAGAAAGAGCTAGGGGAATATTCACTGCCAAGTCCAGAGTAGTAAAATTGCATGGCTGTCAATTGATTTTCTCATTCAGTGAGGAATGATGACGCAACAACACACAGCTGGCCAACAAACAGCTGAGTAGCCAATCAACATATTAAGGACAGTCTCTAAAAAGGGCTGTATGGTTATGTGTATCACTCACTATGTGGGTCACTCACTATACTTTCAAATTAAGCTTGACATTCTCTGTTTCCATTAATTACTTCATAGACTATTTCCATTTCTTGCTTATTTTGTTTGATTTGGTTCTCTTTATCTAACTTTAGGACTTGTGACAAACTGATGAAGTGTTAAGTCAAATTTATGCCAAAATATAGAAACGTCTAAAGGGCTCACAAACTTTCAAGCACCATTGTATGCACTGACTGAAGAAACTGACTCTAGAAAGATTACAGGAAGAGTAGCAGAATTGCTGTCATTTTCCTTCAGTTTTTTGGATGGAATTCAGATTTAGTTTAACCACCAAAGACTTTAAAGCTGTAGTGTCTAAACACTAGTCTGTACAGAGCAAGTAATTCCAGTAGTCCAGGCATTTCTCAGCCAACATTCTCACATAAAAGTTTGTGTGTGTGTGCACACGCAAGTGTGTAAGGAATGATTGATGAATAATGAGCTGTGATAATTAATGCACACACACACACACTCACTCACTCACTCTCTCTCTCTCTCTCTCTCTCTCTCTCTCTCTCTCTCTCTCTCGCTCTCTCGCACTCACACACACACACACACACACACACACACACACACACACACACACACAGGGTCGTGGGGAGACAATGTGACACAAGCAGTGGTACCTAATCAGAAGCTGACATATTAATCATAGGTTTTCACATAACCATGACTTGCTTGGCGTGTGTGTGTGTGTGTGTGTGTGTGTGTGTGTGTGTGTGTGTGTGTGTGTGTGTGTGTGTGTATTCTAAAGCTCACCTGTCCAGACTGAGACAGCTCTAGTATTAGTTGTTCATTAAAAGCTGCTAAATGTTTCCAGCAGGTGATTGCATAGCTGCCAGTTGTACCAGTAATGTATTTTGGCTTTCTACCCCTGTCCCCTCATAACTCCACTCACATCAGGCCCTGCACCAAACACACCAGCTGCTGTACCAAATATCTAATCACCACTAAAAATAGATAATCCTAAGAAAAAATCTGAAATTGCACAACAGAAAGAGTTAAACATTTATTATATTGCAATAGTTTTTCTTGCACATTTTCTATGATGGACTTCTAACAGTTGTTGAAACATAGTCTTCTCTTGGCTAGGGTACTTTTGTAAGGTAATGGTAGCTAGCTACTTTGTATCCTAGGTAACCACCTTAAAATCACAAGTAGACATACAGATTGTGTTTCCTCTTTCCCCATTTTACCACATGCTTGACATTATAAAAATCACAGAACATGTACTCAACCATACCCCAATCCCCCAACCCTCTGCTTCCAAAGCATCAGTTCAATTCACTTTTATTATTATTTACTGCTGCCTATAAACACTGGTGAAGGAACATAACAGAGTTTGAGTAAATTCATTGAGTGAAATGGAGAACATTTGCACCAGGCCAGTTTGCAAAATTGATAGATATTGAATTTTTGAGTCTGAATTTTGTTGTTCTAATTTTAATCTCATACTAGACTCATTGTTTACTTGTTTATATTGTGTCATACTGGACTTTATATCTTACTAGACTATATTGCATGCTGAACTCTATCATACTGGGCTCTATTTCATACTGGAGAATGTATTATACTGGACACTATTAGACTGTATTGTATATCTTAAAGGACTCTGTTTCCTAATGGACACTATCAGGATGAAATAAAGATGTCCTGTAGAGGCATAAACACATTGAACATAAGGACATTTTCAGAGTGAAGAAAGATTAGGAGAAAAGGTTTTATGTTTAGAATGTTTCAGACAGTTGGGTATCTTTTTCTTTCAGCTTTCACAATGTGCATCCTCCTCCACATTTTTACACACACACACACACACACACACACACACACACACACACACACACACACACACACACAGTCACTTGCTCTCTCACATACACGCTGTCTCTCTCTTCTCTTTCACACAAAGTCTCTCTCACACACACATCTCTCTTTGTCTCACACATTCTCTCACACACACAATAAATCTCTCTTCTCTCTCTCTCACAGTCTCTCCCTCTCTCTTTCTGAGGCAGCTGTGATGAGGTAGTAAGGGATGATGTATGTAGCATGTGCGTCTCTGTTCTCCTTTGGTCTCATATCATTAATCATTAAGTCCACCACTCTTCTCATTTTCTCTCATTCTCACTCTCACTCTCACTTAACATTTTAGGTCTGGGCAATAGATGGTCCTGTCAATCAGGTGTATTCTGTGTGTGTGTGTGTGTGTGTGTGTGTGTGCGTGTGTGTGTGTGTGTGTGCGTGCGTGCATGTGTGCGTGTGTGGGGGTGGGTGGGTGTATGACTAATGTCTTTATCCTGGATATTGATTTACCCCACCCCTCAACATACATACATACACACACACACACACACACACACACACACACACACACACACACACACACACACACACACACACACACAGACAGATTTCCTGTCTTAATGATGTGTGTTCCATAGTTTGGTCTAGCACATTACTGAACATTACCACACCATATACTTGCTGTGGGTGAGTGCATGTGTGCGGGTGTATGCGCAAGGGTGCATGCATGAGAGCGCGTGCTTGCCTGTGTGTGTAAAGTAAGTGGCTTTTCTGACTTTGAAAACATCCAAGCTTTTTTCGCTGCTGTTCTGTGGCAACCTATCTGGACTGAACACGGTTGGTTTCTTTGGCAACAGTTCAGTTTAATTTCATTGGCACAGTGTTTTTGTGCAATAGACATTACCACAATGTAGATCTACAGAAATAAATGTAGAGCTGCAGCATGAGGGCAAGAAAAGAAAGGGACAGAACAGCCACTTGCTGTATGACACAGATAACCAGAGCTGTCAGCCTTCTCGTAGAATGACATTTTTACTCATTATCAATATGACATGAATAATGAATGTTTGGGCAGAGATTTTAATGAATGTCTGGGGTAGTGTTTCAATGCAGTGTCTGGGGTGAGTGGTTTAATGGGGTGTCTGGGGTGAGTGCTTTAACGGGGTGTCTGGGGTGAGTGTGTTAATGGAATGTCTGAGGTGTGTGTGTTAATGCAGTGTCTGGGATGAGTTTTTAATGTTTTAATTATTTGTTTCCTGTCAGTCACACTGCTCATGTGTTTAAGGAGCTGTTTACCTCCATAACAAAATTTTCTAATGTCCTACTTCATGTTTGTGTGTTTGGGTGAGGTTCTCTCAAACACAGGCCTAGACTTGTCTCTTAGCCACACTCATCATATCAACTCCCCACACACTACACACAAGTAATTGTAAACATTAATGGACTCATTTGCAACTTTTACTTGTGGAATGATAAGAAGTTACTGCCTTGCTTGTTCCTGTCTTTGACCTTCAAGTGCAGTGATTTAGGAGATGATGTTCAGATGCAATGACTGGAGCATTTTATAATAATAACAGCCCAGTGATTTTTGTTGGCTTTTGTAAGTCGCTCTGGATAAGAGTGTGTGCGAAATGCCAAAAATGTAAATGTAAATAAGTACAGAACAGGTATGTTCAAAGTACACGTTTGCTTTTTAGAAAAGGTAGCTAGTTGTAGCTGTAAACTTACACTATAATGCTGTTTTTGTAAGCTTGCGTGAAAGAGAGCATTGCTTTGATAGTAGTAGATTGTTGCGCAGGGACTCACATACTGTGAGTCCCTGCGCAACAATCCCACAGTAGGCATACGTGCATGCATGTTCATGTGTGTGCATTATTAATGATCTCAGTGGACCTCATTCATCTAAAAGAGACCTCTTTCCCACTCTCCTTCTCTCTCTCAAATCTTCCTCTCCCTCACACCACCACCCCTTCTCCCTCTCTCTTACTCTCCTCTTTCCTCCTGTCCTGGATGTTTTTCTGTGCTATCTGATAAGTGTTTGGGAGGGCACTGGGTGGCTCCATTGTGGGGGCTGGTGGAGATCGGTGAGGCTGAAGTTGATTAATTGGTCTGTGACTTCTCAGGAGCTCCAGGGGGCGTGTCTCTGGGACCCATGACCCCAACACCTGGTTCTGATTGGCTGTAGCCTAGACATTTCATAGACGGTTGGATCGTAGCAGAAGCATAGTGCAGGGAGAAGACATTAAGATGAAACGATGCTGTCATCCCTGCGAGCACAGTACTGCATCATCCGAGAGAGGGTGAGGAACACAGAGGGAGGGAGAGATAGGGAGAGAAGCAGAGAGAGGGGAAAAGATGTAGACTATAATAGTATAACACAGGTCCTGGGTGTCTAGAATGAGGAACATTTTGACTAACACACACTGCACTGCACAGGTGGAGCCGACATGAAGATAAAAAACCCCCCACTAAAGATTAAAGGCAATTAGCATTAACATTAGCAAAGAGCAAATTCTTCAGTTACAGGCAAGAACAAAGAATGAATCAAAAATAACTGATGATGTTTCGAGAGGCCTGTGAGGATATTATTTATTTACGTTATATTGCCATTATTTACACGTGTGTGTGTGTGTGTGTGTGTGTGTGTGTGTGTGTGCGTGCTAAGCTGAAAGTGCTGAGCTGGGTTTGGTTGAGCTGCTGAAAATGCTGTTGCATTTTCAGTGTGATTGATGAACTCTACGAAAGAGAGAGAGAGAGAGAGAGAGAGAGAGAGAGAGAGAAACAATAGGGGAAGAGAATGGGAGGAGAGAAAAGGAAGGAGAAAAAGATAGTAAGACAGAGGGGGGAAAACAGACAGTGATTAAGGATCCTATTTGTACAACTGTGTGTTATACTTAAGCGGTGTATGTTATGTTATATTTGAGTGGGAAGGTGTGCATGCGTGTGTGTGTCTGCTAGTGGGCCAGTACTATACACCTTAGCAGGTATTCTCCAAATTTGCCCAATGCTTCCCCCAACCAGCATATGACATCATCAGTTTATAGCTGTTTAAACCCTCACCACCAGACTACGTGTGGAGTGTTTGTGACAGTGATGTATAATCCCAACTGGGTTCACCTTTATTTAAGCATATAGGATTACAGAGGTTAAAATATCTTGTCTGAAAGAGGTTCAGGCTAATGGCTGCTCTCATGAAGTTGTAGATATACCACTCTGTGGAGTATTATGTATATGTGTGTGTGTGTTTGTCTGTGTGTGTGTGTGAAACATCCATTGAAGACTGCTCCAGCTTTTAGGCAAGTGTCCACTGAATCTTACGTCAGTAAAATACAACAGACCAGATGTGTGTATGTGTGTCTGTCCATTTGATTGTCCTAGAACCGTGTTTCCCAAACCATGCCCCACATTCACCTACACAGACAGCCAATTAATGTGATTTATAGCCATGACTGACAGAAAGAGGACCCTATCAGCACTGTAGTGGGGAGGGGAAGAAGCAGTTTCTGCTGAAATGGCAGGGTGTGACAGTGCATTTGGGGAATGCAGTATCTTCTCTTCCCTATTATGGGGGACTGTGAGAGTCCTAGTCCTGCTGGAGAGTAACGGGGGGTGTGAACCAATGACCTCCTGGGCATAGTGCAGGGGATGCAGTCCTTCCTAGCAGACACCACCAATGAAGAGCAAACTACAGGGGACACTGACTTTGGATGGCCCCCTACAGGCTGATCTTAGATAATGCCAGTTTATAGGGGCTTTTATTTGCTAACAAGTATTTTTAAAATACTGAGTTCTCTTTTTCTAAGCTCTTCATACGTCTGTCTATACAGCAATTTATTTTATGCCAACAATTGCCCTAAAACTACCAAAACATTGTAAACATTTCTCAAAATAAACAAATTGGTTTCTTCAAACAAGATTATTTCATCAGCCGTAGCACAATGATATTAGAAACACCACACAAACTATGCAAATGTGTGGGGCTCCAGAGATCAAGGAGCCCCCTTATAGCCACAAGCAGTTGCCTGAAAACACAAACCTGACTTTTTTTTTTTTTTCATTGTTTTACACTAAAGTAATACCATAACATACTAGCTGGCTAATCAGGACTCTTGAACACAACCATGAAAAGCTTGTATCCCAGCAGCACCCAAAAAGAAAGAAAATTAAGGACAAGTATTGTTTAGCTGTAAAAAAATAAAAATGTCTTCGATTAGGGCCCCAGATATGACTTTGCTTTAGGGTCACAGAAATGCCAAATCCACTCCTACCAAAAAACACAAGCCAACAGTACCATTATATGCTCCATTTTATGAAGCTTTTTGGGGATAATAGATAATGTTTTGCACCATAACGTTTATTGTAATTACTTTGTTGTTCTTCATTAGTTTTGACTATTGTCACGGGATGCCCCCCCCCGCCACGGCCTGGGGGGGGGGGGGGGTTCACATGTGTATTTAGCCACGCCCTCCATGATGGCACACACCTGCACGGGGTTCAGTGTTTTGTCTATTTAAACTGTCTGTGTGTGCCTCTCGGTTGGTCATTGTTGATGTAGCATGCTTATGTCATTGTTAGTGTAGATGTAAACTGTTTTTGCATTTTCTTGTTAATGTTCCATTTAAGTGTGTTTGTGTTTAACGTTGATATTGAATGTGAGTGTCACCATTGTCTTTTATATTTGTTAATAAATGTTTCACTACGTCAAGTGAGTCTGTGCGTCCTGTGGCATTCGGGCTGCCGTTACAACTGTAAACAATATATTTTTATTTCAAGATTTTGTTTTACAAAATATAATGTTCACTGTATCAAATGTGTATAAAGCAGGAACAAGCAAGTAGAAATGAGACATGACCATCACTCAACTCCTGGGTCCATGATGACAATCAGCTGTGATTGGTTTATTTATTTCAGTATTAATATAAAGATAACCATTATGCATAAAGATAACCATTATGTCTTTGTTATATTTACACCTGAATTCTATGTTGGGTTTTGAACTTGAATGCATATATTTTGAAACATTTGCAAACACTTGCTGCTTCAGAAATATTCGCTTTGCTGGTTGACCTTTAGTGAGAAATGAATGCAAAAATTTAGAAAAATGGTTTGGTCCAGGAAGAATACAAATATGCTAACTGTGGGAAAGAAGAAAACTTTAATTGTATGTCAATGTGGTATTAAAATGTATAGACTGCTAGACTCAATGTTCTAAACACAGAATTCAATCACAGACTTTCTAAAACAAAATTCCTTTCTAAGTGCTATGTGTGTGATTGTCATAGGTTTTTTATGTTAATGTGGTGAAGCTTATTTTGGGTTAGTCAAAATAGGTGGTTTGGGTTTGTCTTGATTGTTTTTTGCTCATCAGGGAAAATGTTTACTGAGGAGCTTTACACTGTGTAATAGCTAAATCTGGTTAGAAAAGAAAATACTCCCATAGCAGTGAGACTGTATACACGCTGTTGACATTGTTGCAGCATCAAATATGAAGTCAAACTGGACAGTACAAAATTTAGAAATATACATACGTTATAATTTCTTCTCACTATCATCGTCATTTTTCTTTCTTTTTTTCCTTTATCTTTCTTTTTCTTTCTTTTTCTACACATGCATACATTTATGCATATAATTCTCACCATGACTTTCTCATTACAGCTGGGTAGTTTGACATGTGAAATTTGACCAACTTTTAAAAACTGGTTAGGCAAACTTTAGCAATAGGAAAAGTGAACCAGTGGGTTTGATTGAACAGAAGTCTGCAGCAGTGAATCCAGCCTTATTAGTGATCAATCTACCTGGTCTCCATTCCAGTATAGCGCTATTTGATGGTGTGTAATTGTGGTGTAACTGTCTCCATAGGCCCTGATTAATAGAGGTTAATATCAGAGAGGCTTTTAAAATTAGTATATAGACTTAATGTTCTCCACGCAGTAGACCTTGCTGGCCAAAGACATTATGTTCAGTCCTGTACATTAATGAATAAAGAAGCCTTGTGTCACAGGAAATATGCCAACTAATAAATAATTCCTCTAGTCATACATAATTCCTCTCTAAACACACACACACACAAGCATATTAATTCTCGGTCTCTTATTGCTGGGTAAGGTATTGGTAGAACTAAAAGGAAAACTATTTACTGAAAAGCTTTACACCATGTACATACATACATGTATGCATATATGCATACCCATGCTCCAGCCCAGCACACACAGCTCATTTCTGAGGATAATAGGGCTGTCTCTGGTTTTGCACAACTGGTTGTGGTTGTGTGTGTGTGTGTGTATGTGTGTGCACGTGCACATGTGAGGGAGAAGGATGAAGAGGGGTGGAGGGATTGATGAGATGGTAGGTGATGCAGAAAGGGGTGTTAGGATTGACAGAGGGATGGTTTAGCTCAGTGAAAACAGGAACAATTGACAGAAACTTACTCACCAACTTACTCTGAACAGAGCCAGACTGGAACCACCTGGAACATACTGACACTCATACTCACTCTCTGCAACTCATCAAACACCTGCAACTCATTAGTTCACACATACATGAAGATGTCTCACCTGTCTACACTGGCTTACAATATGTTATTAGAGAGATAAACTCTGAGAGGGAAGAGAGAGAAAGTATCTATATGGGCATGTGTGTGAGTTGGGGAGCGACTATGAATAGACTATAATGAAAAAATGTTCCACTTTATTTTGACCTATGTGCAGTTGTAGATATGTGTGTTTGTGTGTAAATATATGTGATCCTGTGTGTGTTTTTGTGTGCAAGTTTAGGGTTTATTGAGTTCTCATTATGTTTAACTTGACGGTTTTAATATGTTGGCAGAACAAAGTTAACTGAATTAAATAAAACAGCAGATTAGAGTTTCACATGTGTAGATATTTGTACATATGTAAATTTGTGTGTGTTTTTAATTTAGTTCTCATTGTGTTTATAACATATTGGATCTTGTGTGTCAAAATAAAGTTAAACTGAATTTAAAAAGCAGCAGATTAGAGATTCACACCCACCAGATAAACCTGCTGGAAGAGCTGCAGATCAGCTCAATCAGGAAAACACACACACACACACACACACACACACACACACACACACACACAAAAAACAACAACCAACCAACCACAACCAGTTTCACAAAACCATAGAGAGCCATATTATCCTCCGTACTAGAACAAAGAAAAAGAGATCATTTATGAGCTGTGTGTGGTGGGCTGGAGCATGGGTATGCATATATATGTGTGCATGCAAGTGAACCGATGCATGCTTGTTTGGAGCCTTTGTGTTTTGTGTGTGTCCTGGATATATACTTGTGTCTGTGTGTGTGCTGGGTTGAAGCCTGTGTGTGTATATGTGTGTGTCTAGGAGTCCTGGACAGCATGAAGGTTGTTTCCTCCATATGATTCAGGGTGCAGGATGTGTGAGCTTGCAGCATGCGGCTACTGTGATAAGAGTGTAATTCCTGTTATGGTTCACATCTTTAACACACACTTTCCAGCTATTAATAATGCCTCCAGCTCTGTGAAGAGACCAGCACAGGAAGCTGACCCTCTTCCTCTCTGTTTTTTGTTTAACAGCATGGCTCGAGTTTGTAAACTCATCAAGTGAGTACACGTGACATGAATAAGTGTGTGCCTCTGTGTGTGCCCCTGTGGTTAATGGCTGTTTACTGCTGTCATGGTAATCCATAACAGTAAAGAGGAGGTCACATTTTTGGCTAGACCAACACATGGATAATCTGGGGTTGTATAGTGATGACATGAGATCACTTTCTGCTTTCCTCTGGCAACAGTGATCAAATACAAAACTATCATCTTTGTTTTCCAAGTCCTAAAGGGCTCTGACATGCACATCCTCCAAACTGTGAAGGGTAGGATCCACGCCTCAGCACCCCATCCTCAGCCCCAGGACACTGGTCATGGCCTTTCTGCAATTGAAAATGGCCTCACAAGCCAAAATGCCCCTAGTTCACAGTCCTTGCCCCTAAGTGATGGATTTATGGTCCTCTTAAAGACCACCCTGAATTGCTGTGGTGGTCTATAGACTCACTTCTACAGGCCTAAACCCTGGTCTAGGAAACTTTCTGTGCACTGCAGTATACCTGAGTATGTACTGCAGTCCATTTCAGCCAGCATTTCAATGTGTAAGTAGTAGAGATTGCACGATAACAGTTTTTCTGTACTGGTATGCTGCATTTGATTGTCGATATTGATACCGAGCCAATATTTTAAAATTAAAAACCACTTTGGAGCTGTGGATCAGTTGTTTGGGGGAATTGTTTTTGTTTGATTATATATACTATGTTCATAGAGATCATGCATGGGTGTGGCAGATAAATATAAATACAATTATACAAAAAAAGATTTGTTTACAAGACTAAAGCATGTAGTTTTTTCCTTCCATTGCCTTACAGTCAATGTCTCTCTTAGTAGGAGTCATTTCCTTGAGCATCACCTTCTTAGTTCTCAGCTGTACTGTACTCACTCCCAACACACATACACACACAGACAGATTTCCTGTCTTAATGATGTGTGTTCCATAGTTTGGTCTAGCACATTACTGAACATTACCACACCATATACTTGCTGTGGGTGAGTGCATGTGTGCGGGTGTATGCGCAAGGGTGCATGCATGAGAGCGCGTGCTTGCCTGTGTGTGTAAAGTAAGTGGCTTTTCTGACTTTGAAAACATCCAAGCTTCTTTCGCTGCTGTTCTGTGGCAGCCTATCTGGACTGAACACGGTTGGTTTCTTTGGCAACAGTTCAGTTTAATTTCATTGGCACAGTGTTTTTGTGCAATAGACATTACCACAATGTAGATCTACAGAAATAAATGTAGAGCTGCAGCATGAGGGCAAGAAAAGAAAGGGACAGAACAGCCACTTGCTGTATGACACAGATAACCAGAGCTGTCAGCCTTCTCGTAGAATGACATTTTTACTCATTATCAATATGACATGAATAATGAATGTTTGGGCAGAGATTTTAATGAATGTTTGGGGTAGTGTTTCAATGCAGTGTCTGGGGTGAGTGGTTTAATGGGGTGTCTGGGGTGAGTGCTTTAACGGGGTGTCTGGGGTGAGTGTGTTAATGGAATGTCTGAGGTGTGTGTGTTAATGCAGTGTCTGGGATGAGTTTTTAATGTTTTAATTATTTGCTTCCTGTCAGTCACACTGCTCATGTGTTTAAGGAGCTGTTTACCTCCACAACAAAATTTTCTAATGTCCTACTTCATGTTTGTGTGTTTGGATGAGGTTCTCTCAAGGACAGGCCTAGACTTGTATGTCTCTTAGCCACACTCATCATATCAACTTCCCAACTTCCCACTCCCAACACACACACACACACACACACACACACACGCACACACACACACACACACACACACACACACACACACACACACACACACACACACACACACACAGACCGACCTTTCCCTGCATTACAGGGCATATAGCACACCAAGGTCATCAGGAGGTCTCATTATCAGGGACAGCACACATCACTAAAACTACTACTTCTCTCTTCTCCCACCAAGCAAGCATTATAGAAGTGTGAAGGCCAAGACAACTACACTGGCAAATAGCTTTCCCACAGGCAGTAAGGCTTGTGAACAACACACACACACTGCCACTTCTGACCACTCTAAACTGCTGAACCCTAGTAAGGCTCACACACTACCCACATACACACACTCTTTGAACTCTTAACTCTCCACACTCCATATCATAGTTGCTATGAAGTAGTGTTTTGCAGCAACACACTGAAATACTGCACCTTATGACTGCTGCTCAATATGCACAAGCAACTTTATGTAACAAACGCAATACGCAAAAACAACTTTATAACTATTTAACTCTGTATAGCTGTCATACTTTTAAATTTTTTTTTAGTTTATTCATTAGTTGTTGTCTTCATTGTTTGTTGTCTACGTTTGTATTATCTAGATTTTCTAACTGGTTTATGGAGGATATGCAAATAAAAATTTCATTGTGTAGTGTAACTGTTTTATGCTATGCATATGACACTAAACTCTTGAACTTCACACATACTCTCTCTCACTCTCTTTCTACTCGGTATGGCTCTCATTCATTCTTGAAATTTACACTATAGATCATCTGCATTGTTTTTCCCATTCTTTTCCCTCATGTTTCCTCCACAAGTGTAAATCAATGTCAACTTAATATTGACCTTATAATTGGTGTTCTTGTCAACTTCAGCATTAAATCGCTGTTCTACCCATTACACACCCCACACACATGAGCAGACAGAGAGAGGCTACGAGCCTCTCTTCACGCGGCCTCGGCTTAAAACCAATAGAAATTTCATCTGATAATTATGAGATGGTTATTTTCTAGCAAATAAATGAATAAATAATTAAATGGAATGAAATTAAATTAAATCTATGGACAGAGTTACCTTAATTACCAGAGTTACCTTAGCTTTATCTCCAGCTTCTTATTCAAAATTTCCTATCCACCTTAAAACTCAGCAGGGTAACACAAACTGTAGTTTTCCTGTTTTTTTTCATGCAGTTTGAATATATTAAACCACAGAGTACTTAACTATATGGATTTAGAGAAGAAAAGAGCTTTACTTATTTGTTATTCTTATTGCTCTCTGGATCAGTTTCTCTCAGGTTTCTGCTTCTCCTTCTCCTCCTTTGCATTTGAACATAACAGTTTTTAGTCGTTAATGTGAAGAAAACAGTGCAGTTACACTTTACCATGGTGTATAAACCACAATTAAACTAGCCTGGCTGACCTGCTCAAACTTATCTGGCTATTATTATATACAGTGCGTTGCTGCAAAGCACTGCTGAGCAATTTTCAGGCTGGATTTCTTCACCGATATCTGATTCAGCAATTTTGTTGATATCAACCTGATTCATAAGTTGTACTGAATCAGTGCCAGCTCTAGTATGCAGTTCTTTATTTAGCTTGAAGCTTTATTTTGAATAGACAGATACTAGAGGCCTGGAGAATAATTTTTTTAACATAACATTTGTGAAAATATGCTGTTTGTTTTATAAAATATTTGTGCATTTTTAAATCTATTTTTCATCTATTTTACATAAAACAGCTTTCTGAACCCTTTTAGTGACCCATGACATTATTTTATGGATCAGGTCAAGCTTATTCTGAAAAAAAAAAAAAGCATAATGTGGTTATTTTCAGATATAAAATTATTGTAATATTACTATTAAAATAGTAATATTGTGGTATATGAAAGTGCCAAAAATGACTTGTCTAAGTACTCTCTAATCTACTGTCTAGCCAGGGAGATCTTTTGGACATTTAAATGAGGTTATCTTGGTGAACTTACTGAACTATTAGAAACATTTCTTTGCCTGAAGTTGCCCTACACCAAAATGGACAAGGATCATGTGTTTTATATTACATAGCACCCTTCAAGATTGGGTACTATTTATTTGCTTATTTTTATATCCCTTTATCTTCTACTGGTCACTACTGTGAGTAATAGTAGATAAGACCCGTCACCTGACTTGCCACTTGTAGCGGTGAGCGGTAAGGTGGCGGACGCCTGTGCGGACAAGAGCGAGATTTTTTAAGGGCAAATCCGTAGTCGTAGTCGTATATTCCACAGAAACGCAAAAACACATGGAATCAGACATGGTTTAAATACATGAACTTAACAAGGTAGAAACGGGTGACAGTTCAAGCGAGGGGCGGAGAAAACGAAAGTACGGCATGGAGTTAAAATACACAAGACAGAGAAAACATGGAAGCTGGGAGGGACTAATCGTGACACACTAGGCTGGTCTCGACGAGGATGTATTTTTTTCAAAAATGAAGCTTTTATTTCATTCAGTGAAAAAATAATAGCTCTAAAAGTTTTGTTTTGTTTCGGTTTTTTTTTAATTATTTTGGTTATTGAGGTTATATAACCAAGGCATCACCTGGTCAAGGTTATGTTTAGGCATAGCAATATTTAGCTACAGTAATACACAAGCCAGTAAATGGATCCCATAAAGACAGTAATGGAATACTGTGTGTTTGTGTGACTGTCGTAGGCATTTGAGTTTAAGAGTTTGTGGCATTGTCAGCACACCACAAGAGCTATTTATTACCTTCTGCAGGAAATCATCCAATGCTCATGCATGACTTTATACATAACAGAAAGAGAGAGAAGTGAGAGATGGACACAGAAGATGATCAGAGAAGAAGGGAGGGAAAGGTAGAAGGTTGAGCAGAAACAGAGGAAGCTAGAGACACTGCAGTGGTCCTCGTTGTCCCATCCTTCCTGTTGTCTGTAAGAGAGCAGAGGTGGAGAAGACGAAGTAGGGGCGAGAGAGAGAAAGAGAGCGAAACAGGGAGGGCAAGAGAGAGCGGGGGAGGGGGAGTGAGCACACCATAGGAGGGCTGTTGCTTAGATGAGATGTACTGCTGTTTATGTAAACTGCTCTGCAATCCTACTGGGTTTGATCAGCACTATAACACCTTCAGCAGTTGCCAGTGATGTATTGCTCTGTGGAAGTCTGGATGTGACATGTGACTTGTACTTGACACTGTGTGTGTGTGTGTGTGTGAGTGCATGTGTGTGTGTGCACGTGCTGTGATAGATTGACACATGAAGCCATCCGTCACGTTCCATCACATTCCACTGTGATGCAGCTGCTGCCGCCTCCTAATCAGAGGCACCAGGTGTCATGTAGTGTGTGTGTGTGTGTGTGTGTGCGCAAAGAAATGATACATCAAAAGTCAATCTCCTTGTAGGTGTGATATAAGATCTGTGGTTACAGTCATAAAGTGAATGAGAGTAGATGCTAAGACATACCAGCTAACAGGTCACACAGGGGTCACACAAACCATTGCTTGTTCGACTTATATACCTGCTGCTCCTGAAAATGTCTTATCTTGTTTGTAAATGTTTCTGATTATCAAACTAATAAAAGTGTGAAACCCCGATCGGGGGGTTTTGTGTATGTGTGTTTGTGTTGAAGGGCAGAATCTGTCACACAGACATGAGAACAAAATTAAAGCTCTCTCCTTTTTCCTCTACAAAAAAACTGATAAAACAAGATTTATAACCAAACGCACACACGCACACTCTCTGCAGTGATAAGAAGAGACAAAATTGAGTTGTTTTTTTTTACACTGACTATAATCTATGAGCAAGAATGTCTGTTGTAACTGATGCAGTAAATCAGAGTGAGGATTCGTATCTGCAACACCCAAATCAAGAAACTCTTGCGTGGTCCCATTTTAAAACCCATTCAGATTAGAATCTGTTTTCAAATCAGTGCTTTTCAGTGGCAGCTCCCAAACAGTGCCTGATGAGTTTCCTTAAATTATCTCCATTTTGAAGTCCAAAGCTTTCAATTGAAGTCCAAGGCTTTCATAGGTTGAAACAGGTCAGTTTTATCTAATTGTTTTATCTTCCAAGAATATTCCCCAACTGTTCATTTTTAGGTATGGGCAAATTATTTTTTTAATGCTCCTGAAATGTTCATTGTATTTTTTGGTTTTCCTAACATTCATGGAATGTTGCTTTTCCTTTTTCAGAACACTATGTAAAAGCTCCCAGGAATGTTTCCTGTTAGCTGGGCTGCTATATATTTTATGTGTCAAAACAATTGAGATGTACTACCATCACTTGTGCTTACCCTTGCTCACTGTGGCAGTGGTAGCTCAGTGCTTGAGGTACTTGACTTGTAATTGAAAGGTTGCTAGTTCAAGTGCCACTACTGCCAAGTTGCCACTGTTGGGACCCTGAGCAAGGCCTTGACCCTTAATTGCTCAAGTTGTACTCAGTCATAATTGTAATTGATCATTTATCTAATGCTCTGATGTATTAAAGGCTCTTATTGTCTGTTCAGACTAGTGGACAATCACTGGCTACTCTAACTTGTCCTGAACTCTCATTGGCTACATTGTCTACCTGCAGATGAATGATTGGGAATGTTTTATATGACACTGAATGCATCTTCTGGTTGTACCCTGTGATTAGCTCCTTGGTTTTAAAGGATCTGACATCTAGTGTGAAACACTGAAAGGAATGAAAAGAAAACTTGTAAGGGTTGGAGTGGTGTGTGTATGTGTATGTGTCTGTGTGTGTGTGTGTGTGTGTGTGTGTGAGTGTGTAGATGAATACAGATTTATGGTGGAGCTGTGGATTCTGTGTTAGGAGATCTTGAGCAAAAGCAGTGTTTTGCAAAGTCTGAGCAAAGATGTTTTACAGGAAAAGACTTTATGCATACTGGAGAATGTTGTTAGTCCTCAGGGTAAATCATCAAGAGACCAAGACAAGTCAAATGATATGTCACTTTTTACAAGACAAGTTTTTTCAAACCAGTTTTACATATATGTGTGTCTAGATCTCTAATGAGCAAGACAGAGGTGATAGTGGGAAGGAAAAATTTCATTGGCAGGATTGTGGAAGAAACCTTGGGAGGACCATGCTTTAAAAAATTACATTTAGTCCAAGTAGCCATTTCAGTATAGATGTGAGAATCTCAGCCACTCCGGTGAGTCTGGGGTTTGTGAGTTGTTTCTGCAGCCAATGGTGTAGAAGGAGTGACTGGATGGATATGGCAGCATCATTTCATCTACTGGCAGCACAGGGACATTTTCTAGCATCATCTTAGATGCTTTGTCACTAATGAGCAGGACCAGTCCAGTGTTACCAGCCTATTGCCAAATACATCCAAACAAATAAATTACAGGTGCATTCATCATACAGCTTGTACGTTTACACCTCCTCTTTAGGACACACACTGCTTTGAATGCTCTGGGGAATTTTGTTGGATTGAGCTTTATAGCATGTGTGTTATTAGTATGTGTGTGTGTGTGTCAGAGAAAGAGAGAGAGAGAGTGAGAGAGATAGACAGATTTATCAATACTTTAGCATTATCATCTTGGCTAGCTGACCTCAGCACAACTGTGTAAGAGTAGCCCCTGTCTCTCAGATTGGGATGTAGATTACTCCCACATTTACTATCACATTTCACTTTTCATACAATTCACTCATACAGTTTTTATATTAGGCCTACTGTAACTGAGAAACATCCCCCCCTCCACAGGGATCAGGTTGCCTGCCAGGAATCTGCAAGTGTTTGTCTGGGTTCAGCTAGAGTTTCCTCATGACCACAGCAGCCATGACATCAGCACAAACACAAAGTAAATAAATGAAAACTATTTTTTATTTTTTACCAGCCCTGCTTTGATTTGTGGTCTGTTGTTACGGACACAGCTATCTCTCGCAGTTACTGTCAGCGGTCACAGTGCCACGCCATCAGCACCACCCTCACCATGGTAATGGGTGCAAAGGTTCGTAGACAACCTTTGCTCTGTTAATGCTGTTTTTATTTTCAGAGCAAGTGTGGAGTAATGATGGGAGCACAGTTCAGACTGAGGCTAACACTCATCAAATAACAGCTAAATGGCAACTACAAACATATGTTATTTAATAACAGGGGAAAGAGAAAGCCAGGAGGGAGGGAGGGAGGGAGGGAGGGAGGGAGAGAGAGATTTCCAGAGAGTGACAGAGGAAGACAGGGAAAGAAAAGAGTAATGTAGAGGTAAAGAGGAAATTGAGACACTTAAACAGGGGTAATAAAGGGATAAGGGAAAAGGCAAACAAAAGAAGAGAGAAAGGGAGAAAGGTGGACAAGGAGAGGGAAAAAGAGATGAACAGAAGTATGCAGGCTCTAAAGAATGTGCAAGAGCCTCTGAGTTTGGAGTGGTTGGTGGCTTCCTTCCTAATCCTCCTCTGCAGAAGGACTGCAGCGAATGTGCATTTATATGTCGACAGTGCTGAATCCAAACTTTGCTGAGTGAACTAAAATGAAACTGACCAGCAGCAGCAGCAGCCCATGTTTAGTACATCTGTGTTTATTCCACACTGCTGAGGGAAAGGGCATGGTAGGTCAGGAAGCATCACCTCAGTAAATCAGCCAGCAGGGTTAAGCATTTTAAATCAGGGTTGAGTGTTTGTGTTATTGAGCAATTATTTGAGTTGGCTTAGGGTGGATATGGCTGACTGATGTGTCTAAGTGATTGATAAAGGAACATTCAAATAAATTGATGTTTCTGAGGGATTACATAATTGGTTAGTATCACTAAGAGATAGTGGGATTGGTGAGTGTTGCTGAGGATAGTGGAATTAGTGAGTGTGTACCTGGGGTATTGTGGGATTGGTCACTTTCACTGAAGGATTGTGGTATTGGTCCACAATCTCAAGGCAGAACTACATTAGAACAAATGGGTAGGGACAGTGTGTGTGCGTTTGGGGGCTGGGGACAGGGGTCAAATTCTCTCTTCACTGTCTCTTGTGTCAGTGTGTGATTTTCTTTTTTTTCTTGGACTGCAAGGCGCATGAACAGCACTGAGCCCTGTATGACAGATGCTGATTGTCTGGATATTGACAGGTGTATTGATGAAAGTGGCTGAACCACAACCCTGTTACTGTCAGCTAAACCACACACCTCAAGGGGAGGAGGAAGCATCAGTCGATGGAAATGTGCAGTTACATTGGTGGGTGAGTCTGTGTGTGTGTGTGTGTGTGTGTGTGTGTGTGTGTGTGTGTGTGTGTGTGTGTGTGAGAGAGAGAGAGAGAGAGAGAGAGAGAGAAAGAGCACTTGTCAGTGAATAGAGATTGGTGCACTGTAATGGTTCTTCGTGTATGCAGACATGTAAGCAGGAGTAGGTGGGTGGTTAAGAGGTTTTGTGTGTGTGTATGTATGTATAGTATGAGTCTCTAAACCTCCACTAAGTGTACGCACAGACACACACACAGCAGGAAAGGGTCAGATGCAAAAACAATGCCACAGAGAGATGGAGAAATAGAATCTGCATCTCATGCGTGATGGTCCATCGTCTCTGAGATGGACAGTCTGGATGTGACCTGTACTAGACACTCTGTGTGTGTGTGTGTGTGTGTGTGTGTGTGTGTGTGTGTGTGTGTGTGTGTGAGAGAGCTAAGTCAATATTTCAGCTGAAACCTGCAGTGACTCCCTACTAAGTCTCCTCTCTCACACTGCCTACACCAGAGAGAAATTAGCCCCAACCTCATGACCTCCAGTAGTCAAGAGAGCCACTCTCTAACCAATCAATAGGAGTGCAGAAGTCTTCATGATTGATTGCTGTTCCTGATGGACTGGCAATTGATTCTCCAGTGACTGACTGAGTGATGAGTGATTGCACTATAATGTGAAAAACACCTTCTGTTTGCTGTACATGCGTAAGGCGCAATTCATTTTTGATCACACAGCTATAAAAATCACTGATTCAGGTGAAGAAAGATAACTTGCATGCTGCTTTGCAGAGTCCTTCTCTTATGCTTTCCTAAGCAATTTTCTACTGTCACTGTTCAGTTTGGCTTACTTATTAGTGGTCCTGGATTCTGAAAAACTGCTTTGAGACAAAGTCTGTTGTTAAAAGTATTATATAAATTACACCGAACATCACTAGTACTTGACTGTGCTTTGTGTTCTGTAGAATTCAGCTGAGCATTATATGAAGTGGAACTGCATTAAAATGTTTGTCTAGCAACTGGACTAGCAGGCAGGTGTTAATGAGGCACAATGCAGGCATGTTGTGTGCACCACTGGTAGGAGAAGTAAGAACCTGGAACAGCTGTTGTTGCAAACCCATGGGCCTTTTCTTCTGCTGTACACCAGGGGGTTGTTGCATCTTAACTCCTCCTGGTGCAGCGACATTCTCTGTCAGACACTAAATAATGTCCCAGTGGCAACAGCCACCATCGTCTCCATTCATTTCACAGTAATACACAATTTAACCTTCATGGCAGCGTCTGCAGCTTTGGAATATTCTGAGCTGGAATCATTTTTCTCAGCAGAGCAGTTATAGTGTGACCCAATTCATCACAGTTGTAGTACTGCATATCCTTAACCTGCATGCTGGGCCTGGGTTGCTGTGCACATGGGACAATAACTCACACTATTGTTTGAGACTGCATCTGAGCTGTGCACTTTGCCAAACCACATTTTTCCCACAAGCAGTTTTGCCAAGAAGTGGAGCTGGACACACAGAGGAGGTCGGAGGGTCACCCACTGAACTTCCTGTCAGCACAGGAAGTCTGAGTGAGAATGCAAAGAGAAAGACAGTGTCCAGAAATAGATGTAGATGACAAAAAAGCCATCAGACTCCAGAGCAAGACATACCTGAGGCATTTCTGTTGGATTGCCATATCTTTTAGATAGATCAGACAAATGATGTGTGTGCTTACTATATAAAATCAGAATGTAGTGTACATACATGCATGTGCACACACACACACGCACACGCACGCACACACACACACACACACACACACACACACACACACACACACACACACACACACACACACACACACACATTCATCACTCATTCAGTCATCTGAGCAGTGCTTATCCTTGCATTGTACTGTGTGTATCATTTTAACTGGCAGGGAATCTTCAAAGCAACATACACCCTACCACTGAACCTCCTGAAACCCATGTGGCAGTGTTACATCCTTTTCTAATTTCTCTTTGCAATCAGTAGCACATAGCTCCTGACAACTAAGAAAACTGAGAAAAGTATTCGAACAAAAAGTAAGGGTGTAGAAAAAGTGATGTAAGTGAAGTTAAATCAACAGGTTTCTTTTCCTCATTTGGGGAGTGGGGCTGTCCAAAGCTACTGACAGGGTTTGTGATGTAATGCTTTAAGTAAAATGGGAGATAACAGGAGTTTTGTGTGAGGACACTAGTACAGGGATGTCAGCCTCCAGTGGTTATGGAATCACAAAACTCCAGGGTTTAGTGTTTTCACCTGCTTTCGCACACATGAAACACCTTGATGAGCTGGTGGGTGCCTGTATGTGGTAAGTGAGGATAACCTAAACTCTACATTGCTATTCTACTCCAGGACCCAGCTTTACTACAAGGCCCCTGTTGACTTAAACGTTTTGATGCAAACTGCACTGGGTCACTGTGATAGTCATCTAACAAACACCTGTAAACCTAATCCAACAGAGTTCCGAACCCAGAGAAACTATGCAGATTCTAAAATATAAAACAGAGAGAGAGACAGTGCTGTGAAGAGAGAAAAAAGTTTTTTGTTTTTGTGTGTGTGTGTATGTGTGTGTGCAGCTTGATTAATCTATTGATTATAATTATGAAGAATTACTAGTAGCCTTTTGTTAATGAGAGGATATTATCATATTAAACCCAGTTAGGTCTTGATTGACAGTATCACACTGGCAGTGTGTGCTGATGTAACAAGGTGTTGTGAGCTAGGAGAATTGATGCCAGCTGGATTTGATATAGCCATATGCTCTGCTTTAGTGAATGAGGTTCATTACCACTGCCACAGTCATGTAGCACGTGCAATGTTTGGCTATAGAGATGAGCCGTAACAGCATGATGACACACCAGCTTCTAAACGATTTTAATCACCTTAATTAGGCTTGTGTCAGCTCACCTGTGGAGACATCATGGTCTGTCTCTGTTCCTCCTCATTCCTGCTCCAACAAGAGCAGCAAACAAGACTTCAATTGCTTGCAGAACTCCAATAACCACAGTGCATATATCTCCTATTAGGTAGTAGATGGTGATCTGATGACCCATCAGATTCTACCATGGATTTTCCAACTCTCTGCTGCATAGTTGGACAACTTTTAGTCAACAAAGTCATTTGGCTGAAGGTGGTTAACACATGGCCCTCAATTCAGTGATAAACCTTTTCCATTGCCTTTAAGATGTATCTTTACGTGACACGATAAGAAATATTTTGGATGAGTTGAACAGATAGGATTCAGTACCCTGAAGGCATGGTGTAAATCAGTTCAGAAACCCAAATCTGCATAAAATAGGTCTGTAAAACAGAGTTAATACATTTATTAGTTGATTAGGACTGTATGCACCTAAGGAAAAGGGTTTTTTCCCTAAAGGAAACGTCACACTTCTCATCATCCCTAGATACACACACAGTTAGAGGTGCGTGAACACTCAGGGAATGGTTATAGTGTCTGACCCCCGGTAGTTAGACTGCCTGACCTCTCAGTATAGCATTTGTGATTTTAACCTTCCACTATTAACACACTTACACAGATATACACATAAAGAAAAAGAGAGAGAGCTTTGTTAGAATATCCTATGGCACTAGGCTGGTGCTGTATTCACATCCATAGATCTGATTCTCACAGTGGGTATGAGCTTCAGTGTGATGAGGGTCTCTTCAGACCATGAGATGAAATATGAGTTAGTGTGCCAAGAGCACCCTGAGGTCATGGCACCAGACACGTCATCACTGAGATCTTCAATACAGAGCAAGTTTACACTTTCTTGCGTAAAGATTATAAGGAAAAATGTATTCATACAGCTACACAGATTTCTAATGAAAATAACATTTATAAAAAGATTGGAGCACAGTATTGGAGTGGATGTGACTGAATGGGCAAGAGTCTTTTGAACACTTTTGAATGACTTTTGTATGAACTAATTTGACTTTTAACTCAAGCCTACTTGATGATGATTTTCCATTGAAGTGTAAGGATTTTGAATTATTAAAAAAAAATCACTCTATCGATCAATAAAGCAAAACACAATGGAAATGCTATGCGATCACATGGTCACTTACCCTCAAAGTTCTATGGACTCTTCTAGCAGAATAAATAAAACTGAACTTTGTAAAATAATCTCTGATTTACGATACTTCACATGTGTCCTTTATTCTAAAATCAACAGCATAATTTTCTATGTGCTTGATATACTAAATGTTTTTCAGGAAAAATGCATTTTCCCATTTTCCAGATGCACTTAAAAAGGACTAGTTTATTACTTCAATACTGAGCAATTTAGACTTTTCCTCATATTGAAACTGGTGTTCACAAAGCTGAACAGCTTTCCTAATAAGACAATATTAGAAAGGAAAAAAGGTACAGTATAATGTAAATGATCGGAGAGTGAAAACTGACTATATAACCACCATGTAAACATCATATACAGACTGGACTGGTTGTCTTAAGCTCATTTTTGACTGAAACACAATACTTTGAGAGTATTAAGAGTACTAAAAAAACATTCATTAGGGTGGACCACAGGGCTATGTACTGGCAATGCTTCTTTTCTTGTTGAATATGCTTCCCAAAGAGAAAAAATAAATCAGCAGTCTTTGGTAATGTGCCTCTACTGAACAAGCTTGACATTGACAATTTCATGTTAATGTTTATGTTATTTAGGTGTTTGACTATCACATACTGATTTAATGTCACTAAAACTGCTTTGCAATAAAACACATTATCACATTTCCTCTGAATGAACACCATTTCAACAAAGTATCACTGAATTATGAAATCATTTCTTTTCCATTGCAATTCAAAGATTCTCCTTTGTCAGCGGTACCTCTGACAGGTTTACCAGCACTGGTGATTTAGAATGAGAGCCCAGATGTCCTAACTGACCTTGCCAGGAACCAGAGCTCAGTCAGACAAGTAACAGACAAGGATGCCAGCACTCTCATTTAGAGAGGGAAGACAGTGAGGGATGCCAATAAAATACTCTGACACCATTGATCCTTCAGCTACTAATGTCAGCTCAGAAATTCTGCAATAATTGTGACAGATGAGTGAGTGAGTGAATGAATGTGTGTGTGTGTGTGTGTGTGTGTGTGTGTGTGTGTGTGTGGGTGGTAACGGAAGAGTAAATATGAAGGCCTAGTACAGGAGATTGTGGTCACTGATCAAATGTTTCTAATCTATTCATCTGGATACAAGAAATTAAGTACTATTTGGGACTACTTGGGTTGGGGCAGGACAGTGTATAGACAAGTAGAAAGTTATTAATGAGACTAGGGTTATGTTTGGGTTAGATCATTAGATAAAGACCTTTTAAGGGTTATGGTTAAGGTTTGATCATCTAGGATAGACTGTTTATGGGTTATGCTCTCTTAGGGGCTCTCTTTCACTTTCTCTCTCTCTCACACACACACACACACAGATGGTGTAGCTCAGGCCTGTGTTTCCTAATTGGTCCCATCATTCACATCCTCACTTGTGTTACTCGAGGATCATGTCTGATAGATGAGGTGGATCGAACAGCAGAAGGTGACCCTGTCGGACGTAATGTGGGAGTAATTAATAGAGTAATTTATTGCACAAAATTAAGTAGGTTTCAGTAGTGGCATTTAATCGCTGTGTCTTTAGACTGAACTCTCTCTCTGAGTCTGCATAGACATTCCAGATTAATACTCTGAGTTATGGGAGGAAGAGAGAAAGGACAAAAAGTGGAAGGAACTGAGAAATAGGCAGGACAGAGAAAGAAAGGAAATCACAGAAAAATGTGAATCACTCTATACAAGAAGTAAAAAAGAACACAACGAAGAAGAACAGTAGAAGGAAACCAACTCAGTCTACAAACAAGCAGACTAGGAGTGTACATAAGCTAGTGCATACATGTTTGGGGCAGCAGAGAGTCTGAGGCATTTTCAAAGGTGTAGGTGAGGCCAGGAACAAGCAGCAGGTGTTATTAAACAGGGGCGATGGCGTGTCAGAGGCTTTCCACCAGGGGTGTACCCATGACCCTTTGGTAACAGTTACAGACCAAAAATGCAGATGCCACATCTAGAGTCCACCCTAGAGATGGCCAATCAGCTCTGATCTCCTGTGCATAAACCCACAATGCAAGTGTGCACAGCTGGCCAAGACACAAGTGAGTACTGTCCAATGACCCTAAAGTGGGAGGACTATGTACAAAAAGAGCTGCAATTCCTGCACAGGTTACCTGATATGAACAGCCTCGATTCAAAGTTAACAGTGAAAACAGTTATAGTTATTGTTTCAGCGTTCTTACATGCTCTGCTGTACACTAAAGGAATAGCAGCTTACCATTTGCGGGCTGCATTATCTGTCTGTACTGATGTGTACTCAAGAGCATCATTAGTTTAATGTATACCTCTACTCACAAGTATCAACACTTCCAGTACATGAAACAGGTGTAAGTCAAGTGTGGCAATGGAATTACAGGGATGCTGAAGGCCTTTGAAAGGCTCCTTTGTAATCTCCATTAATAATGCTGAGAGCAAGATAGTTCTGCTGTTTACCCTCACCAGGGACACTGGGGGGTTGGGTCAGTGGGGAGGGGCGTTACCAAAGAGGCAGGGTCGACAGGAAGGCTTGTGTCTCCCTGCCCAGCACCATGAGCCTTGTGCTAGACACATGTTACATTTATCAACTGGAGCACGTGGCCAAGCAACTGATTTATGACCAGTGGGTGGCGCTGAGGAGGAAATTCTGGCGGTCAGCAAGAGACATTTATCACCTTTAACTCTGACATACACATAAGCAGGAGAATAATATTACGCACACATAGGCTGGGGATGGGTGATTGAAAACAGGATCCATTCTGCCATGATGCTACAGACTTCCAGACTTTGTGCTTATAGTTGTGTTAAACAAAAAAGGTACGTATTAAATAATGTTTTTTGTAAGTATGATGCACGTCACTGTATTAGGATGCCTTTTTTCTCTTGAGTATTTTCCTTATGAGATATATTTATTTTGAAAAACATGACCAACTGTTTGCTGTGTCACTGTTGTAAATGATTTTAACTCAAACACGTGAAGTGGTAGCAATGAAGCAGCTCAACGATTATATGTGTCATTCAAGAATGTCTCACATACATTTTAAAGGATTTAACATATCTTCCACAGACATCTATATCTCCAGCTGTAGCTACTGGAGTAAATGGGAGCAAATGCTTTATCCTTTGAACTGAGGCAGACTGAGGATGCCAGACTTCCTTAAAATGCAATTTAGGTCACACATGTCCTCAATGCATTTCTGTACTATAAGATCTATGCTTGAAGGTGATGCTTTTGTACCTGGCTGTTTGGTGAGTTATGAGTATACATATAATACATAGAAACAGTGAGTTGTAGGAGCCTTTATACGTCCAGTTTTTCAAAAGTCTTCTCAGTCCATTCAGCAATCCGTTTTCAGTAGCCGTTTGCAGTATATGGATCTCCTGGCTGTGTTGTACTGCCCTTTTGCAGTAGAGGTCTTCCTTACAGTGTGCAGCATCTCCACTAGTGTCAGCCAGAGAGCCAGAGCCCTGCTCTAGCTTCCTTCTCTTCCTGCTCCTGCACAGATCCTGGATCAGCCATACCAGGGTGCACATGGGCCAGTGGGTTTGAGTAGTGGAATGAGTTTCTGTCCCGTGGTTCAGCAAATCAACAAAAAATAACTCTCTACAATGATGACACAGAGGAAGAGGGTCTGATAAACAGAGGAAGACAGAGGTTCTCTCATCTGCTCTCACCCATCTAACAGGAGCACTCTTTTAAGTAAGTACACTCTTGCCTGATGAAAGGAAGGAGTAGACTTGAACTTTTCTGAGCAGGTTATGTTAATGGCCTAGTTTTTATTATTATTGTTAGTTTTTATTAACAGACATGGCAGTTTTGAAGACTGCTTTGCAGAGCAGTGTGAGTGTATGTGGGGCCGAGTATTGTGATGTGTGTGAACGAGACATCTGGCAATGGTTTGGATTATTGATGTTTCTGCTTATGTCTGAGTGTGCTCAGAATGGGCCATCAATGAACTGATCACTTTAGGGCCCTCCTCCTTTTCCCACATGATCAATCAGCATGGAATAGCACCCAGAAATGATCTGCAGCTGCATGATGTTTCTTCAGGCCACAGAGAATCCTCTTTCTAACCACCTCTAAAATAAAATATGATAGATTAAAAAAAAAAAACTTCTTTTCTCTCCTGTCTTCCCTTCTTCTTTTCTCCTCTGTTCTTTTCTAACCATCCCAGTTAAAAGAACTCTTCTCTTTTCCATCCCTTCTCTTCCCTCTTTTCTGTGACCTTGAATCCGCCGTGCCTCATCCATCTCCCTCCCTCTCCTCAACCCCCTGCAGCACCGGCCGGAACAGATTAGTGCCGCTGCTCGGTGCTCACACACACGCATGCACACTCCATCCATCTCCCACTCCAACCAGTGTTTTGACACCCAGTTAATTTTCACCTGATGATTTATCAACTCATAATTACCACAGTCTGAAGGGCTCCTTCATTATAGTGATGCATGATAATAACGATGATCACAGCGGGATGAATTTTAAGTACTTTTGCAGTGATTCTAGCATGTGTATGAAGTCCTTATCTCTCAGTTTACTGATTTTACACTCCTGAAACTGCAGTCAGCCACTCTAACACAGACTGCAGTTTTAATTTCTCACCATCAAAATAAAAAGCCCTGTTAATTTTGACTTTATCTATGTAAATTAAGGAACAGTATCTAAAAAATAAAACAAATTCAATGAGGATTTTAGTCAAAAGATCAAAGAGAATGAGATGTTCAAAAAGGTCTGTTGATGGCCAGAATTGTACAGGGCAAAATGATATGGTCAAAATATCATATTGCAGTATTATTGATATCCCTTGTAATAACCTTGCAATAAACTGAAAACACACCAGCGAACACCATTGTTTCAAGCTGTGACTCATCAAAACACAGAACACTCATCTGGAATGTCTCAGATTGGTCAGGACACTCACTCCACTGTAAAAAAAAAAAAAAAGAAGAAGAAGAAGAAAAAAAAAGAAAAAAAAAGAAAAAAGATTTATTAGATGGTTAATTTGCTTATCACTTCTTTCTGTAATATCAGTACTACAAAGCCCGTCTTACGTGCACACAGTCATTTTATGTGTACTGCAGGGAAAGTCTCAGGCTAACTGTAGCCAATAAGGCTAAAAATACATGAACAGTTTTTGCAGCGAGTTATCGTGCAAGGTGTCAGTCAGAATGAGTGGGGGTAGAGTGTTAGGTATCACCAGGGTGACATACCTCTCATGATCAAAGGACAGCCAACTCTGCCCTGCTTGTGGCACACGCATACGTATATACGTATAATAACCGTACCTAAACAACGGGCCTATTTGGATACAGAGGAGTAATCACATTGCGGGTGGCTGCTCTTCGGAGCGCGTTTGACGTGGCGGACTTCTGTCTGGTTCACAGCGCAGTAAAACGGACTTCACTTCGAGACAGACAGAGATGCAGGAATCGTCGGCTACTAATTCTGACAGCATTTTAGTCCCACGGGGAACTGGGAGGACTGGATTCGACACGTCCGCTCTAAAGAGACTAGCTGTTTTTAAGCAAATGGGACAGCGGATGCCGGTCTCTCTCGCTACCTCACTCGCTCTGTCCTGTCGATACGGACAGGAATTTCCGACTTCGCACGCATGAGGCCTGTCACGATTGCCCACTTAACACACGAACCCACACAAGCGCCAGTTCGATGTCCACTCAATCTTTATTCAGCACACTTAACTCGGGCAGAGTGGCCATGCTTTTCTGTCTGTCCGCGTAGAAAACAGCGGCTAAATATTGAGTACGGTGTGTGTGTTCTACCCAATGCTTAATGATTAGTGTAAATCTATTCAGATAATTTTAGTCTAATTTGTATTGTGCCTTTCAGTGTGTCGGATAAAGCCCATGCAAATTCCAGGCCATGACGCCAAGCAGATATGTTTCTGTTTATTCAAGTTATCTGTGTACGTCTAAATAAAAGACGCATAGAAAACATCACGCTGACATATAATGGGCACGTTAGACATTAGACCTGAATCATTTTTATTGTGTATGCACTAATTCATTTACGCTTCATGTTAAGACCGCAAACGTTTGTAAAAGTGTCCAGCGGGTGCCCTAATCTAGCCTACTAATGCAGTCAAGGAAAATGAGACAGAGAAAAATGAGTTTAATTATCCAACGAGCACTCATGCTTCACGCGCGCGCGCGGGGGCTTCATTATTACCACACTAAACCAGCGTCGTGACGTTCAATTTGCAAAGTTAAAATGGTGGACATTGCAACATAACCGATCAGTGAGAGACTTCGGTGAGCTGATTGAAATGCCCGCAGTGGCAGCCTTCCTTGATAGTCAATACACCTGTCCACAGCTTTGCCGCTCAATAACACGACCGGGTTAATTATCACATCTATCACTGAGCATGGCGTTGCAGGTCTGAGCCTTTGTCCCTCCCTCCATAAAACTGCATATAAGAGCGTTAAATGACATTAATAACAAAAAAAAATAAATAAATAAAATGTTAGCTGCTCATAATGTTTTTCTTAATTTATGTTTCACTGAAGAATAACGTCATGAACAAAGTAATTGTAAAAGGCAACTTTGGAAGAAAAGGTAATTTACATGAAGATCAGTTAGTCATGGCCCAAGAACCTCGAGCTACCACACAATAAATATTTTTAATTAGAAAGTTTTATATAATGAGACACAATATTCTAACTAACAGCAATATATTCCCTGAATACTGTTCTGAATACTGTAAAGATATTTTATGTAAACTGTTGTGATTTACTGTGTCCAAGCTTTGAATAAATAAACATTAATTTCATTACTATGTAGGATTTTTATTTCTAATGCCATGGCCAAATTTTTAAGTGTGGAGTGGGTTAAGGAAACCCATGATTTAAAAGTAGGCTTCTTCTGTTGTTGTATTGTCTTCATGCAGTGGTAGCTAAGTGGTTAAAGTACTTGCAATCGGAAGGTTGCTGGTTCAAGCCGCTCCACTGCCAAGGTGACACTGCAAGGCCCTTAACCTTCAATTGTCAAGTTGTACTCACTCATAATTGTAAATTGCTTTGGGTAAAAGTGTCAGGTAAATGTAATCCCCCTCAAAATGTTGGATTGACAGGAGAGTGTTAATGCTATGAAAATATGGGCATGCTGTCAGACATGCAGACTTTTACATCTTTTGCCAGTTTTAAGATCAGGCTTATAATAATTACTAATGTGTAGCATTGGTTTAGGAATGTACAGTGAGGTCATTTTTATTTATTAATTTGTTTATTTCAGTAAGAGGAAAATAATTTCAGTCCATCAAGAAAAGGACTTGATAACTTCAGATTCTCTCTCTCTCTCTCTCTCTCTCTCTCTCTTTCGGTATCTATCTTTATGTCATTTTCTGTGCCTTAGTAGACTGGTTGAGAGAAAACAAACCACTTTTCAATCATCATTCACTGGCCAAAAATTGTGAGATCTATATGTCTGGTGTTTGGATATTGCAGATTGTTGTACTCCAATACACAAATGGACAGCGAAGTACATGGCTCTTGTACCCAGCCATGGTGGAACGCAGAGAAGTACACTGTCTACTGTCTAGGGATAGTCAGCATTTAGCTGCAGATCTCCCACCTGTCATTCTCTGTCAGTCTCCTCTACAGCAGCTGCTTCAAGGTGTGTGTGTGTGTGTGTGTGTGTGTGTGTGTGTGTGTGTGTCTGTGTGCGTGTGTGTGTGTGTGTGTGTGTCTGTGTGCGTGTGTGTGTGTGTGTGTGTGTGAGAGAGAGAGAGAGAGAGAGAGAGAGAGATCACCAGAGCCTGAACAGATTGTTGGCCATGACATGACCACTTCTCGCACGCTCACACGCACATGCATGCATACACACACACACAGAGGCTCGTGGCTGGCCATGTGAGCACAGGGAACAATAGTGAGTTTAATCAGTCTAATCTCTGGCTCCAGATCACAGAACGCAGGGCAGGAGTTCACTCAGTAAACATTCACACACCTGCAAGAACAATAACAAACTACACTTATTCTGTCCTTCTTACACGCACACACACACAAACACACACACACACACACACACACAAACAGCAACTTGAATCTTTTTAATCAGCAATAATTATCTTAGCAGTGAGTGTACTGGGGCGTGTGAGGATTTGTACCAGCATGTGAGAGATCAAAGAGAGTAGTCTTAATCCCACTAGGGTAAACTTGGGGGGTGGGTGGGGGGGGGAGGGGGTGAGATCTAATAGGACCCGGGAGAGCAGTCAGGAGGGCAGGTATATTAATCCAGTCTTTTTAGACAAAGTGGCTGCTGCTTTTCCAATTAAACTGGTAGTTCTTTCTTAATACTTTCCCTCCATAGTGGCCAATGTGGGTTAACCCTCATTGGTGGAAACATATTTGAAACATAGTGTCAGAGAGTTCCCCTGTGTTTATACAGAGAGAGATGCTGATGTTAGTTGTGTGCAGTCATGTCTGTTGTAATTTTGTAATTACTTCTGTAGATTTGTTGCATCACTAACAGGGTTTTGTGATGTGTCAAATAACTGATTCTTACATTGTAACTATACTCCTGTTTGGTGACCACTAATTTCAATGGAGCAGAGTTAATAAGAGTTAATTTCATGGGGGCTTGCATGTGTGTGTGTGTGTGTGTGTGTTTTTATGTGTTTTTGTCATGCTGTGTCCAGTCCTGCAGTTTTGGCATGGTTAGAACACTCCTTCTCCTCCTCTCTCCCCTCTCTCCCTCTGACACACACACACACACACACACACACACACACACACACACACACACACACACACACACACACACACACTCTCTCTCTATCACACACTCTCTCTCTATCACTCTCTCACCACCTCATTCTTGGTCTCTCCCAAGGTCATGGTCTCTTTCCATTCTCACCTGTGCTGTCTGTCTAACGGCACAGTGTGGGAGGAATGTTGTACTGCAGGTATTCACTGCATGCAGGATGGATCTTTGCCATGTGGAACTTCAACTATTCCAGGCCCATATGCTTTAAATAGCAGCAACAGTGACCCAGTAGCCCTGCAAGAAACTCAGCAGAAAGAGATAGGAAGTGTAGGTGAGGGTACGGCAGGTGTAAGCTTTAGACAGGTAGAGACAGAGGTGACAGACAGGTGAAAATGTGATTCGGCCGGAGATAGGGGTGTTAGACAAGCAAAAGTGTGGCAGGTGGAAATAAGAGGAAAATAAGCTATAGCAGGTTTCAGTGTTCTCTCAACTCTCTCTCAGTTCTCTCAGTTGACTGAATGAAGTGTGTTTTGCTTTTTTCAGTATCTCAGGGACACAGCAGGCTATTAACCCTTAGAGAGCACAGGCACACAATTAGCCTAATGAAGAAAGAAAGACGATGATTTTCCTGAACACAGCAGTTTCTCCCTCTGGGCAATTGTGCATTACACTGAACACAGCAAACCTGGAGAAAAATAGATTTCTTTTTGAGTGTTAATACAGAAAAGGAGAGGCTCAGACAGACAGATATGCTACCTGACTGACAGACAGGCTGACAGACAGGTTCACAGACAGACTCAGTGCATGAGTATGTCATTGTACTCCTGGTATTGAAACAAGCTGTCTCACACACACATACTCTTCTGGGTGGAGTGTGCTGTCCCTGAGCTGTGAATTTACCTGATTAAATCACATTGTGCACTGGGCACGAGTGACACCAAGGGAACAATTAATGAAGAGCTGAGCTGTGTCTTCCAGAAGTATACACAGTGCTGATTACTACAGACCTACCCCCTGCCCTCTGCTGGAGACATAGCTGACATTACATGACACTACACGGCACGAAAATATCCAAAACACACACACACACACACACATCAATTGAATATGACTTGTCCTTTCTCTCTCTCTATCTCTCTCTCACACACACACACACACACACACACACACACACACACACACACACACACACACACACACGCACAAGTGAGGACAGGGGATGGTTGAGGTTATTTTTGAGAAGGGTGTGGATGTATTTATTGGCCAGTTGGGGATAGAAACCAGCAGAATAATTAGAATAATTATTGCAGTTTGCCATTTGTAAACAAAAATAATGAATAATGACTGTGTGTGTGTGTGTGTGTGTTTGTATAAAGATAGGAAGTGGTATGAAGATGGTTTGTACTGGTGAGTAAGTTGTGTGAGGCAGTTGTGTGAGGCAAGTTGGTCACATGTGCTTGACACCTGCTTTCTGACACCTGTCAGGCATTGTTATCACTCACTGAGGCAGGTGTATTTCTCCTTTGTCTCTCAGAGATGTAGGAAACCTCATATGACACCTCACAAGCCATGAATTTACATCATGTTTGATGTCCTGACTCTGAATTCTGGTTAGTTGTCAAACCACACCTGGTGTGGTTAAGGGGAGTGTAGGTGCATTTAAATTCATACTCAAGTCTCAGAAAAATGTTCAAAATGGATTCGTGTCTTTTTTGTTTGTTAAAAATGCTCACTATTGTATTATAATGTTTTTGGCAGTGTGACCTCTAGTGGAAAAAGATGGGATATAAAAGGCATGTGATTCTGAAATGTTAAAATGTGTTGCAATCTTATTTTAGTCTGGCACTGGAAAGGCAATATACACTGAAATGTTAATGTAATGTTTGTGAAACTGTATAGCTAGATATTAATGAAGAATTCTGACTTTCTGCTGCAGTGTGTGTTGAGAAGGCACTTCCTGATATCTTTGCTGATGCTCGCAAAATTTTACACATTTGACACTGCGGGTGAATTTGTTCTTTTTTAAATTAAATGCAATATTCAGGTATCTAACCTGTTGTACTAGCTAGGATGCATTCATAAGTAAAGATTGAAAGCTCTCATGAGAGATAGGAGCGTCTGCTGAATGCAGAAAATGTAAACATTTAACCAACTAAAAGAGCCAAAGGATTTCCTCTTGGTTATTAGTTAAGGTTTCAGTTAGGTGTAGGACTATGCACGGTGTTATTTAACTATGGTAATAACGGTAATAGCGCTCTGTAGCTTGCCCCTTCCCTATGCGAGTACAGCTTGGCTTAACCTGCCAGCTCCTTCCAACCAGCACCACTGCTCTGTAGACAGTGAAGACAAGCATCAAGCCCCTGTCTCTGGGTTGCCCACCAACTAGTGGAATAGCCTTCTTCTGTCTCCCATTTCAAATACCTTCTGAACCCCGCCTTCCAAAGAGCATGCTCATGATCAGTCATGATTCAGTTCACTTATATTATGAATACAAGTTCTCTTTCTTTACTGACTCCTGACTCAGTGAGTTAGCATGATGGTATCTTTAGACCCAAGCCTATATATGCCAACATGTAAATGGTTTCCAAGTAAACAACAAAGCACCTCTTAACATTGCCCTGAATAAGAGTGTCTGTCAAATGCTGTAAATGTACTCCACAACAGTTGTGTGTGTGTGTGTGTGCGCGTGTGCATGTGTGCACAGACATGCACACATGTAAATACTCATGCAAAGACTGTCCAGTAATGTTGTGTAACACATAATGTTGTGTAATGCATTTAGAGGTAGATACACTGTATGTCTTGTTTCTGTCTGGTTTCTGTTAGTGTTTTGAATTATTTCAGCACAGCCCACTAATAAGGCTGAGAGCACTGTGATGTTCTGTAAAGCTTTAGAACAGTCCATCTCCCTCAGGCACACATATACACACATTCCTGATGCCATTTTGGAAGGTTTGTATGTTTGTATGTGCATTTATTTGTCAAACAAAAAACAATTCCCTTTCTTAAGATAAGTGATCATTTTAAGTGAACATTTCTGGAATAAATTATATACAATCTTGAAAGATGTAACCATGAGGAAAGGGTGAATTCCCTGTGCTAAATTTCTCTGCACAGTGAATGTTACGACATGGCACATTAATTCTGCTGCTGGTAGGAGGCATAGTGCTGTTATTCTCTCTAACAATTATTTATGAATCTGTTCTACTTACTATTACCCTTAAGTGCTTTCTTTTCCCAAATAAAGTACATCTGTAGTAATGATTTACCATAGACAAAAGTCATAAGGATTCAATTGCAGAGGATATTTTCTGTGCATTTGTGTGTGAGCATGCCTGCAATTGTTTTGAATGATACTGTATTAACATAGTTTCACATCGCCATGCGATATGGCACTGCTGTTGTAGTGTCATGTCTGATGGGGACAGGCTGTAGTAGTGCTATACACACACAGCTGCAGGATACAGGTTATTGAATTGTGGGTAGCAGTAATGTTGCATGCAATACCCCTTTATCTGTGCTATGTTTTGTAATGTCCTGGGTGTTTCTGCAAAATTAATAACACTGATTTTATTTCACTAGAAAGAGCTGCTACTGATCTGTGGAAGATGAGGCTTTGACATCACAGAAAAGTGGAATAGTGGTATGAAACTGATGATGGTGATAATGAAGATGAGCATGAATTTCAGAGATGGACGTCTGGCTTGGTATGTTCATTGACCACTATGATCACACTGTCAAAGCACTTCAATCATGCCAGTCTTTTTCTCTCTTAGGCTTTATTGTATGTAGAAGTGTTCAGCTAAAGTGTGTGAGAGTGTGTGTATGCATATGTGTGTATATGTTTCTGCCTGGGGCAGATGGATGTGTTGAAGCAGACTGACAGCAGCCCAGCATCAGAGACATGGAATGCTTCACACAAACGTGAACACACACCTCCAGCCCCTGCCTCTTTGTTCCTCTGCTGTGTGTGTGTGTGTGTGTGTGTGTGTGTGTGTGTGTGTGTGTGTGTGTGTGTGTGTGTGTGTGTGTGTGACAGTGACAGAAAGAGGAGAATTGGTGAGTTTAACAGGAACAATGAGTCAGCAGAAGGATAATGAGTAGAAGGATAATGAGATTCCTGAATGATGTATATGTGCAGATACATTGATGTGTATAAGGATACACTCATGTTTGTGCTCTTCAGTCACTGGGGTCTTCCATAGTGTTTTCACTATCATCATCATGATTTATAATTCTCAGAACAGTGATCAAAGCATGAGGGATAAACATTTTAAAAGCCTTGTTCATGCAGTGGGCACCCTTATCTACTGAGCTATAGTAATACAGTAACAGACTTACAGGCACACACACACAGATTTCTAAAGCTTGTTGACTGATCTGTGATGATGTCATAGGAAGAACCAGCTTTTGACCTTTGACACCATACCAGTAGACTTTCCTGGGCTGTGGTAAATATATGAGGCAGGAAGATGCAAACAGAGGAGAATTCATCTTTCTGATCGACACACGCATGCACGCACACACGCACACACACACACACACACACACACACACACACACACACACACACACACACACAAACACACACACACACACATCACATTGATTGTAAATATAGCAAAAGAGAGAATTCAAGAGAGCATCTTGAATCACTTCTTCTCCAGGTTTTTCTCCCCCCCACCCCCCCAGTTCCACATAAATTTCCAGCTGCATAAATAACGCAGTAACGCAGACTGGATACAGCTAATGTTTACCTGCAGCTGTTCTTGCTTCTTCGAGGGGGAGAGTCAGAATGATGGAACAGCCAGATGCCTTGCTCCTGCTGCTAAGTCTATCTACTGTGATTATTGTTATTTTATTATTTTGATACCTTCACTGTTTTTCTAAAATGTAGACGATATTAGAAAAAAGTGTCAAAACTTTGGCTGCTACTGTACTGAAAGATGCTCTAGAAAGATGTGGAGGGTGAAGGCAACTGGGGTTCCTGTGATAATCTGAATACTAGGGGCTGTGACCCCCAAACTGTGAGAATGGTTCCAACAGATCCCAGGAACAACATCTGAGATCTCCATCCAGAAGAGTGTAGTCACTCAGCTAAGATACAGCTAAGGAACAGCCATGGTACTACGCAAGACTCTCAAGCTCCCAGAAGATTTGGGCTTGAAGGAAAAAAGACTTTATAGAGGTATATATATTCTGGATTCCAGTTAAACTAATAGCATATTTTCAGATCATCTTGTTTTGCAAATTTTGTTTATTAAACTCATTATCAAGTCAGCAAATGCATTCAGATGCAGCAGACCTAATGCAGCAGACCTAAACATGGGTATTGAACTCAACATTACTGCTACTCGCTATTCAAAAAATATATAACATTCCAAATTTTATGTGTATGGGGAGCATCTTCCTGGAAGATAGTACTTAAATTTAAATGTGTGACATAAAAAATCTGGATGTTCCAGTCATTGGTTTAGTTGACTATACACCTGAGATGAGGCACCCATTTTCACTCATTTATTCAAGTGTTTTGGCACTTAAAGCTAACATGACAGAGTCTGTTCTGAGAAATGATGTGATAAACCATACCTGACCTAGAAATACACTCTCCTGCAGAGTTTAGCTCCACCCCTGAACCTTCACAACAGAATGCAGAATGCAGAATATATAAAATATATAATTATATTAGAGTCAGGTGTAATGGGTTAGTGCTGGAGCTAAATTTTGTATGAGAGCACACTGGGCAGGAGGGAATTCACCACTGACCATATTAAAGGTTTAGACCTGATGGCTGGCAGCAGTCTTGGGGCTGATTCATAAATTCTCTATTGTAGTTTTAGGGCAGATATGTGATATTTCATTGACTTGCACAGAAGGTGCTAATAGAATGGATATTTTATGCCCCCTGCTGGAGCATAATGTTATGGCAGCATCGAAATTCATAGTTCAAGTTCAAGTTTGGTTTATTCTCACATACATTGTCATACACAGTATAACTGGCAGTGAAATGGTGTGTAAAGGTGAAAATATATAACGATTAATAAAACAGTTGTTGTCTTAAAGCACCATCCAATGACAATATGGCCTGTGTACATGTGTATATGATGACAAATTATTCTCCAGGTCTTTTAATTCTGCAGTTTCATCTGGGATCATTAAGGTGAAGCTGCTGCTTCACACTTCTGCACAACTCAGGTTTAAGTCAGATCCAGCACACCTGTCTTCAGCATACCTGTCTTTGATGTTCAGATATTCCTCCATTAGCTAGGCTCCAGGGTGAAACAGCTCTGAAACCACTGTGTCCCCAAGCCACTAGGTTGAGAGATGCAGTGGATGCCTATCACTAACAAGTGTCACTGTTTTGGTATTTTTTGTTTGTTTGGTTGTTCATGGTATGAGAGTCTCTGCTGCATCGAAAACAACCAACCAACCAAAATAATGAAAAGAATAACCTGCCCTGCCTCTTAATGGTACTATTTAATGTGAAAACCGCTGCACTGTGTTCCTCACAGGCTGTGAAAAACCACTGTAACAGGAGGATGAGTGTACCTCTTCACACAGCTTTTTACCACAGCAGGTGGCTGCAAGATGGCTTGAGGGGAGCAGAAGGGAGTCCTGATACTAGTCAGATAACCTTGGCAGCGAAGATAGCATTGCCAGTGGGCTGTATCCTAGGGTGACTGACTGCCTGTAACATCAGTGCAGCAGCTCTTAATCAAACTGGAGGTGCACAGGGCCCTGGAGGAGAGCAGATGAACTACAAATCACCTTGCTTACTCCGGCAGTGAGCTGTCTACACAGCCACATGCTTTATGAGGACATTATAAGATGTCTTGCTTGTACACACACACACATGGACACAAACATATATTTAAATTATCTGGATGAGATTATTACATTCTGACAAAGATGACATGTACAGTCATTCAGTTTAAACACAGACAATTCAGTTAATTCAGTTTAAACATGGACAAATGCCATATACACACAGACAAAAAAACATTCTGGCTGTAATTATTACATTACAATAAGATAAGTGTTAGAGGCAAGGCCATGTTTCATTCAGTTTAATCACAGCCAAATAACCCCCCCCACCACACACACACACACACACACACACACACACACTCCAGATCTGTCATGCAGCCAAGCATATGATTCACTTTGAGCTCTGTATTATATCCAATTATAATGAGCTTTGTCAGACTGGAGCCCACAGCATCCATGCATATAATATCAATATGTCTTCATAACTAGTTCACATTCTACAAACAGTATTTATATTCCTGTGAAGAATGATATTAGGAGCCTATAAGTGAGGCATAAAAAGGAGTTAGCTGTTTGGCTAGGTTACTGGGCTAGGTTATTATTGTGATCTACAAGTGTCATTGGTAGCTCACAAATATTATGTATGTACTTAGCTGAGCAGACAGCTGCATGGTGTTCTACATCTAATAGAGAGATACGTTGATGTGTCGTCTTTTTTTTTTTAGGATACTGATCACTCTTATTTCAACAGTGACATTAATGCATGGAAAAAGGTACTACCATGCGGATATCAGATAGAATATATATCTAATAATATCAACAATTGCAGGGAATAACTGCAATATACTGCAGTTAAAGATATAAATATGTAGCAGTAAAAATTGCAGTGTAGTAAAAAAGGATTTCAAAATACTTCCACAGCTGATGAAGGACTTCTGTCTGAAACATCCCTTTATCCTTGAAAATCGTGTGTACTGCACTGTAATATATCTAATTTCAGTCCCTTGTATTTGAAGAGCTAACATGAAAGTTGTCCCATCAGTGATAGGAACACATGCACGTTACCCCTTAGCTGGAGGTATGGTCCCACAATATCAGTCATGACAATATCAATCTTAGTTCAGAAGAGCAGAAACATAGATCAGCAGAAATGCTGCAATATTTCCTCAGTCATTGTTTGATGTGCAATAGGGATGTGCAAAAGCTCTCAACTTATTCTTCAAACTGAACAAATATTGACTTGTCAAAAAAAAAACAAAAAAAACATTCTCCTCTGTTTTCAGGACACCTAAAAAAACCATGAAAATAACATCACACCTAAATCATCTTAGCCAAACCCAGCCTTTCGACTTTTCTGACAGGTTCTACATACAAAATAAAAAAACAAAACAAAAAAAACCAACAAAAAAAAAACAGTGGATTGAAATCAAGATGACATGCTGTATTTAATCTCTCAGGGTTTGAACAAGTTAAATTTCTACATACTTTTAGTATTTAGTAGATAAGTATCTTTATTTGTTTAAATCATTGAGACTTTCATTGTCAACAAAATTGTAGTTGTGTTATAGTGGTTGGTTTTATGAGAGTTGCTAAGTTATTTTTATTGCACATAAATCATAGTTTACTAGACCTGTATCTGCAAAAACTTAAATATGATTTTTCAATAACTATTATTTGTTTATTGTGGAATAAAAACTTCAAAAAAGGTTCTCATTTCTTTTGAGAAATAACTTGGAATTTGATCAGGTACATGAGTAGAAGTTCCCTGATATATATATATATATATATATATATATATATATATATATATATATATATATATATATACAATAATAAAAATAATAATAAAAATTGGATGAGGATGAAGGTCAGGCAGAAAATTTGTGACGAGCTGAGCAATGTTTATTAAGTGTAATCCAATAATGACATTAAAACAGTCTACAGTCGAAGAGCCAGAACTTGAAATGAAATTAAACCAGATAACAAAGACACAAACAGTATAATCAACAGGGAAGAACAGGGATCAAAATACAGGCTATCAAACAAGGAGGATAGTTTTTTGGATAATGACTGACAACTAAGGCAGGAAACACAACAAAGATGCACAAAATCACCAGTCAAGGTGGGGACAAAAGAATGAAAACAAAACCAGATGGCACTGAGCAATCAAATTTCAATCTGGATAACTAGATACATTTGTTAACATGACTGTGTGTGGTAAAATCTTATCAGGATACAGTCCAGATATAAGATAAATGAAATGACCAAGTATAGAAAACGATAACTTCTTCGTTTAAGACCTGACAATGTTTATATTTATTTTATGCATTCTTTGTGCACCCTGAGATACGTTTAAATCAACTTGATGAAGATTAAATATTTGCCATTTAGGGAAAGACATCATAATGTTTAATATCTGAAAAACATATCAAACCAGAATAAATTTGAAAAAAATATGCAAGGCAGTCAGTGACATGAATGTGATAAAAATGAGACCAAAAACTCCTGGAAAATACGTTACCCAGAAACCCTGATAATTAACAGATCATGTCTTCTTAGATGAGTCATTCCTTGAAATCTCCAGCAACACAAACAAAGATTATACAGTATTTTCCAGTTACCTGCAAATCTCCGCTATTGACTCAACTCTTCAGATAGTTAGAAAGGTCATATTTAGCATTTTGCATGTGTCTAAATAAAGTGAGTTAGAAAAGAAAATCAAGCTGTTATGAGGACTCTCATTATGATTTATCTCATAATTTTCACATATAAAGAGAATGTGACTGCTGGCTCAGCAAACCAGTTCCCGGAGAACAATGCCATCCTGAAGGGTTAGTGGAATTGGTGTATCTGAGAGTCCCTCACTACACAGTGAGCTCTTATGATCTTTTTCTGAATCAGGCTCAGTGTTTGAATGAATAAAACATACAAGGAACAAAAAAAGAATAAAAAAAGTATAATAACCAGTGGTTTGCCATTTCAGGTCTGAGGTGACACAGCAAATATTCTGGACTTTACACTGCATTTAAAGAGAGCACCATCGGCATGACAAATTAGTGTAAACTGTTGAAAACTGTGGTGAAGTGGTTTATTCCAACTGCAATAGTATCTCTGTCTGGTGCTAGTGACAGATGCCAGCAACCTACTTTATGTATTTTCCTGCCACATGTCCAAGGTCCAATTCAAATTAAAACCCAAATCTTCCTCTCCTTCCCTCCTTCATTTACTAAGCACAAGTAAGTGTAGTAGTCTAAACAGTAAGATATCTTTGACTCAGGAATGCGCTTAAATGCAGGTCCAGTAGTCTTTAGACTATTAATGGATAATTTATTGCAGTTCTGCACATATGATTAAACTACCCAAGGAGGAACTATGCCATACATTGTGTTGAGGAGTGAGAACTTGGTCTTTTCTTTTATTATTTTAAAACTGTTATTAAGCTATTTTAAACTGTTGTTAGGTTAGCTATCTGGATGTTGATATTGAATCATTTAAAGATTTTTACTTATTAAGGAAATTGTGGTGGGTTATTCAAAATTTAAACCTCAAAGGTTAGACTTTGGTGGATTAATGTTATTTTTTTCTAATTTGATAATGATTGCTCGGGCCTGTAGGTACAGATAGAGAAAGCAAGGAAGGACGGGTAAGTCAACTTGGAAAAAGGTGGAAAAGTTAGGATTTTATTTATAGCAATGAACACTGTGTACATTTGATTTGGGATGTACAGAGTGAGCATGTGCCCAGTACATCCTAGTTGTATGTGTACTTGCCAATATTATTTTCTCATTTTCAATTGGACATATATGATAGAGAGAGAGAGAGAGAGAGAGAGAGAGAGAGAGAGAGAGAGAGAGAGAGAGAGAGAGAGAGAGAGAGAGAAACGGGGGTTTGTGTGCAGTGAGAGCTTGGCTGTGTGATTTTACTTCGAGGCTTCTGAAGTTAGTTGCTATTTGTAATAAGTGTCGTCTAGACAAATTTTAAGTCGGGTAGTAGCGTTTCCGAATTGTACTTTCTAAGTTGCTATCCTAGATTTCAGTCGAGAGTTAGTGAGCTAGAAAAGTACATGGTAGCCTCGCCGCTCGTGTACCGAACTTGCTGAAGAAGCGGGACGACCATGGAGCACCAAGGACTGAAAAACAGACACTGACTGCGGAGCACGAGCAATATGACTTTCACTCGAAAGCGGATGCAATCCAGTTTACTTTAGGTCTATATTGATTAAAAGAATGAAACATAGACCCCACATTTCAGTCAACATTTACGCCATTTACAGACGATCTTATCCAGAGCGATTTACAAAAGTGCTTTGTCATTTACTCATATAATACATCATAGCCAGTACAGTAGGTTAGAGTCCAAGATACCAATGAACTAGAATACTGTTGAAATACAGGGATTAATACTGATGCCTAGAAGTGCGAAATACATAAGCTCTATCTCAGACAATGATAAGTGCAATAAACAGTAAACAATAAGTGCTAGAGTATGTTAGTCAACAAAGGAGCAGTCAACAATACCCTACAATAAGTACTAGTTTCAGTTAGTCATCATAGGAGCAGGATCAGTGGTCATTTAAATATTCTACAAATGATGGAAATGATTAAATTACAAAGTAGAACTAAATGTAAACTAAACCACCTGCCAGAAAATGCATCCCATCTTAATTCTGGCTTGCTCCTAGCTCAAAATTATTTTAGCCATAGTCTTATTTTAGCCATACAGACACGAATAACCATTTTATGTTTCATGGATGTAACACCTTAAAATGTATATATTTACATGTCAGTTATAAAATGCTGAAATAAAATACACTGTGGTGACTGAAACGTATGATCGTAGGTTCATTTTTTAAAACCTGCTTTGGAAGTTGTACCACAACAATTGTAATCCGTAAATCAGCAATTTCCATCACTGTTAACCGAAATGTGCAATCTTTGTGTCATTCTTTTGATCAATGTAAATTAAAGTGATTAAGGTACTTGACGGTAATCAGAAGGGTGCCAGTTCAAGCCACACCACTGCCAAGTTACTACTGTTGGACCCCTTAGCAAGGCCCTTAGCCCTCAATTGTTCAAGTTGTATTCAGATATAATTGTAAATCGCATTGGAAAAAGCGTCAGTTAAATGCAATAAATGTATGTCGTACCGCTCCCGGGAAGCGGATGCATCTTGTGGCAGGGGGGCTGAATTCTCATGCATGTCCTAATCAAATCAGAAACCTGAGAGTGAAGCACCAATACCTTGAGGAATTTCCTTAACAGGAAGGAATAGGGTTACTTCCAAGTGAACCTGTTCAAGGGTGGCGATGTGGTAAATTATACTGAAAAACAACTTTGTTCTAGGGGAGTGGATATCCTGTGTGCCTGAGGTTTAGAGGCTGTGATGATATTTTCACATATGACAAAGTTGAAAAAATGACCCTAAACCATAACATATAGCTTGTCTCAGCCTTTTCGCCATATGTCAGTTAACACCGGAATAGAGCACTGGTAATAATGCACTTTATTCCTAATCTGAGAACAATCATCTTTAAGATATTATTTTATTATTTGCATTAATATAGAACAGATCATAGATACATACTACCATTTTATTTATAACGGGAAATCCTGTCTGCAGTAAACATATTACATGAACAAAATAATACACAATTCCAAGGCTACAACCAACTTAATACCGATCCAAACAAGACTTACGCACATTTCTAGTTACTTTTAAAACTTAAGCAAACGTATTCAGTGTACTTGGTGTCTTCCACAATGCTTTAGCATACATACAGAGCTAAAATTAGCCCAGACAACTTTGTTCTAAAAAATGCTCAGCAACCATTAACACTTCTCCCAGTTCAACGTGCCACAGAACAGAAAACTTCATTTACCTCAGCATAACTGAAGGAGAGTTCGGTACATGGAACAGGCGAACCGTGAACCTCAAGTACTGTTGTCATCTCGTTCAAATATAAATCCCTCATTAGTAAAATAGTTCGTAAAATTGACCAATTCCAAAAAATTGACCAATTCTAAACTGTTAACCCATATTGGTTAATAGTCTTACTGATTAAAAATTACACTCCTAAAATTAGCATACACTAGCCCATATTCTACCAAACCTGTTCACATCCTATTCGCATTATATAAAAATGACTTAAAAACACAGTAATTTCTCAACCACTTTGCCAGAACCTTGCTTTAATTTTGAAAAGTAGAATGTTTTACAGTACAAAATATCAGAAAACTTGCATATTTCTGTATATTGCTTTTTTGTTCTACAGGTTTTAGGCAGTACGACGCATTTCTGCTACTGATTGATGATTAGTCGGTGAATTGACGGGTGTAGCAGAAATGCGCCTGTAGCGTCTGACAAACCTGGAAGACATTATAATTATCTCTAGGTCTCTGGTTCTATCCCAGGAACAGCTGAAAATACAACACTTATGAAGAGCAAAAACAATGGTGGTTCATATTCATATATAACAGGATCCTGGACAAGTTGTTAATTGGTTCTGCACGTTTCACTCTGGGCAGTTGATCAAACCTTAGACAATATCAAGAAGGCATTTGACACTGTCACTTAAAAGACAGGACTCACGACCTGACCGCGTAAGTAGCTAGCCATACATGCTGCGATTTCCATTTTTGTAGGTTGAAACCTAACCATCTTACATTGAAAGTTTCATAGTGAACTAACAAGTCAAGATTTGGTCATTTACTTTGTAGTGTTGAGATCTAAAGCAAGTAGCTAACCGCTCTCTAGATAGCTAACGATGAGTAACGTTAGCTAATAGCAAGCTCCAAGTAACAGCCTTTGTCTCATTCAGAGAAATATACTGTGTAATCATATAAATATAAGATAACTAGTTGGAGATATCCAATCTAGGCCTATAGCTAGCTAACTCGCACCTTTTAGCTAACATCAGCTAGCTTCTCAACCACTGAAAAGCAAATAAGTTTGACAAGACATCTGTGAGAGATGTTTGACACATGGTCAAAGACGTCTTTCACCTCTCACAGTTGTAGCTAGCGATTGACTTTGAACTCGTCTATGTGAGACAGTAGGGCCTCTAGAAACCAGCCAATCAGAGCTAATCAATTAATCATGAGGCCATCAAAAAAGGTTGTAAAAATGAAAACAGCTTGTTTCTAGCTAGGGCCAAATCATAGTGTTGTAAATGGGTGTATATAACAGCATCTCGGCCTTTTTTGCCATGATCAAAGTCACATACCATACGTATAGACAGGAGAGAATAATCAGTAATACTCAATAAATGCATTCTATGGCCCATTTAACACCTCACACAATTGGTACAACTTCCGAACGCTGTTGATTTTGTAACAAGCTATTTTACCCACCAGCAAAATGAAAAAGAAATCTAACACCATTTAATGTGTAACCTAATGGATTCTGGCCATAAGTGTATTTGCTTTGCTTTTTACCCCTCGGCATAACTGTAGATTCCTTATGTCTGCTGGTATATACCGTCCTCTAACGGATAAACCGTGAACTGGTCATGGGTTTGTTCTCATTCTGATCGCCAGGATATTTTTATGAAGGAAAACAACTGTAAAAAACAGACCAACTAAAAATATGGGTGCCATTTTTGTTATGCTTTTATACACAGACAATCATTAATGAGCCTTGAGAAGATCACGCCTGTCAGAATTCAATAAAGTTTCAGTGGGGAACTGAAGAGAAGCCAATCTGATTGTATGCGTATATGCATACGCCACCTGCAGGGGAGATTTTGCCTAATCATGTCAACAGCAACAAAAATAAATGGGAGAGGTGACCGTGTTGTTTCTGGTAGTACTATCACCTACAAATTAAAGGAAAATGACACCAACAATCCTGCTCTTCTGATTCTTCCAATAAAAAAAACGATTGATTGAAAAGTGGGATGCTTTTTTTTGTCTGGAATTTGATGAATGTAACATCTGTGTATGTTTAAGGGGTTTCCTAGTGAAAGACACCAAAGGCAAGGCCTAACTTTAGCTCCCTCAAGCACATAAAAGTCTGAATTTGATTGATTATATAGATTTAACCTGTTAACTAGTTGGTCAGTTTCTAATGTAGAGATGTTTCAACAGACTGTTAAATGTCACTGAAACAATATCAAAATGTGAGGGCTTTTATTATACACTGCCTGGCCAAAAAAAAGGTCCCCACCTGGCTTTAACTAAGCAAATAGGTAAGAGCCTCCCATTGGATAATTACTGCATGGGTGATTGTTTCAGCTGTGCAACAAGTTATTAACTCTAACTGATGCAGTGAGTAGGTTCTTATTTGTTAACCATGTCGAAAGACTCATCCTGTGGTCATGGAAAAGATGTAAATCTGTTTCAGAAGGGTCAAATTATTGGCATGCATCAAGCAGAGAAAACATCTAAGGAGATTGCTGAAACTACTAAAATTGGGTTAAGAAATGTCCAACGCATTATTAAAAAGTGGAAGGACAGTAGGGAAACATCATCTTCAAGGAAGAAATGTGGTTGAAAAAAATATTGAATGATCGTGATCAGCGATCACTTAAACTTGTGGTGAAATCAAATTGTAGAAAAACAACAGTAGAACTCAGGAGTATGTTTAATAGTGAAAGTAAGATCATTTCGACATGCACAATGCAAAGGGAACTCATGAGATTGGGACTAAACAGCTGTGTAGCCTTAAGAAAACCACTTGTCAGTGAGGCTAACTGGCAAAAACGGCTTCAATTTGCAAATTGGACTCTGGAGCAATGGAAGAAGGTCATGTGGTTTGATGAGTCCAGATTTATCCTGTTCCAGAGTGATGGGCGCATCAGGGTAAGAAGAGAGGCTGCTGAAGTGATGCACCCATCATGCCTAGTGCCTACCGTACAAACCTGTGGGGGCAGTGCTATGATCTGGGGTTGCTGCAATTGGTCAGGTCTAGGTTCAGCAATGTTATGTGCCCAAAGAATGAATATACTGAACGACTAGGTTATTCCATTAATGGATTTTTTTCTTCCCTCATGGCACAGGCATATTCCAAGATGACAATGCCAGGATTGATCAGGCTCAAATTGTGAAAGAGTGGTTCAGGGAGCATGAGACATAATTTTCACTCATGGATTGGCCACCGCAGAGTCCAGATCTGAACCCCATTGAGAATCTTTGGGATGTCCTGGAGAAGACTTTGTGCAGTGGTCCAAATCTCCCATCATCAATACACGATATTGGGGGGGGGATAATGCAACTCTGGACAGAAATAAATGCAGAAGCTTGTGGAAACGATGCCACAGTGAATGTGTGCCGTAATCAAAGCTAAAGGTGGTCCAACGAAATATTAGTGTGTGACCTTTTTTTTTTTTTGCCCAGGCAGTGTATTTAAAAATAATACTATTGTCACGTTTTCATTGTCTGCTTTGTCACCACATTGCTGAAGCGCTGAAAAGTCCCCTGAAGACCACACTGCCAATCACACAACCAGAAGCCCTTATTTATTGTACACTGTTTTCTCACAGCTCCAAATCCTACTTGCTTTTGTAATCTCTGCCCTACCCTCACAGTTTCGACATGCACACAGTCAGGTCAGGTTACAGTCAGTAGCCTGTCAGTCATCCTGATGCTGCCTGACATCCGCCCTCTTTCATTTATCACTCACTGTTCACTCTAACTGGTAAGCCATTAAGGCATAATAATTCAGTCAAAGCATGTGACTCTGGTATGGAGGGGCTTACAAGTATGGGAAGCTGTGATTGGTTGAGGACTCTGGGCATTGATGGAGGACTGGGCTGTGTGTCAGCTTGACTTACTGGTTACTACAGGGAGGACAATGAAACCTGTGGGTCCATGGACACAGGCAAATATGGTGCTGATCCAACAATTGGAGAATGAACATGTATTGACATTAAATATGATATAAATGAACAATATCAAATAAGATAATCCTACAGAAAGGAGATTTGCAGTGTTACAGCAGAAAAGGGGACAGTACAATAGTCTCAGACATTGTATGCAAGAAATTTAATTTGAATATTAATAAGATTTAAAAATAGAATATTTTGGAGAAAGTAAAAAAAATAAAAAATTTATATATATATATATATATCACGGCATATGCACTATTTCACTAACATAGGCAGCTAGATTGTCAGTTTTAATGTTCTTGGTGCTCTTACTGAGAGCAGTCTTGTTAAAAGCCTGACAGAAACAGCAATGCAGAACCTGCATTATCTCATCTTCACACACTGGGTGAATCAGCCTGTCACAAAAGAAGCTGCCCAGTGAGCTGAGAATGTCCTGCATGGGGTGAGAGATGATCATCATGGATTATAGCTTAGCCATCATTCTCCTACCTCCCATCACTTCCAGTGGATCAAGAGCTGGCCTTCTTAACCGCTTGTTGAGTCTCTTCTTGTCAGCAGTGAAGATGCTACTGCCCCAGCACACCACACCATAAAATATGATTGATGCCAAAAAGGTCCTCAGGAGTGCCCCTGCATTCCAAAATGTAAGTAAAGTCTGCCCAGAACTTTCTTGTAGACTGCATTAGTGCTATCTGTTTAGTCTAATTTGTTGTACATATGAAGACCTATGTACTTGTATGAAGACACTACTTCAATGTCCCTGCCTTGGATGCTCACTGGTGTGAAGTGAGATTTCGAAGGTCTACACAAACCCATCGCCAGCTCTTTTGGTTTCCCTACATTGATCTGCAGGAAATTCCAATAGCATGAAATCTCAGGTCAGTTCTCTGTAGTCCCAGTCATTCCCCTATATTATGAGGCAAACAATTGCTGAGCCATCAGTGAACTTTTGCAGGTAGCTGTTAGAAGATTTGTATGTGAAGTCTGCAGTGTATAGGGTAAACAGAAAGGAAGCAAGAAATGTTCCTTGTGGGACCCCTGTGCACAACCTTATAGAGTGTGGTCAGTTTGTGAGGTAGTCCAGTATCCACGCTATGAGGTTATGATTCACCCCTGTGTGCGCCAACCTGTCCTTAAAGGGCATGGGCTCTGTGGTACTAAACACACCGAAGTAAAAAAAAACATGATTCTCACAGTGCTCCCAGCATTTTCCAGATGAGAAAGAGATCTGTATAGGATGGCGGTAGTTATCCTCTACCCCAATGCCAAGTTGGTAGGCAAACTATAGGTGGTCCATTGATGCGCTCACTAGTAGGCGGAGATGGGCAAGAACCAGCCTCTCCATGATCTTCATCAGATACAATGTCAGCACTACCAGTCTAGCTGGGATCCCTGGGATTCTGGGTCTTTGGTACTGGTACCACACATGATGTTTTCCATAGCTGTGGCACTCTTCTCGCCCTCAAATTTAGGTTCAAATATACTAATATCTGGGTCAACCACAGATCCGGGTCAACCACAGATCCCTGAGCATCAGTAATGATCGAAAGACTTAGATACACACAGTGTTAAGAATACTGTAGTCAGTAATAATCACTGAATTTTCAGTATACTAGTCCGTTGTACATCACTCATGTATAGTACACTATTTTGGTTGTAATCATAGTATAGTATATTACATTCAGTAATAGTCAATGAGGATGCACTATACTATACTCAGTAACTATCAGGGAGTGCAGTATACTATAATCAGTAGTAATTGCTAATTATTAATTAAACTAATGTATATTATATAACATTTCATAGTAATCAAGCCGATTACTGCACCGAGTCCCATTTAGAGCGGGACCCCTACTCTCAGGAGCAGACTGGCTCTTTGCTAGGAGCAGTAGGGTTCTGAGGAAAGGCATTTGTCATTGATGGAGATGAGGATATACTTACCTTGCCTGTCTCCCTTCTCATGTAGCTGCCAGCTAGTCAATAGTGTAGCAATTAATGTCATAAGCTTTCGTTGTAACAATTGCACCATATTGGGATCTGGGCCTTTTAAAGAATTATGAATTACATGGCCTTATCAATTCTGTCAAAAGCCACTGACACAAATTTATTCTTCATGTGTGATATGCTTTTGAGCCTTTATGTTATTGTTCAAAGTGAATCATAAAACTACAATAAATACTAAAACGTCATGGCTCTGGTAAAACATCAGTGGTATAAGGCTATGAATTGCAATTGTAAATGTAACATTAGCTTGCATGGCAGCTATAACATGAGAGTCTTATTATACCCATAATGTTATACTGTGGCTAGTTAAGTGAATTAGTCATTAAATTGATGAGCAATGGCTCACAAATTTAGTGAAGGTGCTGTCATCAAATGCCCCTAGATTACTGATTAGTAATCACCAAGACCAGAAATGTTCAAATTCATCTCAAGCTGTAACATATATGTTGGTGTTTAGAAAGCTGTGTTGTACTGTGACCCTACACACCATGATGGTTTGTGAGTAAATGCGTTACTGCACCATGGTTGGCAGTCTACCTCTGTCTCAGGCAGGATGGAGTATTGACAGGGTATGAGAGCACAGCAGATATTTAGTAGGCACAACACTGATCCAGCCATCAGAATGTTATCAGCATAGTGTTGGAGTTCCTGTTTATCCAGAGGGGCAGTAATATGGTGGGACCAACACTTTGTAATGGACTAAGTGTTAGTGGTGATGTGATGAGATATGGAGGGAGTCGAACTTGAATTCATCAAACATACTGGAAGATAGATCTCAGATACAGGCACATATTAAGTATGTGAGACTAAACTGTATTGATTGGGCATAGCTTAAGTAAATAACTTTCTAAGCTTGTAAAGTTAAACATACCAAGTTCTTGATTTTAGCAAACCTTTCCATTTAATTTAGGGCAGTCATCTAAAAAAAAGTTCATGCACTGAATAAGATCTTTCATTTTAACATGTGATCTTTACATTAGTAACTTGTATATGGAGCTTCTCAGGATCATTTCACATTTGCAGAGATACAAACAGACCTGGGTATATTTTCATTCAAACAGTGTGCACCACACACATTTCATTAAAACCTCAGTGCCATCTCCTCCTGAGGAAAGCACAGAGTATATGTGTCCTATATCTACTATCTAAATCTACAGGATGACAGGGGAAAGTGAGGCATGTTCTAAGGGTCTACGTAGAAAGAAAAGAGACAAGGTTAGTAAAGATTACATGTTCTCTGCATGAACGAGCCACGAACTGTTCTCGTGCCTGCCATGAGCCACTCCTGTGCTTCGAGAGAGACAGGGAGAGAGAGAAAGAGAAAGGGAGGGGTAAAGGAGACAAGAAGAGGGAGCAGTGACCTCAGGCGACCAGCTTGCGGTCAAGCCGCAATGTCATGGCTGATAGGCAGAGACCTTGCACTGGGAGCCTGAAGACCCACTCCCCCCTTTGATTCCAAAGGAATCACATATCAGTCATACACAGGCACCAAGGCAACATTAGCATGATTAATCACAGAAGTAGAAATGTCAGTAATGAAAGAAGACAGCAGTGACAATAAGCAGGGTCCACAAACAAGAATCAACACAATAATCAGCAGTATGGGAAAACATATGTTTATGAGCCATAATCCCCAAGGGCTGACAAGGTCAGTTAACCAACTGAACCAAGAATCATCAGCCGGTGGAGGCTCAGCAATAGTGATCTTCATGTGCAAAATGATGTCAGTAATGTTTTACTAACTATGGCTATCAAAGCAACACGTTTCATTAATGACCTTGCAGACACCTCCCTCCTTTTCTGAAAGGAGATCAAGGGCTAGACGGTGAGAGCACTGAATCCTAACCACTAGACCACCAGGGATCCAGCTACAGAGGACGGACTGGAACCTGAAGGACTATACCAATGTCTATAAAAAGAATGAATTTCCTTCAGAAATGTATTCACCTGATTTATTACAGACTGATGATTAATCTAATAATCTAATTCTGAGGCCTTGTACCTACACAATTGGTACCAGTGCTACTGCATTAAAGTTGCATAAATGGTGCTAGCCAAACTGTTTCCAATACTGTTACATACACTAGCAATACTATTGCCTCTGGCAAGGATAGTGTTAAATAACTGGCACTGACTGGCAAGAATAGTGTTACTGATACCTACACTGATGCTGATACTGATACTATTACTTAACCTGGTACTGATGTTGAGGAGCCTTTCACATGCAGGTTCATACTAATATACATGGGATGTAGATGCATTAATGAAAGCTTATTTAGTAGATGGATGCTGAAATGGGGGCGGGTAAACAATATAAGCATCCCATTTTTATATACATAAGCATTCACTGCTGTGGAAACTGTAGTCTACTCCTAATAAACAATACACCAACACACTTTACATCACAAAACACCATTTTATTCTGAGAGACAAACTGAAATCATATACATATTTGCAAACTATCTACATGAAAAATTTGATTTGTGTGTAATGAAGGAAAACAACTGAGAAACCTCTCTATTGCACAATGTATTGCACAATGTCTATTGCACAATGTATATATGACCTTTTCACACAACAAACAAAAGAAAGAACATTTCAGGGTGGAATAAAATTAATACAATTGTTAAAATATTTTAGTTATGTATTTGTGAACATAATTATTTGTTTGACTGGTGATTGATTGAAAGTTACTTTCAGTGAACTGGAAATAATGTAATTGTCTTTGACGTCCCTGAAGCCAAGACTTCCAAGCTGAAACATCTGATCTCAGCATAGCCTACCCTGACACTAACTAGCAATTAAACAAAGAGGTACAGTATACTGCATAGTCAGCACTGGCATAGTCAACAGAAAATGCCTTTTTAAAAGTGAAATGAATGTATCTAATACAAATTGGAATAGAACACAGACTCATGATAAATGTAATGAGGCCTATGATTACAGCTACACAAAGCACATGTAGGCTAATTAACAGGACATGAAATGTTTTAAACAATAAAAAATCATTTAGATACTGTGGTTATGAGTACTTAATTATTTTCTTTACTTGTACACAATATTTATTCAAACTGCTTTGAACATTTGAGTGGAAATTACCAAAAGAAACAACATTGATCAATAAATACAGATTTAAGATGTAATATAAGATGAAAGAAAGCAGATATAAAATGTAACGACACTGAAACTGTAAAATAACTAACTCTGCTAACCACATTTACACTATCAGTGATTGAGCTGTAATTGTGGTCAATAATTCCTGGAAAGATGAGATGATTTTCATATAGTTCACTCAGATTATACACATTTTCAGACAAACGGAGAGGTCCTTTTATGAGCTTTGCAAGCAAAGTGCTTCTGGGGTTCTAGGAGGAGGAACCAGTTCTGGAATATACATAGAATATAGCACATCCTGACATGAGGATGACCTTTTTGGATGCTTTAGTTCAGTTTTCAAGTTCCTGTTTAAATACCACCATCTGTTATAAACCCGTGGAGTCTGGTTATAACTGGTTTTCCTGAGAACAACAGTGGCTGATGATGTGCTTGAACACTTCCGAATCCTCCAGGAGGATGCAGAGACTGTATCCCTTTTAGGATCTCCTACAGACAAAACAATAATATTAAAGGCATTCTCATCAACAGTGAGCTAGATGACAGTTCAGATAACTGCAGTACTGGATGTGCTGCATGAGGATTTAATGACACAGACCCTGGAATAACTAGCATGAAAGGATTGATTATAATCTATTTGTCCACATTAATTGTTCTGGGAGTTGTTTACTGTATTGCTTGAAAGATATGAAATCAGCTTTACACTGGAGAAAGGAAGAGAAGGCTTGCTGATTTTTGTTGAACACCTTTGGACCATCAGAATTATGTTTTTCTCATTTCCAGTGGCAAGACATTTTAATACTATTGGGCATTGCATTAATGACATAATTGTTTGCATTGTCAGTTGTTGCTATGGCAGAAATTACCTTAAGAATCTTAAAAAAAAAATAATAATAATAATAATTGATCTCTGATAACAACACTTCCAGTGATATCATGCTAATACAAGTAAATCTTACTCTACAATTATATTAACAGCAGAAAGCAGAAGAAAAAGATAAACAAAAAGAAGAGGCATATCTAATGAACAGGATAACCTGAAAGATAGATATACAGATAGGGAGAAAGAAACCACACTTGTGAAAATGCTGGCAAATAAACAGGACTCAATAATACAATAATTGTGGTATTGTGCAAACTAAGACAAGAACACTCAGAAGAAACCAATGACAAAAGACTTTGGCAAGATTAGAGGCTAATTTGAAGGAACTTTTAGAAAGAACAGGTTCACTGGCACAACACAACAAAAACAGAGGAAAGATTGGGAAATCTGGAAAACAGGACAGCACAGCTGGAAAAATTGGAGTCAAGGTCGAGGCATAATAATATATTTATTTATATACATGGTATCCTTGAAAGATCTGAGAAAAAAATGAAAATGATTCCATAGAATTTGTGATTGATTTTATTAATTCATCATAAATCTCACATGATGCAGATATTCGCATTTAAAGACCACATAGCTCATAGATTGTCCAAAAAGAGAATATTGTCCTGCTGTGAGTGATTATTCACTCTTTAGAATGTCGAGTGCAAGATTATATAATATAGCAAGCATGGAAACAAAGGAATTTATATGAAGTACGGACTATCTATTGAATCAAGATTATATGATTGGCAAACAACCCAAGAAGCCCCAACTTCTGGATGTAATAAAAAAAAGTCAAAGCAAAGACCCCATATCCTGCACAGCTGAAGGTGTTTTTGGACTAAGTGACCAAGACCTTTACTACACTAATGGAAGCAGCACCCATGTTAAAGGGCATGGGGATTAGTGAGGAGAATGAAACTGAACTCATTAACATTGTTGTAGTGGTAAGGACCAGAATTAGGATTTGAACAAACAAATAAGGTCCTGAAACAAATGTGGACAATTGAAATACATGTCTAATATGGTACATAGAAATGGAGCTGGTTTATGGTATACTAATTAAATAAATTAATTATTGGTTATAATGTGCAAAGTAGACAGAGTATTATTGGTTATAATGTGCAAAGACAAATAATGTGTAGACAGAGTAAGAGCTAACTTTGAATATTAGATGGGAAGAGAGAATTCGCCACATCTCTCTGGCTACAGGCCTTTGGGAGTTTGTTGTTATTGTATATTAGTTGTGAAAATGATTTCTCTTTATTATGTGGTGGTTTGTATAGTTGTTTTAGTTTTCAAGAGGTACAGGGCTGGTGGGCTTCAAATGAAACTGATATGAATACGGTTCAATCTGGTATCTTATAATGTTCATGGCGTCCATCATCTCACTAAAATGAGGATTATAAATCAGTTGAAAAACTAGTGTTTAGTTGTCCTGCTGCAAAAATACACATTTGGATGAGGGTGAATATAAAAAAAACTGAGAAAGGAATTTCTAAACCAGTAGATCCGTGGAGAAATAAGAACCCTAGGGGAAAGGAATAAAATCTTTACTCAAGTCCTAGCTATCAAGGACAGATTTTTTTTTGTTTATTTGTTTGTCTCAACAACATGTACATGAAGTGTAGAAATGTAGTTGTCACATTTGCCCCTCCCTGGCATTGCGATTCCCATAGCAACGCCTCTGTTTATTTACTTCCTAGTTTTGGTTTCCTCATGTTTCCTTGTTTTGGTTTCTAGTAAGTTTTATTACCTACCAGTTATTGTAATCACCTTTATCGTGTTTGTCCTCGTTAGTCACTGCACTTAACCCCCATGTTTATCTTTCCTTGCTTAGTCTTGTTTACCCGAAATACATTTCTGAGCCGTTTATCATAGTGTTTGTTGCTTCTGGTATATTGGATCTCTGCCTGTTTCATTGGATAACCCTCTTTGCCTGTTTCCTGTCTGTTTTGGTTTGCTTCATTGACTGCCTTCTGGATTTTTATCCCTGGCTTATATACTTTGGATTACGTCTGTGGAATTCCCGTGTTCTCTAATAAATCTGCATTCGCCTTACTGCGAGTGACTTCGTCTTTGCACGTGCTCAGACCATTACAATAGTATGGAAAATATAAGTGATTACACTTCTGTTATATTAACAGTAGACCTGGGCAGAGGGTATTTCTTAAAATAAATGGCAGAGCTAATGTATCAGTTCAAATCAGATGGGACAAGTCAATTACAAGCATTTCCACTTCGAAAAGCAAACAAATAGGATAATTACAAAACCGGACGGCCCAATTCCAGTCAGATTATGGTTAAACCAGTGGAGATACTGGAAGCCTTTACAGAATATTATGAAAATGTATCTGATGACTTAAAACAATCTTATAGAAGACAATTCAAGCATTCTTGATAAATATGATTTTTTTTAATCATTGACAGAGGAGGCAGCTGAAATGATACAACCAATCTCACTAAATGAAATGTTGGATACTATAAAAAAAACCATAAAAAATAATAAATTACTGGGTGTGGATGGGTTCCCAGGGGAGTCCTATAAAAGTTTTGCAGAAGAGATAAGTCCAATATTAGCTAAATTCTTTAAATTATGCTTTATCTTCAGATAACCCAACCATTGGTAAGGAGCAGTTCTTTAGTTAACCTGTTGGGATTGTTTTGTTCTGGATGGTAGAATACATGGACTACACTAAACTACAAGATGGCTGAGCAGAGACAACAACTGGTGAGTGAAACAACTCGTGAGTAATTGGTGAGTAACATTTGTCAGAATATTAGCTAGATTGTATGTTGTTTTAACTCATTTTGCTGCATATCTGTATCCAGCAATGATGTAGACTGTCTACTTGGATTTGTTCAGGTCGTGTAGTAATGTAAACAGCTATAACCATTCAATATAGTCTATTTTACATTTGTGAAATTTAAAATGACATTATCAGCAGGGCCCATCGAGAATGTGTCGACCCCTCTGTGCTGAGAGTCTAGCTCCACTCAACCCCTGGTTTTCACTGAATTTGTTTTCCACTCATAAGTTCCACTGGAGCAGGGCTTTCATGCATGTCAGTGTTAATGCCAGTTCCCTCTCTACTCATCCTGGTTCCACTTCGAAGAGAAAGGCAAACTTTGTCATTTTGAATGTAAAATATAAAAATACAATGTCAAAACTCTAAGCAAATAAATTTAAAATAAAAGTAAAATCCATCAAAAGTGATGCAAGTTAGTGTTGGGGCAAAAAAAAACTAAGCAAATTAAACAAAAAACACCATGTTCAAATTTGGACGTTGCATTAAATCTTTCAGCTTGTTTTAAGGTCAGTACATTGGAGAACATTGTATTTTGTATTTGGAGCAATTTTATTTGTATAGCACTTTGCATACACAGTGGCAATTCAAAGTGCTTTACACGGACATAGAAGAAGAATAAAGTTTATTACATCCCAAGATCCATCATCTCGGGAAGGTTTTTGCTAAGATTAAAAAACAGAAAACATTGCAAAAACAATGTATTAATATATACTGAAATATACTTGATTTAAATAGATAAGCTAAAAGTAAAATTCATTTAAAGAAATAAAATGAAACAATAGAATGTTAAAGGTTTAATTCAAATATAATTAATAAAAGATTAAGTATGTAAAATCAAATTAAAAAGTAGAAAAACACAAGATTAAAAGTGCAGTGCTACAGGATCTAAGGAAACAATGTTTAAACTGAGTCGAATGCCTAGCCAAATAAGAATGTATTTAGCTTTGATTTTAAAACTCTGATTTTACGTGGCTACTGGTTCCATTTACAAAACTCCATGATCACTAAATACTGCCTTTCCATGCAGTTTTTGCCTTAGGAAAGAGTATCTAACTAGTTCCAAATGATCTGAGTGTTCTGCTCTGGTTATAAAATGACAGCATATGAGATATGCTGGTCCTGTACCATCAAGCAATTTATAGACTAGTAGTAATACCTTAAAGTCAAAACTCTAATATATTTTACTGAGTATTATTAAATATTATAGAATATTATTAAATATTAACAACTCATACCCTTGATTTATTGATGATGCATTCAGAGTGGTATTTTATAGGGTAATAATGATATTTGCATGAGATCAGCCAAGGAATTTATGCAAATTATTGTACATTATAAATTAGTGTCTTACCTTTGTATTAACTTGGTATATCCTGAAATTCCTCTGTTCCGTTATAAACTTTTAGTGTGCCACCCCAGGATTTTCACTGGCCCCAACCACACACCCTGCCCAATCCACTGCAGTACCACCAAAGATTAGCTGCGTTTAATAGCCTTCAAACTGAAATCATATTTCAAGGGGCAAGAGAACACAAGCAAATTTTCCTTTTGTGAAAGTGAAAATGAAATTTACAAAAGATATAGGAAAATACCTGAAAGTCCCCTTACTAACCATAGAAACAGCTCCATATTTGTTCTGTAACTGGTAAAAAAAAAAAAATGTGTATATGTATTCATATAAAGTATGCAACGGAAATTAAGGAACAAATTTGGAATGTCTTTTTTACATAAAGAGCAAAGAAGCACAGCGGTGAGCTGGATAAAATGCAAATGTAATTGCAAAAGTGTGGGCAGTAAATCTCACGGGTCTGAGCCATGGCAGAGCAGTGGTAAACACTGAGTGTGTCTAGTAACAGCAGTGAAGAAACAATGCACAGCACTGTATGAGCGTTCCTGTGGGCTTAAGTAGATAAAAAACTAAAATGTAAACAAGGAACAGGTGAAAGCAATCAATAATCAGAGGACTGTGAATGGGGAAGGTGCTGCGTGTATGTGTGGGCGTGTATGTGTGGCTGTTGGCAAGTCCCTCCAAACTGGGTGCCGGGCGAACTGTGACAAAATGTCTGACACAAATGTTGACAATGAGATTAATAGTTAATGTGAAGATAACGAAGAGTTTTCAGAAGCCTCAGTTCTGGATAACTTGAGGGCATGGACTGCATGGACTCTCGACTGCTCCAACATGACAAACAGTTACTCATATTCAGTAAATCAAAACATCATCTTTTTTTTTTTTTTTTAAAGTATTTTTAAACAGAAAAAACATTGTTTTGTCCTCAGTAACACTATAGTGTACATGTGCTGATTTTAACAGGAGTGGAAGTCAGGATAAAAACTGAATTTAATGAATGGTGTGTTTTTAAACTTTTTAAAAAATCTTTAAACTTTATTCTTTAAAACAATATTTACATATTCAAATACCTTCAAAATGATTTTTTTTCTAGAAGGTAGGGGAAATTTATATTTCCAATATAGAGGCCTTTAAACGTGATTTTGCCATGCCAAGGGAAAAAGGATTTACATGAGGAGGAACATGGGTCTGCTACCCAAAAAGGGATATACAAGTGAATTGATTTAATCAAGAAACTGACAGACATAATTCCAACAGTGCTGTAATAATGATGTTTAAGCAATAGAACGAGAGGGAGTGCATGATCGCAAAATAACATCACATCTGTGATTTGGGAGCAGGTAAGATTGCTGTAGATGTTATATGTAATAATGCAATGTTGTTATTTTTATACAGCAGTTCTAAAAAATAAAGTAACAAAATAAAGAAGCCCAAAATGTAATTTTAAATGTTGCAATATTGACAACTCCTTCTGCCTAAAAATAGTTCCTCAACATAAAGTCTATGATCAACAACAAATTACATGTTGCTATGCAATACTAACAATTGCCTGCTTAAGAGGAATAGTTTATATAGCAATACCAAGTATTATTAGTTTGAAATACAAAATGAAAATAAGCAAAGACAAAAACTAAAAATACAATTATTAAAGAATTAAAAAGATATGGTTATTGTATTACACTTGCATCAACTGTGCACTTAGACAAAAAAAAAAGGTTACTCTGTAGGACATGTGTTTGTATCAAACAGTTCAGCTTGCTTTACTCACTTCAGTGTGTTTAATGGTACTACCAACACACAAGCCAAACTTAAGGTTTTAAATGTACTGACATATTTGGAATTTAATGTGTGTCTGCCATCACATTCTCCTTCAGAGTGACCAAATGGGCTGCAGGTCAAGTCCCTGTGTTCATGTCCCATTTTGTACAGGCACAAAACAACTAAGGGTTGGGTGCATAAATCTAGCTGTTAATTAGCAACACATCAGGGTGATCTGGTTTTTGTGTGAAAAGACTGTGCTGTTATCAGCACAGTTAGAACACTTTTTCAATCAATCCGATTGTGAGATCAGAACTAACTGTTGTATGAGATGCTTAAAATGCAGTTTCAGTGCAAAATGGTTTCATCGCTTTGTACAGAAATTCAGGCAGATTGTATTAGTCCAGATAAGACACCCTCAGTGAAGGATAAAGATACCACTGTTAAATTTAATGTAATGTGTGTTCATAGACAATTTGCATTGCAGCTCAAAGAATAGGTAGGAAACTTTCAAGAGGTATGGATGCCAACGTGGATGGAGTTTCACTTCCAATCATGTGTTCACAAAGGAGATTTTCTAACAGAGTTCACATGAAAATGGCACATAGCTGCAGCAGAACATGCGTGCATGCTTGCAGGCACACAGAGAGAACATACTTCATATAGGCATTCAGCAGCACAAGTCCAGACACACCAGACAGGCACAGAGAGAGAGAGAGAGAGAGAGAGAGAGAGAGAGAGAAGGAACATGAAAGAGACAGAGGGACAAAGGAAAAAGATAGTAAGAGAGTGTGTGTGGGAGAGGAAAAGGGAGCGCGCGCGTGTGTGTGTATGTGAGAGAGAGTCAAGGAGAGAAGGTGCAGTGAGCACATACTTCTGTTTGTCCTACGAGTTCTTTTTGTTTGAGGAGTGGGACAGTGTGGTACACGAATGACCCGCCGCAGGGTCAAACTGTATCAGGCAGAAGACCATGTCCGTAGGTATCAGCTCCAAATCATATGGAGGGTTGGTGATTACAAACCTATGACACAAGAAAAAGAGAAAGAAAGAGTGAATGTGTGTGTTTGTGTGTGTGTAAAGAATGCACACCAGGTATCTGGTGCCCTCATATGGAAATCTTAAAGGGTAACAAACAGATATTTTATACCCAAAAAGAATAAATTTTTAGAAAGCCACAGATAGCTTGTACTGAATTCAGAATCCTTTCTCAGGATTGGCAGAACTTTATCTGGAACTGAACATTATGTTATTCCTGTATTTATTTAAAATGTATTTGACCTTGTTTGGGGAATGTCATATATTAACACTGACTGCAGAACACACTTAAATTTTATTTGTTACTCTTTGGGGCAGCTAGAATACAAAACATTTATATTTTGAGGGTAAAAACAATTAGTGGGAGAACTTTGACTCAGAGAGCACACAATTAAAAAAAAAAAAAGTTAACGTTACACTTCAGGGCTTCCATACCTTCATCATATCCACTGCTCTAAAAATTAAGGGAACACTTCAATCACTCATCAGGTCTTTATGAAGGAACAATTCAAGTTCAAAATCTTTGCTTATTTAAATTGCATACTTCGTGGAGATAGTCAATAGAGACCAAATCCTCAACCCACTGTAGGATGGATTCAAAATCATACCAAAAATTGTAAAAAGATAAAAACTTTAAATCACAGGCTGAATTTGAATCAATTTCAACACGGCAACTCAATGTGACTCAGTAGTGTGTATGGCCCCCATGTGCATGTATGCACTCCAAACAATGTCTGGGCATGTCCCTGATGAGACTGTGGATGCTGTCTTGGGGGGATCTCCTCCCATGGCATCAGTGACCTCCTGGACAGTCTGTAGTGCTAATTGGTGTAGTTCTGATACATAACATCCCAGAGGTTCTCAATTGGATTCAGGTCTGGGGAAAGTGAGGGCAACAATGCTTTCATCATCCAGGAACTACATACTGGTCACATGAAGCCAAGAATTGTCCCACACCAGGAGGAACCCAGGGCCCACTACACCAATGTAGGGTCAGACAATAACTGCTGATGATTTCATCACAATAACTAACCGCAGTCAGGATATAATTGACTATCAATTAGAGGTTTGTGCGACCCTCCAAGGACATATGTCCATAGACCATCACTGACTCACTGCCAAAGCAGTCATGTTGGATGATGTTGCAGGCAGCATAACATTCACCAAGTTGTCTCCAGACTCTTTTACATCTGCGATGTATTTGAATACTGTGATGTTTTTAAGAAATGACACCCAGTGATCTTGCATGAGTCTAACATGTCAAATGTAAACATGTGGCATGCATGTGCAGCTGCAGGTGACTCACCGCTTCGTACACTCAGTCTCAGTGGTCCGGGGCATGTCCAGCAGTCGGTATATTCCAAAACACAGCATGTTGTAAGTTTTTATTGCCTTGCGGAATAATTCCCCATATAAACCTCCTTTCTGTAAATAAAACAATGAACATGTATAGTCTAGTTATTCAGTAAAAGTTATAAGAGCAAATACATGTGTGTAACATTCTTGTAACAATCAGGGCAGGAAGCATTCACCATTCTCCAAACACCAGGCTTTGGTCTAGAATTGAATATACTCAAGGAGCTCCTGTCATTTACAATTTTATCAATATAAAACTACAATATTGTTAAATACAGATCCACAGATTTATGGTCATGTGTATTCTGGGAGAGAGAGAGTTCAGTTAGGAAGATAGTGGGATGCTGTGAAAAAACTCAAAAACTTGATTTGCTAGCTTTCTCAACATTTTCAGTAATGCTGTTTGGTGCTCCATACTGTTTCCTTTATGTATAAATGGATCATTAGTAGCTGTTTGACCTGTCTTGGTTTGGTCGATGTAGAAAATAAATAAGCCCTTCAGAGTACCCACACCAGTGTCTGTGTTGATGCAAGTGTGCTCCATGCGTCATGGTTATCCTAAAGCACCTGTTCCTCATTCCGGGTAAGAAACATTATAATTGGCAAGAATGTAATGAGTTACATTATTGCCAAAACAAATTAACAAAAAAGGGGAAATTGGTAGGAAAACAACAAAAATACATTATTTACAAAATAAATAAAATAAATAGTTATTAATCAACAATATTGATAAGTTGTAGAAAAAAAAGGATTACTGGATGTCAGGCTATGACAAAATACTATGGACCTTACTGCTTCTATAATCAGCCCACTCTTCTGTCCTAAGATACAGGGCAGCTTTTCTCTGCCCACACTCATTCACTGCGTTGGCACCACTGTTCCACCGCCGGCTGATCCGAGGTTGGGGGCTTCCAATAAAGACACTTTGAGACACTCAGTTAGGAAGTGCACCTCTGTGTCCACCACTCTCAGGTTGCAGTGGGAGTACATCCTGTTCTCTCTGGACAGCCAGCTCTGCCTATGATAGCCAGTATCAATAACCAGGCTGAGCTGACTGTCTGTACATTGATAATGCTTCCTTTTTTGTCTTTAATCATGATCAGATAACCTGCCAATGTATGGTCTCAATTTATGACCAAATAGCATTGAAATTTGTGCTGTTATTTTGTGAATTCTTTCCAATAGTGATATTTTTGTTTATCTTTGGTTATAACTTTATTTGGTCTGATTGTTTGGAAGAGTATTTCTCTCTCTCTTCTTATTTCTCATCTCTATTGCTCTGTCTCACCCCAAGTTCAGCAAAGGGTCCTTCACACAGGGCCACCTGGGTCACACGGCACCTGTCCCTCTTGGCCAATGTTTCATGGGTGCTGTAGCCCCCCCGCAGTGTGTTCTCCTCCGCCAACAAACTCTCCAGTTCCGGAGTGGATCCACCTGTGACCAGCGTCCGGATCAATGACAAAATGTTATCATTGAAGTAAGTCTGTTTGAGAGAAACAGAAAGTGAGAGAGACAGAACATGTGTTTATTACAGCATTGGATAAAATAAGATCTTTCATCACCTATGTCTGTGTGTGGTTGTTTGTGAACACATGCAAGTATGTGTGCTTTATGCATGAAATGTGTGTGTATTTAATCACTCACAGCACTCATTAAAGAGTCGAGCACACTGACAGCAAATGCTGTCCCACATGCGAAGGGCTGTGTGAGGTACAGCTCACTGTCTGGGTCATCATCATCATCCTGGTCCAGGTACTGTACGTTACCATCATTCACTATGAACACACACACACACACACACACACACACACACACTAATTTACACACAATACAAGCACAGCATACAAATATTTATAACCACTTAATATCACTCAAATTTACAGAGACATTATAAGGTTTTTATGGGATTTACACTGATGCTGAAAAATCTGTATAACCTTAATATCAGTTTTATCTGCCAAATGACACATCAGTCAGGCTATATGGCACCAGAACAGAAAGAAGTTGAGGGATGTCTGACGCACACACACACACACGCGTTACAATTCATAAACATATAATACGAACACACAAACAACCATAATAGAGAATAGAGAATGGTTGTAATGTGCTCACATTTTTTGTACTCTCATCAGTATTCTATCTGTGCTGTTCTAAATGTACTGTTATCTCTGAAGACTCTTTCTAGGAATCCCAATGAGAAGTGCATTGTAATAATCCTGTCAGGAGGAGACAAAAGTGTGAACCAGATTTTCAGCATCTGATAAGGTGTGAGTGGGATGAACGTTGGCAATATCTCTGAGCTGGTGAAAGGAGATCTTCCAGAGGTGTTTGATATTGGCTTCATAGGTTAGTTGAGGGTCAAGTCATCGGTGACTAATCATGAGGAGGAGGGAATGTTGTGGTGTAATGCTAGTTATGGAGAAGGAGGACTGAATCTGATGCAGGGTGCCAACAAAGATTGATTCAGTTTTGGCACTATTTAACTGGAGAAAGTTTCATCCATACATTTATTTCCTTAAGACAGGTGATGAGTGTTGATAGAGAGGTTGATGATGAATATGGCAAAGCTGCAGAAGAGTGTGTGTCAATTTTCATGTAAAGTTGTATGTCATCAGCATTTATAAATTAAATAGTCTAAACTTTATACTGGCTAATAACATATATAAAGTGAAAAGGATGGGGCCAAGGACTGACCCCCGGGGGACTCTGCATGTCAGTGTGTGTTTGAGACCTTGCATTTCCAAAGAAACTATTCTCTGTTCTGTCAATGAGATAAGACTGAAACCAAGTAAAAGCTGTATCCATGAGTCTAATGGTGTGATATAGCCAGTTAAGGAGTATACCATAGTCAATTGTGTCAGAAACAGCAGTCAAATTAAGGAGAATAAAGAGGGAAGGTGAGCCAGTGTCAGCTACCATCAGTAGATCATTTGTGACCGGAGCGGAATCCAGACTGAAATTTTTCAAAAAGGTTTTTCTATTTAGGGTGGCCCTAAAGGTGAGTGGCAACTATTTTTTCCAGTACTTTGCAAAGAAAAGGGAACGTTGGAGATGGGCCGGTAATTTGCAAAAACTTCAGAACCGAGAGCGTTTTTTTAAAGAAGTGGTCTGATTATGGCAATTTTAAAGCATGTGGAACATTCACTAACTTTCACTAGGACTGTAGTGAAGGGGTCTAAGGCACAGGTGGAGGGTTTTATTTTCCTGATGATGTCTTCAGCCTATTGCTCTGAGACTCCTAGAAAACAGTTAAGGGGCTGAAAGACCTCAAACTGTGAATAGGTAGTGTGCACAGGTAGAGTGAAAGAAATGGAAAGGACAGAGCAAACTGAGTAAACTTCTGATTTGTCATAAAATTATTAGTGCTTATCTGCAATTTCAGAGAGTGAAAGAGCTTGTGGTTTGAGGAGATGATTGATAGTGGAGAACAGCTGCTTGGAATTTCCTATACTGATTTCAATGATGTTTGAATAAAACTGTGATTGTGCCTGTAAAAGCAACTTTGAGCAGATCTTTTGATGTGCCCGATAAACTTTTCAACAGCTTTGTCATGCTGTTTAAGGGCACACCCAGCTGCCTTCATTTTCTGTAGCTTGCTGGTAAACCAGGGGATTGAACAAGATGGTGATGGTTCTTGTTTTAACCAGAGCATAAAGATCCAAAATACTGCTCAGAGTTTTATTATAAAAATCCACTGTACCATTGACTGGTAAAGTTTGCATGAAGGAGATGCTGCAAGTCAACTGTCATGTTTCTGAGTTGATGTTTTTCAAATATCTAAAACAAAGACATTTTAGATGTCGGGGCTTAATGAAGGGAGACAAAAGTGGCAACTCCACAGAGACAGCCTTAGAGACACACCCAGATCATATACAAATAGACTGCTGAGAGATGGAGTTAGTAGTCACCAGATCAAGAGTGTGCCCGCTGATGTAAGTGGGGATATCAAAGTTGTCTGAGATTAAAACAGACCAATAATTGGAGAAATTCAACTGCAGTGATAGGAAGGGGTGTTGACATGTCTGATCATATCCCCAAGTATTATAATTTTGGCAGAGGTTGTACAGAATGTTGAGAGAAGGTTGTACATCCCGATAAACATATAACATGCATACACTCAAAGCAACAACAATATTAACCAAACACATACACATAATGTACGCATGTGCACACAAATATACACACACACACACACACACACACACACACACACACACACACACACACACACACACACACACACACTTAAGTGATCACCAGTATCACCAAAACACACAAGAGCATCTTACCAAGCTCAGTGATCATAGGGATTGAGGTTCCATTGCTCCTATCCTGTATCACGCACAGCGAGTTCAGCAATCTGTCTGCTTTAGCTAGGAACAAAACACACACACACACACACACACACAGTATTCAGCAACCTGTGAGAAAAAAGGGCTCAGCTTGTGTACAGTATATGTGCTTGTCTGTTTGTATGTGTGCTTGCGAACAATGTGTTTGTGTGTATGTGTGTATATATGTGTGTGAACTTTGATTTTATATATTAAATACATATATGTATATATTGTATTAGCTGTGTTCTAATTCATTCTTCTTTAGATACTGTATTGTCCTCTGTGTGTACGTGAGTATGTAAGGTATGCTATGCGTGTGTGTGTTTGTGTGTGTATGTGCGAATTGTACCGAGGTCTGTGATGAAGGGGATATTGCATTCCATGGTCATGGTCTGTCTCATCAGGCCATGCACAGGGCTGTTCTGAGGAGAAGAGCGGTCCATACCTGGAGGAATGAAGCCTGTAGCGAACACATGAACACACACATACATACATACACACAAAAGCCACTATATTACCCAAAACTGTCAAGACTCTGTCAGTCTCCAGGTCAGAGTAAAGTATTTAGGATATTAACATTGTCTACGTTTGGGTGGATAGTTGCACGTTTATGTATAGACAGTGTATGCATGCATGCATTTACATGTGTGTGACTTGGTGTGCTTTTCTGTGGGGGTGGGGAGGGTGTGCATGTGTGAGAGACTAACAATCCGGTATCATGTCAGCTCACTAGGAATTAGGACACATCAGATGTCTGGGGAAGAATGGCATTGAACTAAACTCTAGTTACCTGTATCAAACTTTAGTTTTTTTGCCTGTCCAGTTTTTTGACATAATCAAAGAACTACTGTGTTAAATAAAGATTTTGTAGATATGAGAAGATCAAATCACTCCACCCACAGCAAAGTAATGATGCTGGTGATCAGAACAGCTGATTATCTTGGCCTTGTACAATATCTGTTTGCAGCACAATATCTGTTAGCCAGTTATTTCACTTTTATTAAGTATGCCTAAAAAAATAAAATAAAAAATCCTTGGCCTCATTGGTTGGTACAGCCATGTGTGTACTGTTGGTGGGTATCGGTACCATGCGAGTTGGCCTGCAGAAGGCCTATGGTGTCCTCAAATTGCATAGACTGGATGTTGAGTGAGGCCAGAATGCACTCTTTATCCTGCATTGATGTATCCTCATCATTATTCTGAATGCCTGAGATGATGACGCACATGTCACACAGGTTGATGTTCACAGCTCTCAGATTTGCTCTGCTCAGAGGAGAGCCCTTCACAAACACAAACAATAATGCAAACATTAGACACTGATGCAAGGTAAGCACTTTCATGATTCTATTTGAAATAATTTAGTTTAGTTGACTTCTGTTATAACTCAGTTCAGTTATTAACATTTGTAATTTGTAAATATTATTGATCTTTTTAAATAATATTGGTGAGGTATAGCCTAAATACAGCTAAATCTTTTAATTGAAGCAATAGACTGATGTGGCACAGGAAAGACTTTATTCACAGATATACAATAATGCTTAAATGTTTGTGAACTTGTAAGGAGGGCTCAAACCCAGGTCAGCTAGGTGATGACACTCTAATGATGGTGGGCCCGTGTGCAGAACAGTTAGATTTTAGTAAAACAAAAGGAAAAATAAAAACACCAAACTGAGCGTGGATAAAGGGAGAACAAAGGATGCCACGGGAAGAAATGGCAAACCTGATGCACTGGGGAAAACCAAACTAAAACTTCCCAAACAAAACCAGAAAACAGGGAGGAACTTGAATGGCTAAGGGAAGCCTCGGGAGAGAGACAGACTCGAGAGGAAAAATTGGAGAGGGGACGTGTAAAAACACAAACACCTTCGCAGAGAAGAAGTGAGGTGTAGTACAAGGACTCACAGAACTCAATACCTGAAGTTACCGACTAGGAGCTTGGCTCAGAACTTTGGCAAAGACCCAACACTGAATGACTGGCTCACTGGGCTTATATAAGGTCTAGCACAGCTGTTGGGTGTTATGCCTGATTAGTGGTGTGCCTGACTCGAGGCCTCCCTCTGGTGGCGGGAGGGGGCCTCGGCCTGGCACCAACCCTTACAGAACCCTTTAGAAGTGTCTATATTTTGCATACATTTGATCCAAAACATCACCGGATTGTCACACAAGTCCTAAAAGTAGATAAAGAGAATCAAATCAAACAAAGGAGACAAAAATATTAGATTCTGTCATTTGTTTATTGAAGAAAATGGTCCAATATCATATCTGTGAGTAGAAAAGGTTTGTGAACCTTTGTGTTCAGTAACTGATGTGACCACCTTGTGCAGCAATAACTGCAACTAAATGTTTCCAGTAATCATTGATTAGTCCTGCACATAGCCTTGGAAGAATTTTAGTCCATTCATCCATACAAAACAGCTTCAAGTCAGTTATGTTGGTTGGTTTCCTCCCATGAACTGTTTGCTTCAGGTCCTTACACAACATTCTATTGAATTAAGATCAGGGCTTTGAATTGGCCATTCCAAAACTTTAACTTTATTCTTCTTTAACCCTTCTTTGGTAGAATGACATGTGTGTCTTGCTGCATGACCCACATTCTACTGAGTTTCAGCTCAAGGACATTTTACTTCAGAATTTGCTGGTATATTTTTCTATCAATGATGGCAAGCTGTCCTAGTCCAAAGTTATCCTGGTCCAAATTTTGGTCTCATCTGTCCACAAAACACTGTTTCAAAAGCCTTCTGGCTTGTCCATGTGACTTTTAGCAAAGTGCAGACAGGCAGCAATGTTCCCCTTGCAACCCTGCCATGCACACCATTGTTGTTCAGTGTTCTCCTGATAGTGAACTCATGAACATTAACCTTAGCCAATGTGAGAGAGGCCTTTAGGTGCTGAGAAATTACCATGGGTTATGACCTCATGATATATTACATGCCTTGCTCTTGCTGTGATCTTTGTTGGTTGACCACTTTTGGCGAGTTTTCATTGGTGGGGTCCAAACTCTTTAGAGATGCTTTTGTAACCTTTTCCAGCCTAAATAGTATCATCAACTCTTCTACTGAGGTCCTCAGAAATCTCCTTTGTTTGTGCCATGATACACTTCCACAAACGTGTTGTGAAGATCAGACTTTGATAGATCTGTTCTTTAAATAAAACAGGGTGCTCTCTCACATCCAATCATTATCCTATTGACTGACACTTGACTCAAGATTTGAAGATTTCATCTTCAAATTATCTGATAATCCTGAAAGTTCACATAATTTTTCCATTCACAGATATGTAATATTGGATGATTTTCCTCAATAAATAAATTACAGAGTCTAATAGTTTTGTCTCATTCATTTTTATTTGGTTCTCTTTATCTGGTTTTAGGCAAATTTATGCAGAAATTAGAAACTTGTAGAGGGTTCACAAACTTTCAAGCATCACTATGCCTGCTCATAACTGCCAAATGTTAATACAGCTAAGGCACTTCAGATCCAATCCAATGCTCTCAATTGGAGCAGACTCACGGGTAAGATGGAGACTTTGGGGAAGATGTTGATTGTGTCCCACTCCTTCTTTAGGTAGTCCAGTGAGCCCACAAAGACTATATGTTTCAGTTCATGATAGTGGAAGTTACTGGCTCTGAGAGGCATCACCAGGTTCCTCAGGCCCATCACAGCCGAATTCACATCACCAAAGATGCACACCACCACGTGGCCAGTCACAACCGTCATTGCTGCTTCACTGCGGGTCTGAGTGGAAAGAGAAAGCAGCATTGTTAGCTACAGCTAAAACAGCGCTGGTAGCAACAACTATACTTCCTCTCTGTGTATTAGACTACAGCTGTACTCACCAATACAGCCTTCTCAATATCTCTGGGGGGGCACCAGTGGAACATTCCTGTAGAGTCGTACCTCTTCACACTGTCGTCTATCGTGTCCAGTGGTTGTCTGGTGACCAGCAGAGGTTCATATCAGGAAGAAACAGAGAAAATGACAGGCTAAACCATTGTGGTGGTGGTAGGGGTGGGAGCATGAGTGCACCACTCCTAAAGGAAGAGGTGCAAACATTTTCCATCCTTTTCAGTTGATTCAACCCCAGTTATAGGATTCTGCTAAGGAAGACGTCATATGTTATTAGGCCACATTCAAACACACACATACTTGCTCTCTTCCTTTCTCTCTGTGTTGCTTTTTCTCTCCATATTAACTTCAGTGTCTCTTTCGTTGTGTTTTTATTTCTACTCTGCTAAGTGAAATCCTCATCAGAGTTCATCTCCCACTGTGAGAAGGACAACAGTCCTTCCCATTCAACTTCTCTAATGAAACATTTATTTTTTCTCAGTCCATCCCTGTTGATGCATTCCATTATTCAGCAGCAGCTCTTTCATTGCTCAGAGTCCATAAACTTAGGTGTACTGCCTGCAGGGAGGCAAAGTGATCACCACAGCAGTATGCCCACACATAGAAAGAGTTACCTTGAGTTTTGTGGAGAAAGGTTGGTTGATTCCCCCAATTGTTCATTCTTCTTTTTTTTCTTAGATGACAGAGGAGAATCGGACTCTGCCTCACCTGCAAAGACATTTTGACCTAAAGTCACCACACTAACCTGCTTATTTGACCTAAAGTCACGTCGCTAACCTGCTTATTTGACCTAAAGTCACCTCACTTCCCTGCTTATTTAACCTGCACAGCCAGAACAAGTAGTGCCCAGTTTTCAGAAGGTAAATGTTCTGATGACCACTAAAATCCATAAAGTTTTGTATAGTCTCCAACAGTACAGAGGCTCCAGCAATATCTGCCAAATGATAGGTCAAGCTGATTATTTCTCTATGGCACCAAAACAGACACAGAACTAGCAATAGCCACAGAAAGACAACACACACACACACACACACACACACACACACACACACACACACACACACACACGAGTGTGTGTGTGTATGCATTTGTATTCTTATGTATATGAGGAAATTAATATTTCAATGTATTAAGTTATATTAATTTCCAAAAAACAAAACGAGTGTCATCAGTAGTGTTACTGAGGATGACAAGAATGAAAATAACTACACTGGAGGCCTTAATGGTTTGTTTTTTTGGGTATCTTATGGCAGCCAGCCTAGTGAATAGCAGTGATACATAGATAGAGACGATACACAAAAATATACATATTGATGACAGATTCAGTGGAGTGGAGATTTATTTGGTGCAATGGTTACCTTGCACTCTTAGCCAACTATGCATAGATTTGGCCATCACAAAATAGTATTTGTAAAACCAAAAAATGCTTCCTTTTTACATTTAATAAATAAGTTGTACACAATTTCTTCTCATTTTCATTTCTACTCTTGCTAAATGTTTGCTTGTAATCATGCATCACATTTTCAAGAGTCATTCGGAATACATCAGATATTAAACACATCAAAATATCACATTAAACATATTATTGGTATAAAAAAACAAAAAGAAATTAACACTTTAAAGGTTCATATACTCTCATTGTTGTTGCTTTTTACAAAGTAGCGACAATATTTACTGTGTGACTACATTGATATTTACTGGGTTTTTTTTTAGTTTTTATTGGGGTTACATTTACAACTCTATGTATTTGGTTAATACACGCTTTAAGCAATTTTTGTAGCTTGTGTCGAAGGCAGTATGTAAATCCAGGTGAACAAGTATGTCCAGCAACCCAGAATCAACTGCTAACAGTAAATCGTTTATAACTCTGACCAAGGCAGTTTCAGAACTATGGTTAATGCTAAACACAGACTGAAACTAGAAGACACACATTTCTTCAGTTGGGAAGCCACTGCATGTTCAAGCTTTAATAAATGGAGTGGGCATAGCATCTATATGAGAGGTAGTAGCTCTGCCTGCCTTAATAAGCCTAATGACAAGACTTTCATCCACATGGGCAAAAGCAGAAAATCAGCTGACAATAGTAGGTAATTGTAAAACAACCTCATTGCAGGATGTTCTCAAATAAGTCTTAGTTAACATGAACAATTTACAGATTTACAGTTTACAATTTAATTTGGTTGACAATATCATGTGTTGATTGTACAGCATCTTTGGGTACTGAAAATCATGCTATAGATGCATAACATGGGCAACAGCCACTACAGTTCATCCACAAATAAATAGGGAAATTGAGATTTTTCTTCATTTTCCTATCAGTGAGATGCAAAACATGCATAGGTCAAAGTCTGTTCTTAACACAGAATTTTGAAAAGATGAGATCCACATATACATTGTGACTCCATCCAGGTTAATCTATCATGAAGATAACCCATACTCTCTCATTCTTACTTTAGCCATGTGCAACAATATGAGACAGGACTTGAGTTAATTGATGCTTGGAGATGTCACACTCTGCAGCTAGTGGACACGTACCAGCAACTATTGCTTGAAACTAGAAAAAGCATGCAATTCAGTCTACATGAATCTGGACTTCAGTCCACATTACTGAATCCCAGAATAAGAAAGTCATTTAATTCATGAAGCACAGTAAACCTGATTATTCCTGGACCTCTCATTGGCTGGGTATTACTGCAGATGTTTGCATGATGCTATTCAAGTACACACAAGTTTTGCATGCAAGAACAGACTCATGCAGTAACATTCCAAACTTGCATCTCAGATCTTTAGAAGTCTTTCCTCTCTTCATTAAAGCCCAACCAGGCATGGATTTCTATACAACCTCTCTCTCTCTATATATATATATATATATATATTATACAAATAGAATATAAGCAGAAAATAAAGGAAATTTGTATGCAGTGTTAAAAACAAAATAACAGCTTCTACAGGCTACAGTAGCAAGAATTTAATGTGACCTCATATATATGTTAATAGTTGACTTAAATCAGTCATTTTAATAGTAATTAAATTTGAAGAATCTGACATTTTTTGAAGTGTTGTTTAACACTTTATTTGTCCTAATGCCATATGTTTCAGTTCATAGTCTTTACTTATAAATGTAAAAATGTTTGATTGGTAGTATAATTGCCATTAGACAAAACCTTTTTACTATTGTAAATTTTTATTGAAATTTTATTTAATTTTTATTAAAGCCATCATAGAGACCATGTAATGGGTTTAAATTCTGAAAACAAAAATGTATTTCAAAGCAAGTGGCCAATAGGTATTTGAGAAACAAGTTACATCCATACTGGATCCTATAATCTTGGAACCCATAATCTCTGAGTCAGGCCTTATGAATTATTTGGCTTTAGGAAAAGCATATTATAAATAGAATTCTTGTTATTTTATTACTATTATCATCATCATCATTATTTTAATTAATATTATTATCACAAGACCACTGCTTAATGAGTAACTGAAAGGACTAATCTCGGCTACCCTCTTTAAATGCTCAACAGAGCATTCAAACCTGTCCCCACATACTCCACCTGTGGAGTATCACACTAGAACATAAAGGTAAGCACAAAAGACAATGTGATCAATAGCCAAGGTGTTTCTTGCCCAGGTTAAATCAACCTCATTGACAAAAATATATTTTAAATATGGAGTTGATCAAAAATGTAGGAAAAATAACAACAACAACAAACCAAACAAACAAAACACATGCAAGAAATAAATTAGCAAAAAGTATTTTAGAATTCTATTGAAATCAATATTATATTCACTTCCAATAAACTGAAATTTAAGAACTATTAGACAAACAATTAAATCCCATTAAAAGAAATTTATGTCAAAGGCCAGTGGAAAATTGAGCCTAGATTCCATTTGGATGAATCTAGTAGGCTGAAGGAAAACAACAATGTAGGCTAAGAAACAAATGGAGGGGAAAAAAGAACATACTGGATTTGACATATCCATGTGATGGATATTTTTATGTTCAGATGAAATATAATAAGGCTGAAACAATAGCCATACAACCCTGTTTGAAATATTCAAGGTTAGAAGTTTTCTTAACACCTGTTAATATGGAATATGGGTTATGCATCAGGCCCAGGCCTGATGTTGTCTTTATTTCAATGAAGAAAGGATAAACAATGTTGTTTTTGCCAGTCCAAAAGAAGGGAGTGGTAATAAATTCAAGGAGCATATTGAAGATTGGTGGACATTTCTTGGAGATATGAATACGGATAAAAAAAGAAGTCAGTCAGGACAAAGCCAGGTAGTACCATAAGTGAAGGTAACCAGAAAACTGTTTTATCAAATTCTGCAAGTTAGATTGAAGGCCAGGCCTGGTCCATGGGTGGATGGTGAGCTTCATGGCCCAAAAGCTTCTGGAGCCAAGAGAAAACAAATAATGTGTAGAAGCCACGAAAGTGGAGAAAGGAGAAAAGGAAAATGCATGAATGCTTAAAAGCTGAATAAAGGGAAAGTTAAAGTGAAAATATGATAAAGGTGAAATGTTTTATATACATGAATGTTTGAAGAAAAAAAGAGAAAAACACTGGTATAAATGTAAAAGAATGATTTCTGGTTAGGGATAGGAAGGAACTTGTGTGATCTAGGTTTAAGGTAGGGAAGGGTATTCCATTGCACCTCTTCAACTAGGGAAAATGGGGTGACATCCTTCAGTGAGTGATGGACGACAGCTGTCAAGATTAGCTCGACCAAGCACTACCCTGAAAACCCAGATGAGCACTGTTTCCAGAAAGACAAGAAGGCACTGCTCGAAAAAAGAAGCTCTAGGTGTAACACAGCTCATGATTAGAAAGGGACTTTTGAAGTGTGTGCATTTACACTTATAGAGAAGGAAAGTAGTTGCTGTATGTGAGTTATGGAATTGCATGTTTCTGTGTGATCATGTCTGATATTTTATGTTTATATTCTTTTGTTGATGCACTGGTTTGTGGATAACAGGAAATTATTGAGACTTTGTCATAAGTGTATTGGTTTGCATTTTGAGGGTGACGCTTAGAGTTGATGAGTGATATAGAATAGTGGGAGAATAGTAAGGAGTTGTGACAAAGAGGAATCAAAGTGAAACAGGCCATAGAGTGTTTATTGTTCTGTGGGATAGTACTAATGCTAAATAAAATAGTTGAATGAGAATGAGTTGTCAAGCCAGCCACAGGTATGCAAATCAAAATTCTTGGAAGCCTTCCCCAGGAGGCCAGGACAGATGTGCCCGGAACCTAGCTGAAGGGCGAAGCAACCCAACCTGTCAGGTATGTCAGCTCATGCTTCAACTTCCTTGCCTCTTCAGTAAGTGCCTCCAGAACAAGATGTTTTCGCTGTCTTGTGTGCCATGGGGTGCTCCCTAAAGTAACACAGGCAACAACGAATAAACTCTGGGCACTTACCTGGGCTCTGATCATACGTGAAGTCCAGTGGAGGAATCTCTACAATGGACATTCTGGAACAAGGACAAGTCAGCCTTGTTCCTACAGCGCCGGCTCTCCAGCATGACTGAACTAAGAAAGACGGTGTCAGTGAAATAGCTTCATCCCAACAGAAGAACTACATATTGGAATGTCTAACTGTGTTCTTAGTAGGCTGGCCATTCTGTAACACTGAGTGATTAGAGGCAGGATGCATTTGGAGAGAAGAGCATATTTATTTAGGGCAAATTCAGAATTGCAATCAGATCAAGGTCAAAGATCCAGAGGAATCAGATAATGAAACAGAAGTGGAATACATCGCCAACAAAACATGAAGGCTAAACACCATACAAAAAAACTGGGTAAACACAAAGAGAAAGCTCTGTACAAGAAATGTCTAACATCCTTCTAACATCCTTAACAGTACTTCCAACATTTAACATAGCACATCTATCAATGACCAGATATAAGAAAAACAAAGACAAAAAAAGAAACACCTGGAACTGATTAAATAGGGAAGGGAAGAGACACAGGTGGGAGGTGGGGTTAATTTGGGGCACAAAACCAAATCAATCAGAAATCACATGGCTAGACAGGAAACCAAAAAAAAAAAAAAAAGACCACATGGCAGGCCATCACCATGGGAACCATGATACCATAGGAGGGGTGTAACATTGAGCGGTAAGGAGGCAGATGCATGTGTGGAGAGGAGGGAGATTTATTATGGGCAAATCCAGAATCAGAGTCATTAAAGCAGTCCAGGGTCATAGAGCCAACACGGAGAGCATGGGGATACATGATTAACAAAACAAACACATGGAGGCAAAAGGGGAAGCAGGCTATAACAAAGACTAGGGAAAACTCAGAGCTAAGAAACACAAAAGGCTAGAATACACGGAGTATAAATTAACACATTCACAATCACATAAACGCAACCATTCAATGAACACCCAAACACTGGGATCCAGGCAGGGTTTAAATGCATGAACTTAAAACTAGAAATAGGGGACAGGTGTGGAAAATCAAATGAGGTGAGGAGAAAACGAAACCATGGAACGGAACAAAAAAACACAAGACAGGAAAAACACGGAACCCGGGAGAGACTAATCATGACAAGGGGCAACTGTGACACCAGTAGCATAAAAACACGAGTTTTCAGAATTTCTCTATTAACCTTAGACTTTTTTGTTCCATTATATTTACATTTACTATATGGAATTTAGCAGATATGATCTACCAAAGTGCTTTTAGCTGTCTACTTAGATAGTACAAATAGTTCACAACCAACTATACTCACATATTGTTTTGGATAGCAGACCTATGGAAAATTGGTACCAAGCAAAGTGGAGCCCCTCTATGTTGGCAGAATATTACTGGACACTGAAGAAAGATGTTTAACATTGTACATATTTTAAATTTAATAAAAGCCTCATTTATGAATAAGTAATATATACTTAATGTAAAATTCACTTAAAAACAATGCCTTAGATATGAATTCAGCATAAAAATTTGTGGTGTCATTAAATGAGTTATGATGAAGAAACTAGCTGCTTGAGTAGTCTTTTTTACAGATGCTTTCTTACTTTTACTTAAGTAATAATTTAAATGACTACTTTTACTTCTACTTGAGTAATATTATTTTTAAAGAACAGTACTTTTATTTGAGGACAGATTTTGTACTACCCACGTCTTTATACTACCCACGTCTAGTATAAAAGTGTTATATTTGTTGGAAATTCAAAGCTTCCTTGTTAAAATCTATATCTTTTCAGTTAAATCCACTATACTTATAAAGGTTACTTACCTATCTACTCATGATAATTCCTTATGTATTTACTATGAGAATGCAGAGAAATTATATAGCAAAATTGTGCAAATGGCTAATTGGCTAACTATAGTATTTTTAAAATTGCATAAGAAAAACAAATTATCAATTTACTCTACTATATCCTTGAAGGCAGCTTTCCAATGTATTCAAAATACAACACTATTCAGTTTACTATATATCACATCTTGAAGCTCTATAAAATCAACCAGTCAAATTGTTATTAGATTGTACCACCATATTCTTAAAGAACAACTTTGTACATACTCAGTGTATTGTGAAATTGAGGCAGGATACTGAGGCAGGTCTCCATAGTACAAAAAACAGACATTTATTGAAGCAGACAAACTGAAACCAAACACAATGAACAGCAATAGACAATAGGACACTACAAATGGTAAAACAGGTAGCACTCAATAGGACAGGCAGACTGGCAAGAAGCACAGTGTGCAAGACATGCACAGGATCAAAGACAGACAAAGGACTAATACAAGCAAGGCCTTAAATATACACATTAACAAGGATGGTAACTGAGGACAGGTGTAACAAATGATCAACTAACAAGGGAGGGGCATAGTAATGAGGAGAAAGACACACACAGCCAGAATGATACACACAGATTAAAGCCATGTGCCTAGAGGCAAAGTGGGATTGGGGGGAGGAATCGTGGAGGGGGCCATGACATGTATATCTTTCAGTCATTTTTACTCTAGGAATCTGGAATGTGATAAAATGCTGCAAAATGTCTATTTTGTTAGGCTACTGAAACAAACTATAGATTGTTGATGTTGTACAACATGGATCTAATGGAATGCTACTACAGCAGTATGACCCAATCAAAAAGGCTACATGAAGGGCATAAGGAAACTATGGATGAGAGGATCTTCATCCACACTCACAGACAAGCAATTAATTAACCAGCACTCAAACACTGTGTAATGATGACTACCATCACAACTGGAGAGAAATTAAATAAAGAGTAAATATCAATGCCCAGAGAAAACATCTACTCCATTTGAGAAAGAATGTATCGTGGACATGTGTGGTCCAGCTGTGGACATGCAGAATATTATCAGGGCTAAGCGAACTACTGCCAGCCATCACTATACACTCCCCTGACTTAGTGGCAAGGTATCAGCAGACAGTATGCTAGCAGATATGAATACAGAAATAAGCACAACAACCACTATAACTGAAACCAACAAACTGGTATATGCCACTGTACTAGGCTATACAATACAAGACACAGGACACTCCCACTTCCCCCTTGGAAATAGAGGCCAAGATAAAAGTCAACACATAAGGAAGTCATAAAGTTTACAGGGCTTCAGAAGGGCACAAATTCAACAATGGGGTCTTGCTATAGAAGAAATACAATGGGCGGCTCATAGGTGAGGCTATAGCGTCTGCTAAACAAAGTTTAACAGCACTGACATCAAGACTGCAGAGATAAACAAAAGATGCAGCAGCCAAAAGGTTAAATGTCCTCTTCACCAATGAACCAGCCAAAGTATACCCTGACTGTGGATCCCTCAAGACCTGAAACATAACAGTAAAGGAAGAGCAAATGGGAGAATGAAGCATCACATAACACACATAGTGCACAGTGGTTAATAGATCTCAAAGCAGAAGCAGATCACCAAAAATGAAAAAATCCAGAACAAGAAACAGTTGATATTGCAAAAGCAGATGTTCAAGAGTGGGTCAGAAACAAAAAGAACATGGCAGCCCTTGGTCCTGATATGATCCATGCCTACAAGCTAAAGAAAAATGTATCTCTTCTTGGTCAACTAGCAGAACAAATGAACCACCTCCTCCCATCTGGGCTGACTAACAGAAGGACTCCAAGTTTCCAAGGGCGAAACACCATTTAACTACAGACCAATAACCTGCCTGTCGAAAACACAGAAGCTCCTGTCAGGAAAAATAGCCACTTATTGGTAAGATGCAAGGTAAAGTCAGTGACACTGTTACAACATTTAAAAAGGTTGAGAAAGGTTTATGACCAAAACTATATGGACAAATCTGTCACCATTTCAGAACTGCTGAGAGTTCTGCAAGGTTAGATTTACAAGACTATGATGGTGAGAAAACAAATTGGATATTTTATGAACAGTAGCTGCAAAAGAAATGGATAAGGCCTTTAAAACAGAGAAAATCTTGGTTGAAATATGAAAAACAGGAAAATGTGTTTATAGAAATGGATTACGTGGCCTGAAAAATTCCTGTTTCCCTGCCAAAGATGTGCTTGATATCACATCTACAGTGGTGTGAAAAAGTGTTTGCCCCCTTCCTGATATCTTTTTTTTTTTTGCATGTTTGTCACACTTAAATGTTTCAGATCATCAAACAAATTTAAATATTAGACAAAGATAACACAAGTAACACAAAATGCAGTTTTTAAATGAAGGTTTTTATTATTAAGGGGAAAAATTCAAAACCTGCATGGCCCTGTGTGAAAAAGTGATTGCCCCCCTGTTAAAACATAAATTAACTGTGGTTTATCACATCTTTGGAAAGCTGAGTTCAATTTCTCTAGCCACACCCACATCTGATTACTGCCACACTTGTTCTTAATCAAGAACTTACTTAAATATGACCTGCCTGACAAAGTGAAGTAGACCAAAAGATCCTCAAAAGTTAGACAGCATGCTGCGAGCCAAAGAAATTGAGATTTATCAGTTTGGAAAAGGTTATAAAGCCATTTCTAAAGCTTTGGGACTCCAATCAACCACAGTGAGAGCCATTATCCACAAATGGCAAAAACATGGAACAGTGGTGAACCATCCCAGGAGTGACCCACCAACCAAAATTACCCCAAGAGCACAGCGACGACTCATACAAGAGGTCACAAAAGACCCCACAACAACATCCAAAGAACTGCAGGCCTCACTTGCCTCAGTTAAGGTCAGTGTTCATGACTCCACCATAAGAAGGATGGCCTGTATGGCAGAGTTCCAAGCCGAAAACCACTGCTGAGCAAAAAGAACACAAAGGCTCGTCTCAGTTTTGCCAGAAAACACCTTGATGATCCCCAAGACTTTTGGGAAAATACTCTGTGCACTGATGAGACAAAAGTTGAACTTTTTGGAAGGTGTATGTCCCACTACATCTGGCATAAAAGTTACACAGCATTTCAGAAAAGGAACATCATACCAACAGTAAAATATGGTGGTGGTAGTGTGATGGTCTGGGGCTATTTTGCTGCTTCAGGACCTGGAAGACTTGCAGTGGTAAATAGAACCATGAATTCTGCTGTCTACCAAAAAATCCTGAAGGAGAATGTCCGGCCATCTGTTCATGACCTCAAGCTGAAGCGCACTTGGGTTCTGCAGCAGGAAAATGATCCAAAAACACACCAGTAAGTCCACCTCTGAAAGGCTTAATAAAAACTAAATGAAGACTTTGGAGTGGCCTAGTCAAAAGTCCTCACCTGAATCTGATTGAGATGCTTTGGCATGACCTTAAAAAGGTGGTTCATGCTTGAAAACCCTCCAATGTGGCCGAATTACAGCAATTCTGCAAAGATGAGTGGGGCAAAATTCTCCCACAGTGCTGTAAAAGACTCATTGCCAGTTACTGCAATTGCTTGATTGCAGTTGTTGCTGCTAAGGTTGGCCCAACCAGTTATTAGGTTTAGGGGGCAATCACTTTTTCACACAGAGCCATGTGGGTTTGGATTTTTTCCCCCCTTAATAATAAAAACTTTCATTTAAAACTGCATTGTGCTTACTTGTGTCTTTGTCTAATATTTAAATTTCTTTGATGAACTGAAACATTTAAGTGTGACAAACATGCAAAAAAATAAGATATCAGGAAGGGGGCAAACACTTTCACACTACTGTACCTCAAAAAAGCCATCTCTTGACAAACTTGGGAACCACTTCATCACAGAGGACCTTCTGAAAAGCCTGAAGATCTCTAAGATCCCAAGTCACCTGCACTCCCTGGGTGGCAATTGGTTCAGCAATGGTCACGCACTGCATGTCTCCCATTAAACCCTGCCACAGTGCTACACATGAGGAGACCCTTTCATAGATTATAGTCTTCACTGCTTATAACTCCATAGTTTTAGGCTACAGAATCATAATTCACAAATCTCCTTGGAAAAAGCTAGTATTAGGTCTAGGTTGAATTTGTTTACAGAACTGGGCCTCATTTAATTGTAACCTTCATCTCATTGAAGAGCCCTAAATCAGTAGACAGCTTTTCTATACCTGAGGAGTATAAGGACTTTGCAGAGGTATTTAGCAAGGGTAAGGCAGCAACACTACCACCCCATCATCCCTAAGAATGAGTAGCGAATATAGATTACACATTATTCTGCTAAAAACGTTTGGTTTGTTAGGGTTGAGTTGTCTCATCTGACAGGAACCAGGACCCCTGTTGCTCAAGATTCCTAGCAAGTTTAACGTGATGTTCACTATGACCTCAAATTTTGTCATAACCTCAAGTAATGACTGGTTATCTTGGTGTAATCCTCAAACTGTGGTGTATGCTTCTATTATTTAATCATTTGTACATTGTTTTCTTATTCTCTTCATTATTTGTTCATTATTGTTATTCATTATAATTATTCCTCTACATATTGTTTAAATCATATTTATTGTAAAAAAATTGTTAGCCACTTTTTATTGTGTTTACTGGTAATCTTTATATTAATCAAATTCACAAATTATATATTAGTCTGTAGCTTTCAAGTTAAAATAGAAAATGAATTAAAGTGACAGCCCTTCATTATTGTAGATGATGCTGGTTTTAGGGAGTTTGTAGGTATTTTACATCCTCATAAATCATTGAAAAGTACAGTGCATTCTTGAAATTCATTCAAAGGTAAGGTGGAAGTTGAGTACAAAGAGGCAAAAGAAAAGGCCAAAGAATGGAACATGTGAACATCTCTTCACAAGGTGTCATGATTGGCCACCCTCCTAGCTTCCCTTTTTTCATAGTTTCCCTGTCGTGTCTGTTTTCCTTTGGCGTGGTTATTTAAGCCCTTTGTTTGGTTTTGCATGTGGTCAGTTATTCTGCAACATATTTGCAGGGATGAGGTGAGAGAGGTTCATTAATAAATGAGGGAAACTACACAAGGGGGGCAAATAAAACAGAGATACAGGGAAAACACTAAGGCAAGGTAACACACAAACTAAGCAAACAAAGACAATAATGGAGATAATGACATTGGTCATGTGTGTAGTCAGTCTTACCAAAATAACTGACAACATTGGAAACCAAACATAGGACTTAAATAACCAAGACAATCAAGCACTAACCAGAGACAGGTGAGCATATGAACAGGCAAAACCAAAACAAGGACTGGAATTAAGGAACAGACGAGGGGTGGAGAAAACGAAACGAGGAGTAAAGAAAAACAGACACGACAGGGAAACTATGAAAACAGGGAAACTAGGAGGGTGGCCAATCCTGACATAAGGATGCATATATAGCCATCATATATCACTTTATAAATTAGAAGAATGAACTGTCAGCTGTTCTGGTGGGAGTGTGAAAATTTTCATTCTTGCTGGTTTTGTTTTTAGTAGCAACAGGTGGTATGGCATTTCTCACTCTATTGACACCAGATGACATCACCAGGTGATGTCTGACAAATTTGAATTTATTGTGGAGTTATAAAAATGACAGACATCAAGTTTTTTTATTCTCATTTATTGTTGACTTATAAAAACAAACAGTAAGTTCCTTTAAGCCCATCACACAGGTCATATCTGAAAGTGGTAATATAGTTTTGAAGACAAAGAATTCCATCAATCCCACCATAAAATAAATGGTTTTTCCTTACTTCTAAGTGCAATTGAAAAAGAATATTTGAACCTTTCTTTCATCTTGCCTTTAGAGACTTTTCCATGTTTCAATTTAGGTTACTAGATACCTAGATTGAACCTTCTTGTGCTACTAGAAAACTGACAAATCAGACCAGTAACTCACTATTTTTTATTCATCAGAATTACTAGCTAATGACATTCTGATCATCTATACAAGTTGTTCAGCCTTTTGATTTGACATCACTGTAGCAACTTAATAACTGCTAGCACTGTTCTTGATCCTTAGCAGCGGAGTCTGTATATCTTTCATGCCCTTGTAGGCTGTCTGATTGATTATACTGGAAACCCTGTCCGACTGTAATTATATCGAAATTGGTTGTTTTATCAGGAATGAGTTTGTTTTTTTGTTTTAAGCAGCTTTGGATAAAAACGTCTTACAAATTAAAATAAATATATGCTAAAAATATATTTTTCTTTTCAATTACATTCATTATTCACATTTATCAAGATGCCATAAGTGAATTACAAAACACGGGTCAGTTGGTGACTTAATCATGGTTTCATTTAGGTTGAGATTAGTTTTACATTTATGTTTTATAGTAATCAACTTACATATCAGCCAATTTTTTAAAAACTATCAACAAAATTCAGAATTCTACCACAGTGAAAATCTCCTACTTTTCCCTAATTGGCAATTTTTGCATTTACCATAATTTGCAAAGAAATCCACCAAAGACATTGTTGCTGCCTCTGAAGCTCTCACACACACAAAACTGATAACAGCTTGCTGCAGCCTGGGCCTGTTCTGCAAACATAATCTCCACTCCCTTGAAGTCCATGTCTCCACTTCTGTCTCCATCTTACAATTGCCCCAGCCCCACCACTTGAAATGCCTTACTGTCTCGTCTTAAATGATGGCATGTCATCACAGCCAGTTTGGAGTTTTCAGTTCAAGTTGGTACCATGTCAGACATCGTTTTGAATATCCTGTATATTTGGAGTTAAAATGACCAGTAACTGAAGCAATTCTGCTGTTATGAACCTTCTGAAGTACTCCAGTGGAGAAACAACTTTGTCTGGAGGTGTGACAGTCTGTCCTTTTGAATGTTTTTTTTTTTTCTTTGGATGGTTGTATTTTGCTGTCTGTGGTTCATGTATGGTTGCAGTACATAATCTAAATAATCTGATTCACTGCTATCTGATTCATCAGACTCATCTTAACATCTTGACACATCACTCTCCATGTCTTTGCTACTAGGAGTGTAATCAGGGTCTTCATCTGACCTATCTTCACATCCCTCAAACTCACTGTCATCTCCAGTGATGATATTGAGTGCATCTTGAAGACTCTCTTGGCTCTTGGTATTCATACTACAAGCAATTAAAATGATGTTGAAATAGGCTCAACATAAGAGAGTAAAATTCTTGTTTGTTTTATTTACCAAGTAAAGCATCCCTATTAAAAGTAAGGAGTGATTTAAGTACTGATATGCTAAAACATATTTTAATTGATTTGACATTACTTTTATGCTTACATTTGTTTAAATATGATTTGAATTGAATATCAGAAAATATTTTGATTCAAAACAATTGTATGGGTTTAATTGAGTAGCTCATTAGCATTAGTTCTTATTGTGACAAAGAGGTCACATGGCATCTATTGTAGCTATTTGAAGGTTAAAACCCCACTGTAACATATATATATATATCACAGGAACCACTTTAACTTGCATTTGATCATTTTGTTATAGAAATTGTGTCAGAAGCGGTTCTATGTAATATAGGACATGTTATTTAATCATTAGAATAGTTAAATGGGTTGGAACATATCTTTAGAAATAAAGACAGCCTTTTAAAACTAGCTGGTTTTGTCTCATATGCTAACCAACATTCTGAAAATGAGTACACAATTTGAAAAACACATGACTGCATCCAGGATGTTTAGTATGTGTCACATAGAGACATGATGAGAAAGACTTTTGCCAGATGGCATATAATTGAGTACTGTTTAGGGGAAAGAGGGTCTCATGCCTCAGATGCCAAAAAAAATTCCCATGAAAAAATCATGTTTCCATGTGTTTGTGCATGTCATAAGATTGGGTGACCACTCACCCCTGTTTTAAACAAACCTCCAAAAAACAGGCGATACCTACAAACACTCTCCCAAAAATCAACATTTATGTCTGTTGTTATCTGGCAAATCTCATTCACATGAATGGACTTGTGGACTTGTGACCTGCATGCAATTAATACCATATGTACAATGCACAGCTGGACAGAAACTCTGGATACATACCCACTGATGTAAACATGTGCAAATGTGCAATCTGCAATGCAACCACACAGGCGGTCCGGTGATAAATAAAATAATATGAAAGCCTCAGGTCAAGAAAGATCATGAAAAGCTAAAAATTACAAAATGGTCCTGAATTTTATGTGTACAATGTGAATAGATTTTCAATTGCAACTCTGAAAGCTTATTAGATTTCATTTGAATGGCATTACTTGTATTAATCTCCTAAGATGAAAAAGATAGGGTTATTATGTCATGATATGGCATTAATATGTCATGATCTGAATGACTGTCTGACCAAGAGCACAGTTAAAACATGCAGAAGTGGCCCAAAGCCCACGGCCACATGGCAGATACAGGACACTGACAAGTACAACTGCGTCAAAAAGCAGACACACAGTTGCCACATCACGTATACTCTGCACAGGAGCAGGTGAAGCAGGAGGCAATGGAAGACTTACAGGAAGAGAGGTGGAAGAGAGGGGAAATGCATGTGGTGGCATCTCCACGCTTGTATGGACACTGCGGGAGACACATGAACAGCCATGCTCCCCCTTGTTGCAATCTAAACAGCCCATCAGGCGCATCCGGCGAATGCCAGCCTTCTTAGCTGGAGTTGAGAGTGGAGGAGTGGAGAGGGAGAGGAGCATGTTAATGGGTAGGATTTTCTTAACTTCTCCAAATGGCATAGCAGAACAATCTATGGAGAGGTCTAGTATTAGGCCCTGAGGCACACCTTCATAATGATTGATGAGTTTCCTAGCATGACATTATGCAAGTTCGGTTTAATATTACTACTAGAACAGTAAGACATAATGAAAGTAAATGCATGTTTTATTCTTCAGCAACATGGAAGATGTGGTGGAACACAGGAGGAAAAATGTAAGGACTTATTTGTAGTCAAGATCAAACATCAGGAGTTGTCAGCCAGCTTTCTCTCTTACAGGTATAACGTGCTCATGGGTGCACAGGTTTTCAAGGCCTTAATGCATCATGCATATGTAAAATAGAGGATATGCCTGACAGCAGTGCCACAGATTCAACTGCTGCTGTTTTGTTTTTAAAGGAGTTTGGTGTCCGCTAGTAAGCGTACTTGGTTGCCCTCTAGTGGTTAGTTTTGAATAAATGCTTGGAGTAACAATGAACTTCATGGTCTTTATTAAAAATTGCAGTAATGCAGGTGACTCAGACATGATAACATGAAAATCCAAGGTAGCAGAAAGGGGGTAACAAGTCAAAACTGTTAATAAATTCATTCTTTTCCTTAAAAGTCATTTGTTAAAAGAAAATTCTGAAACAGACATGACTATCTCACATTGGGAATAATTAGATTTCACTAAACCCAATTACTCCTCACAGAAGGAAAAAAAAACCAAAAAACAATACAAGAATAATAATGCCAGCATGCATTACAATGAAGAAAGCACAGCTCTTATACAAGGCAGCCCAAATGGTTTCAAGCTGCTTGAGGAACTAATTGAGAAAGTGATTTATCTGCATTTGTAAAAGTTCCTGTGGTGCAGTGGAAAGCCATGAGAAGGGCAACACAGGGCACAAAGTACAAAATAAACCAGAGACAGCAGCATGCCAAGATCTCCGAGTCTGTACAGCTTGTCATCCACAAGGCAGGAGACATTGAAATCACATCTCATGCAGGGTTTTACCATAAATTATGATGACATGTGCTCATTTTATAACAGGTGCTGTTTTTGAAAACTTACTTTGCATGCATCCACACTTCTTGACCAGTTTGGGGTCAGAGATGTCATCATGGCAAGCCTTACAGTACACTGAGGCCCTAAGGAGAAGAAAATAACATCAGCGTTTTGCTGAAACATCTCAGTGCACTTCATTTTCCAATCACCTGTTTAAGGTAGCAAACTCAAAGCAGTGCAGTGTTCCGTGAACACTCCATCACTCGAGCACACATTCATTTATAACATTCACACATGCACACAGACATTTAGCATTCTATAGTGTGGGTTTTAGGATGTCATGTTGAAGTGCATGGTGTGTTTTAATGTGTCTTATTATTATTATTATTATTAGTTAAGTATATACAGTGCCTTTCTCAGACACAAGGATGCTTTACAGACAGATCTAAAAATTACTCTAAGCTAGTTATTGATTTGATCTACATTACTGCATCTACCCAAAAGGAAGAAATAATAGGACACTCCTCAAAAAATGTGAATGATATGATTTTTATTTTAGCTTTTTTCTCTTCTAATCAAAGGAGTATTCCACTGTGTTTAATACATCAACAAATACTTGCCCGATAGGCAATGTGAATCTACAGCTTGGGGCTAGATAAAGTCAGCTCACTTTAATCCAATTCGTATTTTTCTTATTTATTTAGGTGGTAATATTAAGTTCATAGAAGTCTAAAATAATTTTCTTCAAGGTATTTCCTAGCAGCAAATAAAACATTGTGGATGACAAAAATATAATAGATTTTTCTTATGTTTTTATTAGTTGAAAACAGCAAGGGGTTAGCCCCACTTGTCCATTTATACCAGATGTCCATGGATATGAGCCTTGCATTCTATACTGTGGAAATAGCCAACAAAAAAGTTTTAGGATAGTCAATTTTTTTTAAACATTTTATATAAACTACCATTTGTACCACTAACTATTTTAGTGTCTTTTTCCCCATTCTCTGTGTGTGTGTGTGTGTGTGTGTGTGTGTGTGTGTGTGTGTGTGTGTGTGTGTGTGTGTGTGTGTGTACCTCTTCACTTCTTTGGCATCACTGGCAATGAAGATACCCAGTGTTTTCTCTTGCAACTTCACATTTTTCCCTGGATTAATCATCAAACTTCAACACACACACACACACACACACACACACACACACACGCGCGCACGAAGTGTAAAGAAACCAACCAAGACTGGATTTAGATTACTTTTTGTCTTGCATATGTGTAAATTTGACTGACATGAGCATTTTAGTACTTTGCATTTTCATCCACTGCCAATATTAGCAACTACCTCCCCAGGATCATCCTAGAAAATCAGCATAGTGGGTAAGGAGAGCTTTCTAGATCCTTCACACTTCATTTCACAGTAAAAAATTAAAGGAAATTTAGCAAGTCACACCACTCCAGCTGATATTCACAGCATGGCATGATCAAGCTGAAAGCAAACATGTACTATACATCATATAACTAGACTAAAATACTGAATACACACACACACACACACACATTAAAAAAAAACAAGTTCACTCACTTCACACTTCTCTGACCAGATTTGAACTCAATGGCTATCAGCAAGAGATTTAGTTTCACAAAGCACAGCCTGCAAGGAAACAACAGTGAGCATTTCTAAAGGGAATTTGATGTCTAGATGTTCTGTATAACAGAATAGAATAGAATACTTACTCACAAACCTCAGGGAATGATAAACCCACGAATGAACTAGACAAGTAATCTGTGTACATTTCCTGAGATACTCCTTCCAGATAATACTTCTGCCATATCTCCTCTTCAAGCTGATAAAGACCATATCTTATATTCAAGTTATTTATCACTCAGTTTAATATCACATAATTTACTATTGAGATTGTGATGACAGAGGCCCATCTGATTTAATCCAGTTGCACTGTGCATTCTTCAAGTGTACTAAAGGTAGTAAAACAATTCATGCTTTAAACATTTAAGCCTCATCAGTGGTAGGTCTATAAGATCCATTATAGAAACAGAAATACAGCATCTTTAAAAAACACATGGGTCTATTTTACATGTCCACATTAAACTGCTTTAATTTGTCATTTAAAGTGGGGCTCATTTGAGTATACAGGCTTTTTTCCAATCATGCCTTAGATGAGAAAGAAAAAAACTTTGAAAGCATCAGATCCAAAGCTATGTGATGAACCTATGAATGGAGCCACTATACATATCACTTACAGTCACTGGTTCTGACCTAGACTATGTCAATGGCCATAAACCCAATTCAGCACACAGCACATCCTGTGAGCATAAAACACTCCCAAAGGGGATCATTTTGCCAGACCTCAGGAGGAGATACCTGCATGGAGGACCTCATGGAGAACAGGTTGGCCAGCATGGTAGAGAGGCCTTGGGCCAGGCAGCTCTGAGCAATAAAGCCCAGCTTCAGCTCAGCCAGGCAGATTGCATCATCACCCTCCCTCCAGTTCCAGCTGGGGATGTTCAGTAGGTGAGCCTGGGACCAGAGATGCACTTAGCACTGGCTAGACACATGCAGGCACACACACATAGATATGCAAACATGTGCACACATCATGCACTCAAACATCTATGACCATGTCCACATACAGGAACTTCAGCTCCTACCCATGTATTGGCGCACACACACAGACACACAGATGAAACACAAGCTGCTTAACCCCAAAGGTTTTATGCTGTTATTGGCTGTTAGCCTAAAAGTCACACATTTACATGCACATGCACTGTGTTTAATTATAGTCTTAGTATCTAAACCTTGATTGACAAAATCAGTCATAAATATGTTATGGCTGAAACTTTGAAAGTTAAACATTCATTGCGAGCACCTACCTAAAACCTATTATTGCTCTACTATCAGATCATTGGGTACACCTATCTTACAGGTGCGTTTTGTTGGTCTCCATTTACAGACTGTTACCATGCACAATTTGTCAGCCATCCTCTATCCCACTCATCACTGGGTAGTTTCTGACCACAGCAATTTTATACATAAAAGGTCATTGATGGGTTGAGAATGGCTCACCATCCAAAACACCCAGCCAACCATAGTCCAGAGCATAGCTGAAGGCTAAAAGGTGACTAAAATAAACTGTGCCTGGCAAAGAGATGAGTTTTAGGCTCTAGCTGTAACTTAATCAGAGCATCCTCGTAATGCAACATCCTCACCTTATTGTGATACTGTAGCATCTGGGTGATAATACGTATTTTTGAATTGTAGTTCTTGATGGATATCACTCTAGAGCAATACACATGGAAATCTCTTTGTTGGAGATTTTCTGCTAATAAATGAGACACGCAAATACCAATTCAAATCTACATTATTTAAAATTGGTAAACATTTCTTACCTCATGATATTGGATGCATCCTCTGCATCAGGGTCTGGAGAGTATTTATTAGCTATAATCAAACAGGCATCTGCTAGTTCAATCTACAACAGTACACAAAGAGACATGAAGATTTTGTCAAGTAGCTTCTGGTGACTTCCAAATGCTGCCTATGGCCAAATACCCATAAGTGTAGGAGTTCTTACTGGAAGAGCTGAATGAGTTGCTCTTTCCCTTTAGCCTGTAACATGTCTAAATGACTGTCAAAATTAGACTGTATAGTCTAATCACACAATTAGATTAAGCACACAAAAGCCTTGAACAAATCTACAGTAAGTGTTCATCATTTATCAACATTCATTGGCTTTATAAACATGGAGACATACTGGCTGTATTGTAGATGCACAAAGACCTACTAATGGACTAGGAAGAGAGACAATGAATTGGAAGAAAAATATACTTTACAAGTTTCTTTCTTTTAGAAGTTTCAGGTTATAGGATTTAAAATAAACCTTAAAACATGCAATACATTTCTTTGGAATTTTGAAGCATTTCCAATTTCTAACACCTGAATATGAGTAAAATCTATTCTGCAAGAAGCACACTTCCTTACCTTGACTCGAGCAAGATCATAGGGATTTAGGACAGAACCCTGGAAGAACACCACCTGAGTGAAGTGGCGTTTGAATAAGGCTTCCAGCTCAAGATTAGGTTCAATACTGAAACACACAACAGAGTACTACAAATAGGGACACAAATTAATGCAGATGTGTCCGATTACAGTAATGTAGCTGATGTCTAATCACAGTGGACACAACAATGACAAAGACTTTAATCACCTCTTCAAATCTCTGTAGTAACATATGAAGAACAAATCTCTGCTGGCAAGTTTTTTTTTTCCCAAAATTTAAATTGTGTGTGTGTGTTGTGGTTTTATGCTGCAAAGGCTTAGTATTTACAACCCTTACAATTTAAAACAAACACAACAGCTCTTGTGCTGTAATAGAAGGTGTTATCAAATTGTAGCCACAATTTATGTTTTTTCACATTTTACACTTGCAGTGATTTTCTTTTACACTTCTGCACAGTACTTACTGATGGAGAAAAACAATTTCTACATTGACATCATCCCTGTCCTCATGTAGGAAGTCTTTCAGGAAGTTAGAAACACTTTCCAGAGTAATGTTACCACATACAACAATATGCCTAGGAGGCAAAATTCATTAACAGTCATGTTTGTGTATATATATCATAAACACTCATTATCACAGCTTTGCAAAAGATTTCCAAATATTGACTGTTCTGTGTATAAAAGGGGGAGGGGCACATGCAGTCCTAAACATTTTACTAAAATGATTTCAAATTATTTCATTCTGTGTCTTTCATTGAAATAAAACAATCCCTTAATTTCATTTAAATGATCAATTGAGAGGCCTCTGATTATGAAATGCTGACTTCTCAGTACAGCCCAATCCCCAACCTTGCATTTCTTGGTTTTGTTAGCAGAGGTCCATCCAGTTAAATAATTATCTGAACTCGTATCTTAAAATCTTGGTTTTGGGGCCTACTATAGCACTGAATTTGAATTTGTCAAATTTCTCAATCATTTGAGTGGTGGTGCCAACAATGGTACTCAGACTTTTCTAATAGGCACCCCCTTTGCTTTCACTCAGGAATTCAAGGGTTTCCTCTGGGTGGGTGGTTGAACAATATTAATCCATGTGTGTTTATAGATGAGTTATTATATTAGTTCAAATGTAAGACTATGGCTACTTTCTTAAACTAAAATCAAATTTCATTCACAGTCAACATTAAGAGAAAAAGAAAAGGCACTATTTTGGTGCTAAAAAAAAGTTGAAACTTGTTAGAATTAGGACATAGAAATGATATTGAAAACACATTACATTAAACAAGCATGATACTGTAAGGATTGTAAGACTTGTTCATTGAAGCAGATGTCTGCGCTGTACTGGTTTCCCGTTACATCCTGTAGAAAAGGTTGCTTCCCCAACTGTTACTGTATAATTCGCACATTACCCTTAGCCACCATCTGCATATATACATCTCTGTTCTCCCAGGTGTTATTATTGTGAAGGTCTTTGTGGGGTGGCAAAAACGAAACTAAGGAGCGGTACAGGGAGGGAAGGAAAACAAAGACACGGCAGGGAAACCATAAAACATGACACCAGGAGGGTGGCCAATCGTCACACATAGAACTTGTTTTACAGAAGGAATGCATAGTCAAGACCATTTAAGAAGAAAATTAGTACAATAAACTACAAAAATGCTAACCACCATATTTTGTGGTGGATGTAATGTACAAACATGCCACTCTCATTTCATCTCATTTTGTGCAGCCCTGTTCTGATATCTACATGTACCAGCAACTGGTTCAGGATACAGTTCTAATTTGGATCTTATAACACACCACCACAAGGCTTTGTGCTTGCAGTGAACTCATGTAAACTCATGTGTTGACTTTAAAATTAAACATGCCACATACTATTTAAACAGAGTTAGCTTATATGGACGTTAATGATATTTAAATTAAAAATGCAATTGTTGCTTGAACAAACTTAAACTGCTGCTTGACCCCAACCAAGCAACTGAAATGCTTTGATAACCATCTTCCTGATCCTATATTTACAATAAGTTTACTACAATAAAAGTCTGTATTTGCATTATTTTCTACATTGAATTTTGACCCCATATCATTGTTCATCCTTATCAAGGGTACCACTAATTCTACACCTGGCTGTATCTTAATGGAAAGCATACAACATAATTTTATCAACAGAACACTAAAAAAGCAAATACAAACATTTTAGACATAGTTTACAGTGCTAATAGCCACAGATAAACACATAAGCTCAGGTTTCATATCAAATGCATCTTGGCAACCGATGGTGGCTTACACAATAAGCAATGGAATGACTTGTGTCATTTCACCAAGACCCTCAGACACAGAGTGATGCTGCTCCCAAATGCTAAAGTGGAATCTCTGAGTTCAGAGAGAGGAGGCTATTTTCTTGATCTAAAATCAGAGTTCTCTATCCAGCATCTCAGAGTCAACCTTTGCCAAAGACATTGAGCAACTTCTTGCATTAGTGTACTAGAAAAAATTGTCTAGTTAGCATGACTTACTTTTTTCCTGGGGCCAAGTCATAAGTCCCTCCATATTTCTGCCGATTTAAGATAATAGCAGCGATTTCTGGCACGTAGCGAGCAAACATTGCCTACATCCACAAGACAGAGACACAGAGGCATGCATGTGGGATTTTGTGTGGGAACAGTCACACACAATATTTATGTTCTCTAATTTACTGCACTAAGGACCAAGGAAAAAAACTAAAAACAGATAAGAGATGTCTGTGAAGGATTCAGCCACAGAGGATATTTATAAAACAGGAGAAAGAGAAGTATAAAGTAACAGACAAAAATCTTATCTTTCTATTTTTTTAATGGCATGATGATTGCAACCACGTATTTTAGGGGGAATCTTAATTAAAGTAGAGAAATGCATAATGCACAGGAGCAGTACACCTCAAGAGCCATGTTTAATCCAACAAACAAATGACTAGTGGATAGCACTGCCTGATTTGACATAGTTGCACAAAAGTTATACCCATTCAAAACAAGCAAACAAAAACTCATCTATCCATTCCAAACAAAGGTCCAGTCCAATTTTAATTTTTTGCCCCTAACACTTAGCCTTACCCCTCTGTTTTCCACATTTACATCTAGGGGTACAGTGTCCCTATTCTTGTTGAGATAGAGGGCTAGGACATAGCATTTGAGCTACATGGCCTTAGAAAATACAAATCGTAGTAGTTTCTGCTACTTTTAATATTGTTTTATATGTATTTTGTTTCATATGTAATATGTATTGTGATTTATTTTCTGCATAATAAGCATAAAACATTAGTAGTAAGCTATTCTGATGTCTCAGTAGCTAATCTAACATTGCATTATTATTGCATCAACCTTTAATAAAGTAAAACTAGGGGTGTGACATGAATAACTGCATATTTGATTCTGAAATAAAAAGCAAATCTATAAATAGATGGTTCCAATTAACATAAAAAGCATAATAATGACAGTACATAAAACATGTTTTTATTATTTTTGAGGAGCTATTACTAAGAACCATAACACACATAAAACATAAGAGGAAGCTCTCAGAGGTATGCACTGTGTAGGATGAGTTTGGATTGATGCTGGAATCTTATGAAGTAGAATCTGCATCTAGCTCTTGTATTCAAGCATACAATGGCTAAGGATGTGATTACTGTGACCATGGGACTTAAAGACAAGGAGGAGAAAATAATTATTGAATTTGTTGTTTTACCAAACCACTGAGGATGAAAAACACCATGAAAAGGCGTCCAATGTCTGTTTTAGCATAAATATCGCCATATCCCACTGTGGACATGGTTACCATGAGCAGATATACACATTCCCAGTAGCTAAGTGACTGGGAATTTTCAAAGTTTTTCCAAGGATCCCCTGAGTTTTCCACCTAGAACATAAAATAAACACTTTGAATGTTATATGAAATACACCGAGTTATTTTCATGCCACCTATATATACATATTTGTTTTATAGTGCAAGAAAAAAATAATTGGTCAACTACACACCACCACATGTATGTACACAATATGTATTTGAGTTTCACAGTGGGATAATGTAGAAATTTTGAAAAACTGGCAAAAGCTGACTAGCTGCACTATTTTCTCTTTACTAACATGTTGGGATTATGAACTTACCAAGTGTATAAAGCCTGCCCCTGTTAGCCATGTGCTTATGAAGATTGAGCACAAGTTCACCAACTTTATAGAATCCCTGCAGAAAACAAAATTCAGTTAGATCAGTGAATGCTCCCAAAAAATCCATGTGCCTTATCTCACAGAGAGAAAGTTGAAAGATGTTTACAGCATGTTTTGTGTCTTGGCAAGTAAGGTCTCCATGGACATTAATGGTGGATTGTGCTTTATGCAGAGGGATGCGTATACTCCTAAATCCTTATAAAGTTAGATTAAAAAGGTTCTCCATTTAGTTCAACACAGCTGTCAAGCAATTTTTAGGGCTTTTACCAGGCCTACTATACATAAATATAACCCTTGGTTCTGTACATATAAGTAGTCAAAACTGCAGCGAAGTACACAAGGTTTCCAGAGAAACAGGTCAGCGGTCCTTCATCAGCTGTTCAAGTGCTGAAAAAACCTTATATTTTATTGTCATTGTAGATTTATATACAACAAAAGTTTACTACACAATCTTCAAAATAGGATTCAATTATATACATAAGAAAGAAAGGACAAGGGACAGACAAGCACAACAATATTACACTTATAAAACACATATGCGTAATTCCAGACATTCACCAATTTCCAAATGTATGTTTTAAATACTGCAATTATAAAGGGTTGTGTAATATATAATTAAATTATGGGAACTTGCGTGTTTCAATGCAATTTTGACTACCTCTACATCTTTTACAGTACACTGCTGTTAGTCCTTTTACTACAGTACACAGCAGTTTATTAATGATGAATTTGAAGAATTTACTGATTACTGAGATAGCAATTTAATATGGATATTAAGGAACATTCCAGAGCTAAACTGTTGTTAATCCAAAACGTTGTTAATCATTCAGAGCAATTTAAGATGTTTTTCTTTCTATATGCACAGAAAAGCAAAACTTACCCTTACCTAGTTTGTACAATATTTAAAAACTGTAAGATTTCCGACATCTGTATCAATCTTAAGGCCCTTAAAAAACGCAATCCTGCATGGAAAGGTAAAAACACAAACAAACAAACAAAAAACAGGAAGAACAAACTCAGCCATTATATAACAAAGTATTCCCAGCTCCCACACTGTGTATATGAAGATGCTTATTCCCGATAAATTCAGTGCACAAGTTTAAATCCCTCAGCTATGGTGAGCGATGATATTGACTGTTTCTGCTCTCATAGATGATAAAAACCTCAACAATACCACTTAGCCAACATAAGGAAAATATATATAACAGAAGACAGGACATGAGTCTCATGGCACTGACCATATACAGAATCATTTATACACAATAACTTAAAATACCTGTAGTGCTGCTACTTAAACCACTAAAATGACCGCACAACTGAAAACTACAGCCCAAAAAATAGGACTTTCCACACCCACACGGACCCAATTAGAATGTTACAGCATATGTTTTTGAAGGAGCTGCAGTCTCAGGCACAAGGACCATAGTGTGAGGAAACAAACTCAGATGCAGTTTTAGGGTCCTTTCACAGGGAACTTTACTTATATAATCCAAAAGAACCAGAGACAAAAGTCAGAGTACAGGTAAGCAGAGGTCAAGAGAAACTGAGGTCTTAGGTGCAGCCATCAAAGGGCTTGGTATACAGATGGTGAAACATAGGCAATAGTTCAAAAGGACTGGGAATTGAGTGCTTTTAATAAATAAATATTATATATATATATATATATATATATATATATATATATATATATATATATATATATATATATATATATATAGTACTGAAAACTATCAATGATGTGAAAGTAACCTGTTCAGAAAAGTTCCTGGAATCAGATGGAAAGTTTCATCAAAGCTTCAAAAGTTTCATTAAAGCTTGTTAACTTTGACCTATTTAGCTAATTCTAATTATCCTGAGATAAATATTGGGCTTTAGGAATCTACTACAGCAATGGCAATGTTCAAAGTTTGCAATGATCTGAATCCCTAAGGGGTCCCCACCTGACTCCACTCACTCCCGTTGCAAGTAGCGTGCATGTTTGTTTAATAATTACAAGTTATTAACAATGAAAGCCAGTCAACAAAAAAAGAGGAGGAGTTATTCTACTAGTGAAAAGAGAAAGAAAAAGAAAAAGTAAGAGGAGAAAAAAAGCATGACGAGCAGATAATAATGATTAGTTATAATTAAATAATAATTTTGCTAAATAACTAAGTGCTGCTAGTCTAGCCTTAACAGTGGGGAAGATAAACTTGATTAACATAACTTTAACATTGATTAACCGAGATAGCAGCGCATCCTACTGTGTCCAGCTCTGCTGGCCATGATGTCAGAGTATGGACACAAGCAGCTGACTTGTTATTGTAGCTAGCCAAGCAGGCTAATAGAATGTAGAAACTACACTGAAATAAAAAAGCTTACATTTCGCAATTTTTGTTGGTGTCCTTTTATTTATAACATAATGGGGATAAAAAATATTTAGAGGGCTCCATGATAATTTTTTGCCTAGGGCTCCAACAGAATCGCCATTGCATAGACACAGTTCACTTAAGCAAAAGAAAGGAACTGCCTAATTGTCCAGCTGTCAAGAGAAACAAAAAAATGGAAGACACATAATATATTCTGCATAATGTCGCATAGCATTCCAAATTAAAGTGTAGCACCCCTTTCCCTAGAGCTGAGGATAGCTTGGTTCGAAAACCTATAGGGATGAGGCTACAGGTTTTGTACTAATACCTGAACTTTATGACTACTAATAACTATATTCAAATGACTAAGACCAGACATGTGAGTAAACTATGCACATTATTATTGCTTCTTCAACATCAGTGAAATGTATATAAAAGACAAGTAAAGACCATGAATAATCTATCTGACTTCAAACTGGAATTACACTCATGACCTCTAACAGACTAAATATAGGGAAATTTAAACATCCCATTATACAGATTCTCAGTGCTGCAAAGACTTTGTATGTTCTCATGATGTGTGTTCAGATTGGTCTAATTATTTAAATTTGTAAAGATGTCAGTTACATATTAACATTTAAAGTTACATTCAAACAACATCACAACTAATAAGTATATAACATTCACATAAAACTAAAATGTGCGCGCGCACACACACACACACACACACACACACACACACACACACACACACACCCAAATCACAAACTGGTGTAGGCCTGTCCGTTGCTCGGGTGCTGTGTGGCTAATCAGTTAGCCTCTTCACTCAAATGAAGAAAAGAAGGGGGGGGGGGAGGGAAAATCACTGCTCAATTCGCCTTACTCAGCAAAAGGTAACCTTGAAACGAGAAAAAAAAAAATCTGGTTCTTTTTTTCGGAGAGTAGAGATGGCTACTTTTAATCCCTCAGTCTCCTAGAGATATGAACTACTGCTAGCTTATGGTCTCCCATGCAACCAAATGTTAATGAGTCCCTACCACTCACAGAAGCTCACAGAAAGTGAAACTCGAACAAAAATCTACACATAAGTATAAAAATCAAGTACTCCTTAAGTTAACTCAAGTGAAATCTAAAAAATTACTATTCTGCTGTAACTTCACTTTCTAAGGTACTACTTAGCTTCTTGCCTTCTTTTGCACGTCTCTCTCCCGATCTGTCAGTCAGCTGTTCATCAGCTGTCACTCCCTCGAACATTCTCCCTTGTCTTGAACATTCTACTCTAAAAGTCTATCCCCCAGACTATTTAAATTGAAGGATAGCTAAGTGATACACTAAACGCCAGTCACTCGATCACACTCACACATCATTCAACCCATAGACTATTCTAGACTGTTCCACACAAATTCATCAACTCGCTGTCTTTTAAATTCTTAAAGGATAACATCAAATCACACTGGATTAAGTTCAGATCCGCTTTATCTCCCCGCCGGGGCTACAAAGGGATTTACTCAACTGCAGTTCCCTTGCCCTACATCATGTGATTATTATGTAGGGAATACAAGAGAATTGCTCAGGGACCCAGTGCAATGGAATTCCGCTTCAGACTCAGAGCTCATCAACTGATATGAGGCACTGCCCTCAGAGAAAACAGTGGCTGCATCCTAATTGTGTACTATACACTAATACTATAAGGTACTATATACTGTATGCTATATACTATATACTGATCTTAATAGTACGGGTTTGGCGAGTTAGCACAAAATATTAATGTATTAGTTTGTTTCAGGAAGTGATGAAGTGTTGCTATGCCAACATACATAACTGTAAGCAACAAATTGTTAGAGATTTTCTTTGATCAAATAAAAAATGGAAATTAACAATACTTTTTACTGTACTGTTTTACGACAACGTACTGCTTTAAGACGTTCTGGTAGAAGCGTGCTGCTTTATTTACTAACCTTATGTATAGGTTCAAGTTTTCTTTTCAGAAGGTTGTTTTTCTGTGAATTAAACAGAAAGGCGAGTGTCTTCATCGGTCCCTGAGGATGTTTTACATGATTTGTAATTTTTAACTTCCTTTTACTGTATTCCTTTTGTAGTATCACCTAAACGTAAAATTACTCTTTGCAATTACCATGTTAAGGCAAACCCAAGCTCACACCTGAGCAGGTGGTGCGACTAACACTCTAGTGCTATAATACCTATAATGCGGTATGATGCCAATAGTCACTCAAGAGATCCAAAGTACTGAAGCATACCGTCCCCTCCAATGATTCCAAAATCTCATGTACCAGAGGCATTGGGTAGGCATCCAGGCATGTTTTGGCATTCAAACCACAATAATCTACACAAAAATGAAGGACCCATCTGGTTTAGGCACTAAGACCACAGGAGCCACCCAGGAAGAGGATAATGGTTCTATTGTTCCCTCAGCCAACATCTTTTGGACATGGTTCTTAATCACTTCCTGCTTATGGGAGGAGGCCCGGTATACAGCGTCGCCTGACTGGCACCTCATCAGTAGTGTAGATTTGATGCCGCACAATCCTAGCAGAACCTAAACTCTCTGTCCATACAGTAGACCACTTCTGCAGCAGCGGTCTAACAATCTTAGGTTGAGAGACGATGTTCTGATGGAGTGCTGAGGGTTGCTCCTTCTTAATGGCCATATAAAAGTTGGTGCTAGTACACCTTAGTGAAGATGTTTGCTTATAGTGAAACTGATGAACGTGGCCATTGGATGTTATATATATTTTTGTGATATGGTTGGAGGGTGAGTTTGCTAACTACTAGAAAATCTAGTTCCAGCAGAATAGGCATGTACAAGTTGTTGTCCTTGATGTATATCTCCAACGTAAGAGGTGTCATGAAGACTGAGAAACAATAGAGCCTTCCCAATAACATGGCTCTCCTGTCCATCAGCCAACACAAAAATTTGGTTGTCACAACATTGGAGATCTTTATCTCTGGCTATATGTTTCTATAGACTCTCTTGTATGAGGGTGATATTATGCAAAGACATGTCTGCTGTTTTGCTCCCCACCTTTTTTAGGAGGTTTCTTGGAGGCATGGCAATCACAACTGCTTGTATTCTGGACTCTGTTCCAGTACCCCTTAGAGGATGCCCAGCCTATCTCTACCATGGAGCCTGTTTTCACAAGCTGGTCCACAGTGGTTACCACTCCACTTAACTCACTACCAAGATGAAGATCACAGGCATTCAAAATCATCCTGACCATCTCCTCCTCTGCCATCTCAGGTTGCCACTACAGGCACAAAGCCCTATATTCATAAGCAAAGTCTCTGAGGCATTGGTTCGGAGCCTGCACCATTGCATGATGATGATCCTTGATCTCAGCAGAATAATCCTCAGGCAGAAAAGCTTCTAGGAATGTGGACTTGCACATCGCCCAGTTCTTTATCTTGGCTCTGGATGCTAACCACCAACTCCATTTCCACGTGCGGTGGATACTTTATAGGATGTTCTCTCTCATCTGCCCTTCCCACACCCAATCTCGATGGTGTAGACAATCAACAATCACATGATCAAAATTACTGAACCTCTCATCTATGTATGTCTTGATATCTTCTGCTAGTTTCTCCATGGAAGACCTCAACCTCTCTTCTCTTACAAGGGAAGAGTCAACTATATCTTTCACTCAGCCTCCCACAGCCTCCATTCTCTCTTCGAGCTTTGTGACATGTTCCTCCAATATGCCCAGATTATCCTCATTCTCACCTACTTGATACTCCATATTTGGTAATCCGAGTGGCCTTGGTTAATCTATGTATAGTTGTTCCAACAAACTAGAGACCTCAGAGATGTCGCCGCAGGGTTGCCTGTATGTCACATGCTTAGGGGTCTCACCAAAACTCCCGGCCGCCTCCATGATAAAGGTGTACTATAGTGTGAGTGCCCACAAGTAAGTGCAGCAACATAGTACGGCCATCAATCTCAGCCCAGCCTTATAGGCTAATAATAAAATTGGGTGAAACAGAGACCAAAAAAAAAAAAAACCCAAAAACCTAACAACCCCAAACAGTTACAAAACACAATGCAAAAAAAATCCCTAACGCCAAACCCCAAAAGTGTGTCGTTACCATTACAAAACGTAATATAAATCTCCATATGGGCCATCACTATGTGACGTCCGTCCTGTTTTCCACAGGACTTCTTCGCAAACAAAACAAAGACAGGTGGTGTGACTAACACTCTAGCACTATAATACCTTTGAACACACAGATTAATGCAGAAAAGGTGGACATTTAATAGCAACCCCCCTCCCCCCACCACTGCGTGAATGTAGAGGGAGAAAATGCAAACATTTTCCCTTGGTTAAGTCCCATGAACTGCTACTTCTTTCTTTTCTCCATCTGTGGGATACCCTATTTCATTGTTATTCCATTTACGATCGTCCTTCCCACTGGGCAATCAGTCCCAACTATAGTCATCATCTGCTCTGTGAGGGATGAGCCCTAAACTCATGTAGCACAGGGTATGCGCTCAACCAAAAACATGAGTAAAAAAAATTTTCAAAGGAAAGAGATTTATACACATGTACATGTTTTAACCTATGTGATCATTACATATTCATTATTTTTACTGTTTTAAATAAATAAATCCTAGTTGTACTGACATTTATACACCATTCGCATGCAACTGTCGTTGCTGAACCATCTAGATCCAGATGCGAGTAGCTCCTCCCTTTCTTTTTTGCAGTGCATTATGGGACAATAGTTTCCATTCAAATCATACTCAAAAACCAACCAGTTCTAAGTATGCATCTTGGTTTTATGAGTTTGCTCAAATGTAACAATTTTAACTACTCTATGTACTTCATACTCAAAAAGTAGTTAGTATTAGTAAATAGTATGCAATTGGGATGCACACAGTGACTTAGAGCTCATCCTGAACTATGAGGCTTCTTGTTGTGGAAAGCCAAAGTAGTCAAAATTTACCTCAAACTAAATGCTTTTTATTTTTAAAACGGCGAAAAAAGCGTAATTTTGGGAGTTGCTGCTAAATACGGCATTATAGTTAGCCATACTGTAAAATACATGGGGAAAAAAACAAACAAAAACACTATTTTATGGCATATAAATGTAGTTTTACAGTACTTAAAGTGGCACTTTTTGTGTCCCTCCAATGGTGTTAAAAGCGCCACTTTATAGTAAAGTAATGAGCTCCGCCTGCCAGTTTTTGCCCAATTGCTCACAAACAAGGTCAGACCAGACCAGTTCATTACAGAACTTATCAGCTGAAATATCAGTGTTCTGTTCACATTTATTCTCATTATTCTAATTAAAATTCAAATTTTATTACACTTCTAATTTTAGAATATTAATTTTAGTAAATGTTAAAATATGAGTTCTTCAATGAATTACTGAAGAACACTACCAGTTGGGTCTGCATGCATGGGGTAGGGGTTGGGTGACAGCAAATGTGTAGCAAAAATGTGTGGCCATTGTTAAGTAGACAACAGAGCTTACAATAGAGCTAACTAGCTATAGATCTTGCTGTCTGCAAATAGGAGATTATCCTAACAGGTTATGTAACTATCTAAATCCTTGTCAATGCAATTCAAAACAATCACACAAAATGTAGACCTACTTCTACATACTTCAACAATATATGCTAATTTACAGGGCTAAGAGGTGAACACTAGCCTAATATCCTCCAAGCTCTGCTATGTTTACATCTTCTAAACTGAAATAGTGGCACAGAAACTTTGCTTTTGTGTAGGTAGTAGCTAGTACTAGCTAATTATACTTCCACCTAGTAACCTTACTGCCAGAGCTAACGTAGGTTAATTTCCTCCTCCCGGTCAAACAAACTCCACTTAACATATTGCAGGTCCAACAGGAAAACAAAAGACAAGTAACATTATAACAAACTACCTCAGCAAACCACTTAAGGTTTTAAAAAAACACCTAAATCAAAACAAAGTGGTGTAGCAATGTACTACCTTTTGCCCATCATTTAGTCAGGCTGCGCTGTCTCTCCTCTACTCTTCTATTGACTTCCTGTCACATCAAAACAAAATGGAGGGACAAGGCAAGCACATTCTGTGGCTTTATCATCAGCAAGGGCAGGGAATTTACATCACACAGAAGCTCATCTCAATGAGACATAAACAAAAACTCTTTTAGTGGATGGGTTTCTATTTGAGAGCCTCATGAAAAAATTACAAAATCATTACTCACTGTTTAATCATGAGATATAACCATGTAATGGACTGCGAACAGGCAGACACTCGCAGAATGGTAGAATATGCTTTAATGTAAAAAAACAGTAGTCAGTGCACAAAACAGGGTCAAAACCAGAGAGCTGGGAAACATGAGCCAAAGGAGTGTCAGAGCCACAGCCAGAGTACAAAATAAAGCGCAAAAGCATATCAGGCTAACAAATCCAGAGGATAATTCAAACAGTAACCAGACCAGAAAAAGCAGTAAAAGAGGCTGTAGTACAGAGAAATGCTTGGTATGCATGTGTAGACACAATGGCAATACTTTGCAAGGCAAGAATGGAATGAAAGTATTTAAATGCACAGTGAACTGGAATTAGGGGAAGTAAATTAGTATTCTGGGGAGGATCTACTGATTGTTTTCTGATTATCATGGGCATTATTAGAAATGGGAGTGGAAACCTGCAGTTCTCTGCTAAGTGGAGGGCTGTGTGACTGTCTTTCAGTTAAACTGCTAACTACACAGCTTGGACACTGAGAAGGGATTCAGAATCACTCAATAAACTAAAGGCTCACTGATAAACTCCATAAAATGCATGCATGTGTGTGAAAGCAGGCACACCAGATAGACTTCTCCTTACCAACTGGACAGAGAGTGGGAGGGAGCCTGGAGTCGGCTTATGATTTTATTATTTGTGTCTTTCCAACAGTCTGAGGTAATGGTGCATCTCAATGTTGGTCTCAGTTACTGTTACAAAGGGCCAATAAAAATGATTAACCAAATCAAAAAAGATTAATAGAAGCCTCCATCCACCATTGCAAGCACACACAAATGCACACACCAATCAGTGTCATAAAATTGTTAGGAGATCTACAGCATGCAGATAAAATGACACTTGAGCCAATTGACATGAACTACAGAGAGACTCTTTTGAATCTCTCTGTAATTCCCAGCCAGATATATCTGCGGTAGTGCAAATCCCCCCCACTACAGAGTAAGCCCATTTAGTATGATAGTGACTTAATAAAAGTGTAACTGACAGAAACAAAAACACTCTCTCTCTCTCATACACACACACACACACACACACACACACACACACACACACACACACACACACACACACACACACACACACACACACACAATGAAGTGAGCAAAGGTGAAGAAGGTTCATCCAACTTCAACATAAATTGATAAACCAGCTTGTTAAAGGAATGATAACAAATTACATAAATATATCAATAAATTACATATGACAACAAATTATTATTATTATTATTATTATTATTATTATTATTATTACTACTGGTTGCATTTATATAGCGCCTTTCTCAAAGTCAAGGTACAAATACCTTTTTTTATACACACACTCACACACCTGATGAGAAGTGGCAGCCAATTTGCATACATTGTACTCTAGATCAGAAACCACAGCCCCCATAATTACATAAATATATAAATAAAAAATAACATCTTGCAATTTTCACAGTATAACTTTTATCCACCATGCTTAACCAGATGAATCTCAATAAGCTATATCAAAATAAAATATTAAAAAATATTTAAAAATTACCATCCAAATACTAAGGAGCATGTTCATCAATCTTTTTTTTTGTGTGTGTGCCATAACTGGATTGTCCACTAGGTGGTGATTCAGGCTAGCTTTTCCAGGATACTAAGATCCTCTCAATACCACTTATATTATTTGCATATATTCAGCCACTAAGAGGAAGAATGCTAAGCTAAGAACAGTTATGTACGATAAACAGTTTTGCCTTTTGTAATGAATGCCAGTTTATGGGGATAACAAGTCTGATCCTGGGCCAGTGTTAAGATGTTCTGAGCTCATAAATTCTCATGATCAGCACTTACCTAGCCAACTCCTGTTCAGGTACATAGACACAAATACTGGTGGCACAGTGAAGAAGTCCACAACAGAATTCACCTCCAGCCAGAACTTTAGCTTATCATTAGCTGCAATGAACTGAACAGAGAGATAAAGAATCATTTGTGTGTGTGAGAGAGAGAGAGAGAGAGAGAGAGAGAGAGAGGTGTAAATGTTCACATACATGCTAAAGCTATGTAATACACCCTATATTAACATATATGCCATGAAATACCTTAAAATAATCATGGTATAGAACCGGCAACGTCATTTCATACTAAAATTATAACGGCTGCTTAACTTAACACGATCCTTGATATTAAAATATATTTATAATGTACAAGATCTATATTTGTCCAATACAAAGTTATATGTGAAACAGCATAAATGAAAGATACTGAAAAGGGGCTATAAAATGTAAAAAATATCTTTTACTTTGTATCTAATAGAAGCCACATGAATCTCATAGGATCTTTTACTGAGATTCTGCATATTTTTAATGTGATGGTTCCTTACACGCAGGCCAAAGTGCAGCAGGAAGAAGACGTTGAACACCATGTCGACCTGCAAGGTGAAGTCAGTGCTGAAGTCTGGGCAGGATTCTATAGGACTGTTCAAAAAGGAACGCATTATTCATACCGAAGATATTCACATTTCAGTAGAATCACTAGTCAACAATATGCTGTAGCTATTAACCTCAGTGGCAGAATACTTGATGTTTTTTACACAGCTACTCATTTGACCAGAAGTAAACCAGTAGAATCCTACACACATTACCTAGTGCAGCTTTAAGCAGATTATTTTGAAATTCACAGACAGTAACATGTATCATATCATCTGTTTGCCAAAAGAAACATAATACCTATGTATTATGGATTACCAAGACACTCTGGAACATATAAATACAGCAAAACCAGTTAAGTGACTGAATTTAATTGCAGTCAATGAATAACGTGTGTCTGGACCAGGAGATTTGGTGAAGTGTTTGGTTTCCGACTGGTGACTGATAGGTCTCCTGTGAATAGAGAGTACACCCTGTCTTACTGCACACACTGCTGATGCCAACAGAAACATTGTAAGTGAGATCCAGCCATAGAAGACAACCTTCATTAAAAAATTAACACAGGATTAGGAGTATGGCCAAACTCATTTCAGACAGCAGCTCAACCTTGCCAGAACTATAAAAAAACTATATAAAAACACACTGACTGCCCCTGAGTGGCAGTTGACGTGTATTCAGATCAGGCCCTGTGGATCTGGCTGTTCTAAACAAAGACAGGTGTTCTCCTCTGGTCAGCAGAGACACGCTAAGGTCAGTCATTAGAGAGAGGAAGATGACCCAGTGACATGAAAGACCCAGTGATACAGCCTGGCTGCCTGCTCTATTACCACCCAGTTCAATCAGGGAGGTTTAATTATCTGATATTATGACACAATTAGATTTCTAATTTTAATGAAGCGCATGTAAAAGACTAAAGATGAAATGGTGACCGTGTAAAATTCCCAATGCTTAGCGACACCTTTTAAAATGTTTATTATCATCAAAACCATTGTTGATTACAACAGTTTGAAAAACCCATGTTAAATACCATGCAGCATCAACCAAAGTCAACACAAGACACCCAGACACAAATGCAGAAAGTGGCAGAAAGCATTGGAAATGTTCCATAAATGTTTAAGACTTCTAACAGAACTAAGTCTGAAGTGTGGTCCTGAGAGTTCGGAATAGATGCAAAATGTCCTGGTTTGTCTGTGTAACTTGATAATACACTGCCTGGCCAAAAAAGTTCACCACATGGATTTAACTAAGCAAATAGGTAAGAGATTGTGATTGTTTCAGCTGGCAACAAGTTATTTAACCCTAACTGAAGCAGTGAGTAGCTTCTCATTTGTTAAACAACCATGTCGAAAGACACATCCTGTGGTCATGGAAAAGATGTTAATCTGTTTCAGAATTATTGGCATGCATCAAGCAGAGAAAACATCTAAGGAGATTGCTGAAACTACTAAAATTGGGTTAAGAACCGTCCAACGCATTATTAAAAAGTGGAAGGACAGTGGGGAAACATCATCTTCGAGGAAGGAATGTGATCGGAAAAAAATCTTGAATGATTGTGATCGGCAATCACTTAAGCATGTGGTAAAAGCAAATCATAGAAAAACAACAGTAGAACTCAGGGATATGTTTAATAGTGAAAGTAATAGCATTTCCGCACACACAATGCAAAGGGAGCTCAGGGGATTGGGACTAAACAGCTATGTAGCCTTAAGAAAACCACTTGTCAGTGAGGCTAACTGGCAAAATCGGCTTCAATTTGCTAGGGAGCATAAAGATTGGACTCTGGTAATGTGGTCTGATTTGTCCAGATTTACCCTGTTCCAGAGTGATGGGTGCAGGCTAAGAAGAGAGGTGGCTGAAGTGATGCACCCATCATGCCTAATACCTACTGTACAAGCCTGTGGGGGCAGTGCTATTATCTGAAGTTGCTGCAGTTGGCCAGGTCTAGGTTCAGCAATGTCATATGTCCAAAGAATGAGGTCAGCTGACTACCTGAATATACTGAACGACCAGATTATTCCATCAATTGATTTTTTTTCTTCCCTGATCGCACGGGCATATTACAAGGTGACAATGCCAGGTTTCATCGGGCTCAAATTGTGAAAGAGTGGTTCAGGGAGCATGAGACATCATTTTCACACATGGATTGGCCACCACAGAGTCCAGACCTGAGCCCCATTGAGAATCTTTGGGATGTGCTGGAGAAGACTTTGCACAGTGGTTCAAATCTCCCATCATTAATACAAGATCTTGGGGAAACGTTTATGCAACTCTGGACAGAAATAAATGTTGTGACATTGCAGAAGCTTGTGGAAACGATGCCACAGCGTTGTACTTGAACTGTTACTTTTTGGGGAGGGGCAGAAAGAGCTGTCCTTGGCAGACATGTATATTTAAGATGAAAATTGGACGAGTAAACGTTTTCCAATTTAAAAGACTTTGTTTGTTTTTGTTCTTCAATAATGTAACCATCATCAGATGTCACTGACACTCACTCTCTCTCTCTCATTCACACACACACACACACACACACACACACATAAAAAAAAAACTATATTGTAATGTATATTTATATCAATCACCTTTTAAGAGCTCTCAGGATGTATGCACAGGAACACTGAGATTAGGACTGCTGAGAATGAGAAGGAGGAAAAAAATATGTTTGAAAGGACACCTGCAAGCATAGATGTACTCACTCTGATGAGTTGATGAAATAAATTATCAGTTCTGCGATGCTGAGGATGAACACCAGCACCACCTGCAGGAGCACAAACAAAGCAGTTCACTTAAAGTCCAATAACATGTAAGCTGGCAGTGATATACCACATTGCAGAGCAGTGTTTCCCAGCCCTGGCACAGAAGGTCCCCCCTGCACAGGACATTTCAGCGTGGCTGCCAACAATGCCAGGCTTGTCTCATAAGCTAATAAACAAGTGCTTTCAGGAGTTAATCATTATGTTAGGAGATGGGACAGCACTACCATAATCATCAGGCCTGAGAAACACTGCTTAAGATGCTGCTTGTATTACAATGCTTTGGTAATATACTGATGAATATCAGGCAACAATTCTCAGATAATACATTTTATTCTGGGCCGGCATCTGCTAAGATGGACTCCCATTGAGCTGAGGACACTTTAGATAACATGTAAATTGCATTGGACATTCCAAAGCATATATCCGATACTACTATTAGAGAAAAGCTGACAAATCTGGTAGTGGCCAGCCACAAAACATTTGGGAGATGGGGTTTTAGTGAAGACCAAGTAAATCAGTTTTTCCAGTCATTCAGAGATGCATGAGTTAACAAACATGGTGAGACAGACCTGCAATTAAGCTCAGTACATTTAATTGTTGTTAAATTTATGCTGAGATTTATAAACAATGGTTGTGGCTGACATTCAAAGAGAAAGGTAAACAACCCAGATATGAATGGGTGAATCACAGTGAAGAAAGTTTAATGAAAGGTTTAATGAACCATTTTAAATGTGATTTAGGTAGGGACTTACTGGGTTAGCCAGTCAACGAAACTGAAAGATCCCTAAATGTTAACATCATATAATTGGTGTAACAAATATAATTGATGTCAGACTAATTAAACTAATATGATTCTAGATTATTTGGATAATGTGTTTGTTATATGTAATATTGTTGGCATGTTTTTGCATCACCTCCTGACCAGTAGTCCTCAAAATGCAGTTGACAAATCAACCCTGTAGTTCATTTTACAGAAACACAGAAATTATGTACATAACGTTTCCTTTCTCGTTAAAATTTATACAGTACTGTACAAAGGTTTTAGGCAGGTGTGAAAAAAAAATGTTGTAAACTAAGAATCCTTTCAAAAAATGGAAGTGTTAATAGTTTATTTTAATCAATTAACAAAATGCAGTGAACGAACAGAAGAGAAATCTAAATCAAATCAATCTTTGGTGTGATCACCTTTTGCCATCAAAACAGCATCAATTCTAGGTACATCTGCACACAGTTTTTGAAGGAACTCAGCTGGTAGGTTGTTCCAAACATCTTGGAGAACTAACCACAGATCTTCTGTGGATGTAGGTTTCCTCAAATCCTTCTCTCTCTTCACATAATCCCAGACAGACTCAATGATGTTGAGATCAGGGCTCTGTGGGGGCCATACCATCACTTCAAGGACTTCTTGTTCTTCTTTATGCTGAAGATAGTTCTTTGACATTGGCTGTATGTTTGGGGTCGTTGTCCTTCTGCAGAATAAATTTGGGGCCAATGACACGCCTCCCTGATGGTATTGCATGATGGATAAGTATCTGTCTGTATTTCTCATCATTGAGGACACCATTAATCCTGACCAAATCTCCAACTCCATTGGCAGAAATGCAGCCCCAAACTTGCAAGGTACCTCCACCATGCTTCACTGTTGCCTGCAGACACTCATTATTGTACCGCTCTCCAGTCCTACAGCAAACAAACTGCTACAACCAAATATCTCAAATTTTGACTCATCAGTCCAGAGCACCTGCTGCAACTTTTCTGCACCCCAGATCCCATGTTTATGTGCATAGTTGAGTCGCTTGACCTTCTTTCCATGTTGGAGGTATGGCTTTTTGACAGCAATTCTTCCATGTAGGCCACTTCTGGCCAGACTTCTCCGTACAGTAGATGGGTATACCTGGGTCCCACTGGTTTCTGCCAGTTCTGAGCCAATGGCACTGCTGGACATCTTCCGATTTTGAAGGGAAATAAGCTTGATGTGTTTTTCATCTGCTGCATTAAGTTTCCTTGGCCAACCACTGCGTCTACCATCCTCAACATTATCCGTTTCTTTGTGCTTCTTCAAAAGAGCTTGAACAGCACATCTCAAAACCAATCTGCTTTGAAATCTTTGTCTTGGAGAGCCCTTGCTGATGCAGTATAACTACCTTGTGTCTTGTTACTGTGCTGTCTTGCCATGGTGTATGACCTGTGAAATGAAACTGTCTTCCACAACCTCACCTTGGTAGCAGAGTTTGGCTGTTCCTCACCCAGTTTTAAGGCTCCCACACAGCTGTTATGTTTCAGTTAATCACTGTGTTTCAACCTACATGTGAAATTGGTGATCATTAGCACCTGTTTGGTATAATTGGTTGATCATACACCTGACTATAATCCTACAAAATCCCTGAGTTTGTGCAAGTGTTCCTATAAGAATTTATGCTGGTTTGAAGGCAAAGGGTAGTAACACCAAATATTGATTTGATTTAGATTTTTCTTTTGTTCACTCACTTTGCATTTTGTAAAATGATAAAAAATAAACAATTATTTGTATAGTTGAAAGTTTACAGCATTTTTTCACACCTGCCTAAAACTTTTGCACAGTACTGTATATCAAGTTGCCAAGCTCATGTATAGGTACACTGCAAAGTCTGTCTCAGTTGTAGTTGCCATGTGAAGTTGGCTGGGTAAGATAGCACATAAAATGCCATTTAGAGGTGTACTTTAGAAGTCTAAAAAGGGCCAGGCTTTTAAAGTCCAGCCACCATCTACCTCAAAACATTTATATCCAATCCATATCTTCCCCCTCCCCTCCCCTTTATGACCCCATCTCCCTGTCTCTGCCCATTATCACTCTCTATACCCACCCCATCTCTGTGTCTCATCCCCTTTATCACTCTCTATACCCACCCCATCTCTGTGTCTCATCCCCTTTATCACTCTCTATACCCACCCCATCTCTGTGTCTCATCCCCTTTATCACTCTCTATACCCACCCCATCTCTGTGTCTCATCCCCTTTATCACTCTCTATACCCACCCCATCTCCCTGTCTCTGCCCATTATCACTCTCTATACCCACCCCATCTCTGTGTCTCATCCCCTTTATCACTCTCTATACCCACCCCATCTCCCTGTCTCTGCCCATTATCACTCTCTATACCCACCCCATCTCTGTGTCTCATCCCCTTTATCACTCTCTATACCCACCCCATCTCCCTGTCTCTGCCCATTATCACTCTCTATACCCACCCCATCTCTGTGTTTCATCCCCTTTATCACTCTTTATACCCACCCCATCTCTGTGTCTCATCCCCATTATCACTCTCTATACCCACCCCATCTCTGTGTCTCATCCCCTTTATCACTCTCTATACCCACCCCATCTCTGTGTCTCATCCCCTTTATCACTCTCTATACCCACCCCATCTCCCTGTCTCTGCCCATTATCACTCTCTATACCCACCCCATCTCTGTGTCTCATCCCCTTTATCACTCTCTATACCCACCCCATCTCTGTGTCTCATCCCCTTTATCACTCTCTATACCCACCCCATCTCTGTGTCTCTGCCCATTATCACTCTCTATACCCACCCCATCTCTGTGTCTCATCCCCATTATCACTCTCTATACCCACCCCATCTCTGTGTCTCATCCCCTTTATCACTCTCTATACCCACCCCATCTCTGTGTCTCATCCCCATTATCACTCTCTATACCCACCCCATCTCTGTGTCTCATCCCCTTTATCACTCTCTATACCCACCCCATCTCTGTGTCTCATCCCCTTTATCACTCTCTATACCCACCCCATCTCTGTGTCTCATCCCCTTTATCACTCTCTATACCCACCCCATCTCTGTGTCTCTGCCCATTATCACTCTCTATACCCACCCCATCTCCCTGTCTCTGCCCATTATCACTCTCTATACCCACCCCATCTCTGTGTCTCATCCCCTTTATCACTCTCTATACCCACCCCATCTCTGTGTCTCTGCCCATTATCACTCTCTATACCCACCCCATCTCTGTGTCTCATCCCCTTTATCACTCTCTATACCCACCCCATCTCTGTGTCTCATCCCCTTTATCACTCTCTATACCCACCCCATCTCTGTGTCTCATCCCCTTTATCACTCTCTATACCCACCCCATCTCTGTGTCTTATCCCCTTTATCACTCTCTATACCCACCCCATCTCTGTGTCTCATCCCCTTTATCACTCTCTATACCCACCCCATCTCTGTGTCTCATCCCCTTTATCACTCTCTATACCCACCCCATCTCTGTGTCTCATCCCCTTTATCACTCTCTATACCCACCCCATCTCTGTGTCTCTGCCCATTATCACTCTCTATACCCACCCCATCTCCCTGTCTCTGCCCATTATCACTCTCTATACCCACCCCATCTCTGTGTCTCATCCCCTTTATCACTCTCTATACCCACCCCATCTCTGTGTCTCATCCCCTTTATCACTCTCTATACCCACCCCATCTCTGTGTCTCTGCCCATTATCACTCTCTATACCCACCCCATCTCTGTGTCTCATCCCCATTATCACTCTCTATACCCACCCCATCTCTGTGTCTCATCCCCTTTATCACTCTCTATACCCACCCCATCTCTGTGTCTCATCCCCATTATCACTCTCTATACCCACCCCATCTCTGTGTCTCATCCCCTTTATCACTCTCTATACCCACCCCATCTCTGTGTCTCATCCCCTTTATCACTCTCTATACCCACCCCATCTCTGTGTCTCATCCCCTTTATCACTCTCTATACCCACCCCATCTCTGTGTCTCTGCCCATTATCACTCTCTATACCCACCCCATCTCTGTGTCTCATCCCCTTTATCACTCTCTATACCCACCCCATCTCTGTGTCTCATCCCCTTTATCACTCTCTATACCCACCCCATCTCTGTGTCTCTGCCCATTATCACTCTCTATACCCACCCCATCTCTGTGTCTCATCCCCTTTATCACTCTCTATACCCACCCCATCTCTGTGTCTCATCCCCTTTATCACTCTCTATACCCACCCCATCTCTGTGTTTCATCCCCTTTATCACTCTCTATACCCACCCCATCTCTGTGTCTTATCCCCTTTATCACTCTCTATACCCACCCCATCTCTGTGTCTCATCCCCTTTATCACTCTCTATACCCACCCCATCTCTGTGTCTCATCCCCTTTATCACTCTCTATACCCACCCCATCTCTGTGTCTCATCCCCTTTATCACTCTCTATACCCACCCCATCTCTGTGTCTCTGCCCATTATCACTCTCTATACCCACCCCATCTCCCTGTCTCTGCCCATTATCACTCTCTATACCCACCCCATCTCTGTGTCTCATCCCCTTTATCACTCTCTATACCCACCCCATCTCTGTGTCTCTGCCCATTATCACTCTCTATACCCACCCCATCTCTGTGTCTCATCCCCATTATCACTCTCTATACCCACCCCATCTCTGTGTCTCATCCCCTTTATCACTCTCTATACCCACCCCATCTCTGTGTCTCATCCCCATTATCACTCTCTATACCCACCCCATCTCTGTGTCTCATCCCCTTTATCACTCTCTATACCCACCCCATCTCTGTGTCTCATCCCCTTTATCACTCTCTATACCCACCCCATCTCTGTGTCTCATCCCCTTTATCACTCTCTATACCCACCCCATCTCTGAGTCTCTGCCCATTATCACTCTCTATACCCACCCCATCTCTGTGTCTCATCCCCTTTATCACTCTCTATACCCACCCCATCTCTGTGTCTCATCCCCTTTATCACTCTCTATACCCACCCCATCTCTGTGTCTCTGCCCATTATCACTCTCTATACCCACCCCATCTCTGTGTCTCATCCCCTTTATCACTCTCTATACCCACCCCATCTCTGTGTCTCATCCCCTTTATCACTCTCTATACCCACCCCATCTCTGTGTCTCATCCCCTTTATCACTCTCTATACCCACCCCATCTCTGTGTCTTATCCCCTTTATCACTCTCTATACCCACCCCATCTCTGTGTCTCATCCCCTTTATCACTCTCTATACCCACCACATCTCTGTGTCTCATCCCCTTTATCACTCTCTATACCCACCCCATCTCTGTGTCTCATCCCCTTTATCACTCTCTATACCCACCCCATCTCTGTGTCTCTGCCCATTATCACTCTCTATACCCACCCCATCTCCCTGTCTCTGCCCATTATCACTCTCTATACCCATCCCATCTCTGTGTCTCATCCCCTTTATCACTCTCTATACCCACCCCATCTCTGTGTCTCTGCCCATTATCACTCTCTATACCCACCCCATCTCTGTGTCTCATCCCCTTTATCACTCTCTATACCAACCCCATTTCCCTGTCTCCTCCCTTCCCTTTTATCACTCTTTATGTCTACTCCATTTCTCTTTTCTCCCCCTTATCACTCTCTGTAGCCACCCCATCTCTCTCTCTTTCCTTTTAACTCTCTTCCCCTCCACATTTCCCTGTTCCCCTTTTTTTATGGTAATTGGTATTTCACACACAGAGATAGACCTACAGTCAGGTGAAGAGATCAGCCAAGACAAGGAAGGAGAGAACAGGCAATACAAAACAAAAGAAACAATGACTCACACTGGATAATGAAAAGCAGGGAAGATAGACAAGACAGCATGTGAAAACTGTAAGGTAGAAAAGAATAGAAAAGAATGGAGATAAGTGTAGGACAAAGTAAACTACACATTGTAGCACAGATGATATTAGACAGGGAATGCTGGAAGAGATTAGATTTGTCAGACCAGATAAGGAAGGATAGTTAAGATAAAACAGTGCTTGATGGAGCACAACAGTACTAGAAAGATCAGACAAGACAGTGTAGGAAAGATCAAAATTAAGAAGTGTAAGAGGGCAAAACAGATCCGACTAGGGTGGGTAGGAGAGAATGTTTATAACACAGTCACTGAAAACTGGTCTTTTTCCATAATGTATGTAATGAGCAGGGAAGGCCTGGCCTATTTGGATCTTTTTTTATAATTACACAAAGGGCTGCCTCCCTGCCTCTTCACCCAGGCAGCTCAGTGCATACATTATGGATAAGACAAACCTTGTCTGTGAGGTAAGCACAAATATGCAGTTCACTAACACACATACACACACCGAAAAATTTAGACTTTTGCCTCAGCTTTCATGAAGCTCCAAGCCACACATTTTGTGCTTGCAGAACACAACCCACCAATCTTATAATCACAACAATAGCCCCGTCCTCTCCTGTTGGCCATGCACATTTCCTAGTGTGCATATAAATGAATCATAGCACCTCTCCTGGGAAAACAGGGATGGTTTTATATCTGAAAATAGTTTACTTTTTATTACAAGTTAAAATGGCTCACTGAGAATACAGAACAAAATATTGAGTTATTTTATGAAATCAGTGAGAATAGAGTATAAAATTATCTTTAAGGTTATAGGGGCCAGAAGGCCTTGGGTCCACTCACAGATGGTGATTCTAAATGCTTCTGGCCCATAGCAACCTATGAAACAAAACACCTCAGCACACTCCTCTAATCCACTTTCTCAGCTGATGTGACACAAAAGTGGGTTGTGGACTCGCTCTGCAGGGTTGGGTCATGTGACTAAAGAAAAACAATCTTATTTTAATTGCTTAGGTAGAACTCTTAATAATTTTAATTTGATAGATATGCGTAAAATACATCCCAGTTTGTGATGGAAAGTGCTCGCACAAGAGAGCATGAAACCATCAAAATTAAAATGTTATTTAGATTTAAAACATCTCATATGCAAAGACAAACTGGTAGAATAGTTTCAAAGATGACTTTAGGATCGAAGGGCACCACAAAAGTGCCTGACATTATCATGTTCCAAACCATTAAAAGCACTTCAGGCACTTCATATTAAGATGTAGCTCACTATATCGCAAAGGCCAAGAAACCCCATACAATAGAAGAAGAATGTCTCTTACCTGTCACCAGAGACATGGTCAGACAGATGCTGGATCACTCAATGGTGGAAAAGCTGAAGACCATAACACTGTAGAATGATACCATAGCTAGATGCATTGAAGACATGTCTGGTGACATAAAACAACATACCACTGATTATATCCAGGCAAGAGCTTACTATGCCTTGACTGAATCCACAGATATTGCCAACCATTCAATTTTACTGGACTATGTGAGACAAGTATAGGAAGGAGATTTCCAGGAACAGTAGACCCATCTATACCACTAAAAATGCAAATAACATTTTTAGCACTGTAGATTTGTACTTGGGTTTGGGAGCCAGAGCTCAGTAAAGTGTGTGGGAATTACAATTGATGACATGCCTCCATGACAAGGGGTGATGATGAGAATTCTTGAGGAGACATTGAATGCGACATGGAACAACTGCTTTTTGAACCAATTTTTTCTGGTGTTTGATGAAACATTGAAAGATCTCAGCAAAGTAGCTAACCACATTATACAGCCAAAAACAGCTGAGTCACTGGCAAAGAATGTGGGTGCAAAAGAGGAAGCAAATGTGAGCCTCCCAACTGATGTATTTAATGAAATGAACAAAAAAAGAAACCAGACATAAAAGTGCACTAATGAGAACAAAAGAATCAGCATAACATCAGTGACTGTCAAATGGTCATACAAAACAAAATGGGGTTGAATAAGGAACAATATAATAACATAAAACCCCCTAGGTGGTATGGCAAATGAGGCACAACACATATGAATGAAATAGAAACAGAACGTAAACAAACAGCCAAGTGGACCCCACTGCCACCTGATGGAGGCTGCTGGCATGTGGAGTGAGAAGATGGGGCATCGTTACAGTATACCAAGAAATTACAGGGAGGACACCCCTTGGAACTGAGGGGTTTTTGATATCTAGCCCTCAATCTTTAGGGGTAGGCTCAGCAGGCTTTGGATGGGGGCCTCTTTTCCTTGATGGTATGACGGCCTGCTGCCTCACACAAGGAAGCCATGACAGGACTCCTAGCTGATGTTGGAGGTGACACTGAAGTCCCTGACAAGCCCTCTGTGGGACTACCATGCCTCCTGGGTGAGGAACATGGCTTCGCAGCATATATGGAAAGTCCCGGACAAAATGAGTCCCCCACAAATTCCCCCCACATTTGCCAACTAGTCCTGCTGAAGGAGAAGAGAAGAGCAAGCCCACAATGCAGGGGGAACGAAAATAGAAAACCAAAAGGACTACTGCTTACTTAAATGATCAGTCATTCTGTCATGGGCGAAGAATGTGCAGAGAAAAAAAAGTTGTAAGCAATTGTGAGACACCAACTGAATCACTTGTGCATTAATGATAACAAAAGAAGCCAATATAACATCAATGACAGACAAACAGTCATACAAACATAAAGTGCTTAAACAAGGCACCATATAATAACATAGCAGCCCCCAGGTGGTGTGGCAAATGAGGCACAGCACACACCACCAGAGGGAGGCATGGCATCACATGAAAACAGACAAGGCATATATGAAACAGAAAGAGAATGTAAACAAAGAGCCACGTTGAAGTTGCTGATGCCTGATAGAGGCTGCTTGGGAGGGGGCTTATTACAAGGTGTTCAAAAGACCTGAGCATGTACAGGTGTTGTAGCATTCGCTGGCTGTTGAGGGAAAATTGCTATCACACTTTTAAACAGAAAACAGAAATCGCCTCCTTCTTCTCAGAGAATAACTCACCTTATACTGAGCTGTCTGATGGCCAAGTCTGGTTTGTGAGAGCGTAAATATTTCTTTGCAAGGTAGGGAACTCAATATTTTTTGAACAGTCTGATAAAAATTGCTGCGTTCACAAAGAAGATCATCATGTGGGTAAATCATGTATCCAAAGACATTATGACATTAAGCACAACAGCTGGACACTGTAACCAAAAATGCCCTGAAAATAACTCTCATGGTGCATCTCACTAAACGAAAAGCTCGGTTTCACGACTACTTCCCAGAGAAGCATGACTACTAGATACACGACCCCTTCAGAACCAATATCAAAAGTGTCATGTTGTCAAGCGATGAAGAGAATCAGCTGGTACAGCTGTCATTTGATCAGGCACTAAAAAATACATTTGGTAAGCCTCCCACAGTTCTGGTGCAACAATGTGAGGGCTGAATATATACACTCAAAACACTCTTACCATTCTATTTTGGTCCAGCTCAAGTCAAAAGAGCTGGCTGTCACTGAGCATGATCTCAGAGCTCTGGTTACCATCACCCTAGACATTAAAACTTGTCAGGACACCAACTATCTTATTAGCATCCACAAATGTATTTAAGTGATAGCATATTTTGTAGGTCTTACTTAATTTGTGTGTAATCTCTTATGTAATAATGATGTTCATTTTATTCATAACCAAAATAATCATCAGCTCTGAAGGCCAGACTATGCTCTCTAAGATACAGTATTTGTATTTATTTTGTGTGAGCATTTGCGTGCATTTGTATGCATACCTTTTTTTGCATACCTGCAGCTTTTTGTACCCAAGTGTTTAATCTAAATCACCTTGAGAAAATATTTGATCTCAATGCAGGCAGAGGACCACTGATAAATGTTTGAACAGCAAGCTAAGTGTGCTGTAGCAGCTATTAAACTCGCTTATTAATAACTCAGACTCCCGTTTTCTTGTTTCTTTCTTACTGACATGTACAAAATGCCACTTCACCATTGTGTAGTTAGCCAATATTTTTTGCAGTTTATCATTTAACTCAGAAACTGTTATGTTTTGCTCACAGTGAAATATAAGTTTCTTAAATTTCACTTCCTATTATAAGGTCAACTGCATCCTTAGGCTGAGACCCTGTGGCTCTGCTGGAGCGCTCAGGCTGGCAGGCATTTACTGTTCTTTCTTTGAGGCTTTGAAGTGGTTCAAATCTGTTCTTCAGATGAAGTGATTTTATATTGCGTTGGTCTCTTAGCAACAGTGATAGCTTTAGCGTTAGTAGTACATGAACAAATGCTGTTAGTCGGGGAAGAAGACAAGACTTCAGAACTATATATTTCCTTCGTAATTCTTTGTATTAAGAATCTCAGACACCATAACTTGAATGAATTACTTTTATTTAGCAGGAAGAATAAACACACACACACAGTTTGTTTTATCTCTGTCTCTTCATTTCTGAATTTTGTCCAGGGCTACATTAGACTCACTGCTAAAATTATAAGGCTGGTATGCAAAAATTCTAAGTGGAGCTGTACAATATTTTAACTAATTGATCCTGTCTCATAATGCTGAAGTCTTCCTGAGCTCTTCACATTAAAGTACAGCTAAATGCCTGTTCTTCACACTGCTGGTTAGCTTAGAACCTCACATAGCCCACACTTAGGATATTACAAGGATCACAGGGAAAACTAATTGTACACTTTCTCATTCTTAACATTTCTTATGTATGTATTTATTTAGTGCCATAAAAAGGATTCAGCTTCAGGATTCAGATTTCCTTATGTCACATTGTCCATTTAAAAAATTATTATTTTTATTGTGGTTTTCGAGCAAGTCTACAGAAAGAATATACAATGTCAAAGCAAAAGAAAAAGGCCAAAGCATGTGCACACACACATACACAGAGAGAGAGAGAGAGAGAGAGAGAGAGAGAGAGAGAGAGAGAGAGAGAGAGAGAGAGAGAAAGAGAGAAAAAGAGAGAGAATGCAGGGGTCATATAGGAGTCATGAGGCAAAACATTAATTATGTAGGCTCTGTAGAGGTCAGAGGTCAGGAGAGGTAGGACTCACCATCACACGTCCAGTTGTGTTCTGTGCGCAGATCATGACCTCAGCCCAGTCCTTAACTGAAGTCGTCCAGTCAGGTGGGACCTCCACCTCCTGGCCTTTCCCCCCCCCTCTCTCACTTGTACAGTTAGCAGCCTCTATGGGGTCACTGACACGCTGGGGCTCCTACACACAAAAATATGTATATACATTTTGAATATATTTAAACATAGATTTAAACTCCTAACCAACAAAACACATAAAACTTCAAATTTCAAACATGACTAAAAGTGAATACTTTCAGTCATTCAGTCAGAAACCTCTAAACTTCAAGCTTTCTGAAGATTATAGAAAATGGCTGTGAACATAACAGTGTGAAGCTGCTGTGTAATGGCACCTTTAGCTAAACTGAGTGGGTGAGGATGAGCAGCGTTTCTGTTGCTAGTGAGTGGTATGAGCTGGAGAGGATGGACACTTGGAGTTCCAGCTCCTCCATACAGCTCTGTTATCCTCCTGAGCTGGTGATATGCATTAGAAGGCCTGGAGCTCTCAAACAGGTTCTCTTCCAAAACAGAGCATGTTGTCTGTATGCACTGTACTTCTGGAAGACAGCAGCTGTAGATATGCATCTCGCTACTGCCAATGTGGGATCTACTGTGTATATCTGTGCTTAAAAACAGTCAAATCAACTAGCGTTATCTATCAAGCTAACCACAGCTAATGTTAGCAGCTAGTCAACAGCAACCCATTAGGCTTAATCACCTCACCAAATGAGTCGTATTCGCACTACTAGCAACACCTCAGCCACCAAGTCTACATATTTCAGCTTCATCAACTGTGTCCTCAAATAGAACTGTTAACATTATCTATTTACTTCCAGTGTACAACACCATATCTGGCCTCAGTGAAGTTAAAGCAATGCCCTGTGACCCCTGTAGTTTTCTATCTATGTCTGCCTACATTTTCCCTGCAAAGCTGCTGCTGCATGCCTTGTTTCCCTGCTCACAAATAAAACTAATAATCATTCATCTTCTCTCTGGTGATATGGCCTTACTAAATGCTTTCCGCAAATCACCTGCGGAAAATCACCTTCCGCAAATCACCCAAGCCCTGCTCTTCTGCTTTGCACCTCTTCCAAGATGGGTACCACCCTAAGTATAGGATATACGTAGACCTATACGTCACTAGTTGGACCCATTTAAAAGAAGGAATCCCCCATGGTCTGGACTCTCTAGCTGGATACCACTTAGTCGCTACAATAAGGAGAAGACAACACATCAACATGTCTCAATCCTGGACTCTGTGTGTGACAAGAAAAACTCCATGACATTTAACAAATTTGCTCATTTATGTCTTTGACCATTTTTTTGTTTATTCAACTGATATTTTTGCTAAAAAGACAGTGAAAAGAATTGTGTCAGAAGTTCGCCAAGAAGCCAACTTCCACAAATTTTTCATCCATGATGACTACAACCTTCCACTGGGGATAAATCAGCAATCTGTTCTTTAAGGTAAACCACCTATCGTCCGGCAGGTAAACAACAAAAGCACAAATGTAATAACGTGCTTCTGTGGAACTTTCATCTCATAGTGCACGAAAAGGGCTCTCCTCACAAAGCTACCTGGCCTACTATGGCCTACTGGCCTATTAAAGGAAGAACGACCATACGTCTGGGCAGAACTATGTCAGAATATTGCCTCTATTGTTATCCATTGCTATCCATAAATATACGTTTGTTTTTGGTTTGTTCTGTTAACTGTAGAGATTTAGTTTAATGTTATGAAACAGTAGATCATAGATAAAGACATTTGTTTCTCTGCTGCTTTGATCTCTACCTCTCTCTTTCATTCCTTGTCACGTGTGAGTCCTCAGCCCTGCATGTGGCATCAAATAATTCATGATTACCCCAGTGTTATCCATTTGATCTCCCATCTCTTTTTTGTTTTGTTAAAGATAAATGCTAAATCGTCTTTAGTGTCCAAATCAATATGTTTTCTCAAGCTTGTGTCTATGTTTTTCCTGTAATCACATTATAGAATAGTTGTAATGTTTCCCATAATTCTCTGTGCTGCACAGTGTGGTCCACGTCCAACACCCACCCATTGTTCTAACACACCAAGTGTTCATGGACATAGCTCCATCACAAGATTATAGTGTATTTGAATCAAGCGCCATTATTTCCCCCTTGATGTGCTAGGATCCTATCCGTACTTGCACGTACACACACACACACACACACACACACACACACACACACACACACACACACACAGACACGCACATATACACACACATGAAGTAGTACCTAGTAGTTCACCAGTGTTTACTCATTTGTTATGACTGTTTGATGTGTTTTGATTAATAAATGTATTTTTGTTTGAACTCTGTTACCAGGGTGGTTATCATTCAGTTACAACATGAAGCCAAAACTATTACTGAACTATAGTCTTCTGAATTAAATTATGTTATTAATGTTATCTACAGTAAAACCGAGTGTAAAGATTTAACCTGGCTGATAAGATTATAACACGTATTTGGAACTTTAGCGCTATTAAATTTAATATTACTATTAATATAATGCTGATTGCTCAATTTATTATCAAAATTGATTATATTATTATCTAAATTTCCACCAATTCATAAGTAACTTTATGAAACTGTTTACTTTTTGAATAGCACCTACATCATAAACAAAGTATTTGCATTAAAGGCAAGGATTTATATTAGTTAGAATAGGTTCATGTCACATGGCTAGGCATAGAGATTGATTTATTCAGATGAGCCCAATTGACATCACTTCCCTGGGGCACAATTCACCTGTGAGATATTAAAGAGCACAGGAATGAGAATGAATGGTTTGCGACATGCTAACTTTTTCTCTTTTCCTCTGAGTATGTCTGAAATTTCCTTCCTTATGTTTTTTGTATTTTAATTTAGTTTTTTGCCTCATAATTAGAATATTTTAAAATAAAACTGAATGGATTACCCAGGTACTGAATGGATTACCCAGCATCCAGGCCTTACCAGGAAGAGGTAGGTATCAATACCAGTCAACCTGCAGAGATTTAATGCTTGGTCTGGATCACAATTTTCCATATTTTACTTCTTAGAAATCAAGTTATACTACAGAAATTTATAATTGTTCATTATAATTAAAAAAACATGAACTGGCTCAATTATATATAGGAAAATGCACAGGAAAGGAAATTAGACACACATTGATAATGTTTCCTTCACAAAAAACATCAAAAAACAAAACAAAAACATATTTCACAGAATGCAGAATTAGAACTGATCTCTGTTGTATTCATTTTTAGTGCTCCAGAACCTGGAAGCAAAGAACTGCCATGAGGAACGGAAAATTCTAAATTCTCTTCTTTGTCCAGCCTATTTTTCCTAGACATAACTGAGCTCAATTTAACATCAATATGAGATTTTGACTTTCTCATCCTTAAATTCAGCTCCTGCAAAATAGCCTTCCTCTTAACTCTGACCAATCGAAATTTAAGATCTTAAAGATCTTAAAACATTTTATTCTCACTGCACTGAATTTTAATTCTATATATGTCAGTTCTTATAAATGAGCCTGCACAATATCAAAAATTTGTTGCTGTGATCAAATGCAATAATAAATACTAAAATGTATCTGTTCTCAGAGTTGCTAACATCTACATAAACTTCAGTTTCTCACTGAAGTTGCAAATACATTTCAAATGCCTTCTAAACAAAAGCAGAGCATATACCCTGCAGACCTACTGATCATGTGGTCACTAAGTCTAATGCCAACATGAACATTTTTAGACAATTTCATGGTGATCCAACAAATATATTTATAAATATGCTGCTTTGATTGTACCTGCTGCCAGAACAGATATTCCAAGGCCCCTGCAAAATGCAAAAGGAAGCAGAAAACTTGTTCCTTCTTAACAGTTTCCACCAACACAAATATCCTTTCAATTCAAATAGGCACATTTTAAAATGGTTTTTATGGTTTGTCTAATAACTGGGCAATACTCTGATACCCTTTTGTCCATCTTGGCATTTTGACAGTTTTGAGTAAATTGTCACAAGAAGAGGGAAATTAGGGCACTACAGTAAGTTCCCAAAGTCCAAGCTGCAGCCCAGCCAACCCTTAAGTTGCACAGTTGTGAAATGTGTTCTTGACCATAAATTATTGGTGCCATGTGGTGTTTCAAGGGTTCACTGAAAAGGTCTATATAAATATAACTCCATTTGCAACAGACATGTGCATTCACGGATTCATTAACAAAACAGACATGTTTGAGTCTTCACATATAAGGTCAAACGCCACTTGACCATATTTAATTTGTGTTCCATTCTAGACATTCTAGAAGTTATTTATTTTATAGTCTTTGGAGTAATGACTGGATGTAAGGTCTTCTTTATTCACCTGAGCCCTTTGAAAAGCTTTCACTTTACTACTTTGAACAGTATAACGCAGACAGCCTTCCATGACATTCTGATTTTTAATCTCAGGCATGGGAGCAGGAAGTTGGACAGCGTCCACAACAATGGGGACAGGAGGTCTGGCAGCATCCTCAAGACAGGAACAGGCGGGCTGGCGTCCACAACGCCGGGGACGTGAACAGGATGATTGGCCAGTGTGACAGCCATGGAAACAGGCTGGGTGATTATGGAGGAACACACAGAAACAGAACCCACTCAGGAGCTCCCAAGGCTCACCTGGGCTACAGGAAGGCTGGGCAATGGGAAGCTTGCAGTGGTGCTTGAGAGCTGAGACCCATAGAATGGGTTTTCTGTACAGTCCTTCCATCTAGCCACATCTTGCAGTACAGGTTGCTCCTCAGGTCATTTTTCATCCTTTGCCTATATCGCTTACCTGAGTTCTTGTCACAAAAATCATCAGAAAGTGAAACTTCCCTCAGTGCTTTCAGAGAAAGACATGATGCCCTTTTTCTTGCAATCGCAGGGGATTCTCTGACTTGGTGGCACTGGGACATGGTTAACTCTGACTATTCAGAGTTTCATCTCAGTGGAACAACCACAAACCAGAGTCTTACTCTCTCACTGTGTCCTTGGTTGGCTGGTTATTCTGTAATGCAGTGTAGCAAAAATATATAATTTTATGAATTATTGTAAGGGAGCACCACCCTACATTTAGGGAAAACTATCAACTATTACCAGTGAATTACCAAAGGTTTATTGATGTTATATCTTTCTCAATTCCAAATTAGTTCAGATTTTGTGAATAACTGAATAACATTGCTTCAAATATATTTGCCACAATGACTAACTGGATGAGTAAATGTGAAGTTTATTGATTAATGAAAAATCTAATTATTGATGTCGTGAAACGGGTGTCATAAGCTAATATAGTGGACTTGGCTCAGGTGTACCAAATCCCAAATTAATGACAACTGAGGGGGGGAAAATGGGAAAAAGAGGAGACAAGAGAAATAAATAAAATAATAATAAACAAAACAACAAAAGGAAAGAAATTAAATCAGAGGGATAGAACCTTTGTGTAAGCCAGAGAACTGATTAGCTATGGTGCTAACTTAGCTAAGACTAACCTATCCAAAGAGCTAACAATGCTAGGTACTGGAGAGTTGCCTGAGAGGGAGGAGATTCTTATTTCTGTTATTAAATAGACTAATGATGGGAGGAACTATTAACCTGGGCAGAATTATCTCTAGAAAATGCAACTCACTAGAGAAACCCAGAGAAAACATATGAGTGGAAAACACAGCTCTTACTTCCAGTCCAAAAATGAAGATGGCCGTTCAAGAAAGCATAAGCAAATAACAACAAGATGAGGGAATCACATGGAATATATACACAAGCCAACAAGGAACAGGAAACAGGTAAGAACAGGTGGGGAAACCAAATAACGGGGCAGATCAGGAAAACCAAAATACAGATGTGGTTGTAACAGTTGAAGCAGCATTGATATTTGTTCTGTAATTCCAAAGAAGAAATAGAAAAAAACTATATTATCAGTAGTGGTAATAGAAGCAACACTTGCATTAGCAATATTTCTAATAGTGCTCTCAAAATTGCCCAAAATTTATAATAGTACTGTCAAAATTGGTCAAATTGTATTATTCCTTCAACGAAAACACATGGGTTCAAATGGTGCGAATATCTATTTTTTCATATTGTGTCCATAAGAGTGTAAAGAGTGACATAATTAGCTATTTATATCGGTATATTTATTTCAATATAAACATGTCTTTTCCTTGACATGAAACAGGAAATAATAAACTATTGGGGACTTGTCGTGCATGAACCTCCTGTCTGTAGCCTTCAATATCTAGCTGTTTAGTCCAGTACAGTAGACTACACTTTTGTATTTTTAAATAATTTAAGGCAAGAATTTAAGAGAAATGTTTTACCCTGAAGGATGATTTACAATAATGTGCTGTTAAAATGGAAAAGTAGTCTACTTAGCTAAATTATTGACACAAGAATATTTATGCTGGCTAACATAAAAAAATATATATATATTAATGGGCCATACTCATTTGGGTGCATATTTTCAAGATGTACCCTCAGGTTGCTAGTGCTGAAATGGTAGGCTAGCTGTAGCTTACATACCACTTTATTGCGAGGTTCCACAATATTGCTGTGTACTAACCAAACTTGCAAATCACTATTTCTGTGACCGAGTTGTGAACTCTGCTATATTTACCACATAGTTGTTTAATTAATCACTCATTTCAGATTGACTTACATTTCAGTTTCAATCAGTGAAAGTGATGTTGTGTGACTCCTGTGAGATGCAGGGCCAAGACCCAAATGAGAAGTCATGAGGCAGACAGCCATGATACTGCTGCATTTTTCCCCACAATATGCATTATACTTCAATATACATTTTAATCTATAAAAAACACAACACAATATCACATACTCAGTGCCTCCCAGAGTTCTTCATACAATTTATCAACTATTACCAGTGCAATCCAATTGTCCAAACCTCAAATTTCACAGGTTTATAAAAATCTGGATCATTTCCATTTCCATTTTTGGCATTTAGAAAACACTCCTATCCAGCACTATCCAAAAGTGTTTTCTCATCTATTCATGGAATGTATCCTTGCCAGCACAGTTGGTTACAGTTAAAGATACCACTGGGCTATAATACTGCTAAATACAAGAAATCAAAGCTGATCTCTAGAAGAAATACAAAATGAGCATAAGTACTATATCAAGCAACAATAAGTGTCGTACCAAACAATAAGTTCTAGAAGTATTTAGTCAATTAGTAGTAGTACAACATTTCCATAGGTGCAGGATTAGTGATCATTTATATACTCCAACAATGGATGAATCTTCAGTCTGTGTTTGAGGACAGCAAGGGACTCTGCTGTTTAGACAGTCAGTGTGAAAATTCATTCCACCATCTGGGAGACAGGAGAGAGAATTGTCTTGATGATTGTTTCCGATGAAACTTGAAGCATGGTGGTTCAAGTTGAGCCGTACTTCAGGTATGGATCGGAGTTTGACCATTGTCATCTTGTAGGGAGGGGCTTGTCCATTTTTGGCTTTGTAGGCAAGCATCAGGGTCTTAAATTTGATGTGGTCAGCTACTGGAAGCCAGTGAAGGGAAAGCAGAAGCTGAGTGATATGTGAACTTTGAATGATTGAAGACTAATCATGCTGCTGCATTCTGGATCAGTTGTAGAGTTCTGATGGCCCAGAGAGGAAGACCATCAAGTAGCAAGTTGTAGTAGTTGAACTTTGAGATTATAAGAGAATGCACAATTACATGGATAGCTTCCTGTGAGAAAAATCCTATGACTTAATTGTACACAAGTTGTAAATGATAAATCTGCATGACTGAGTTAAGAATGATAACTCGTCCAAAATTATGCCAAGACTACGATCAGCTTCAGACAGCAAGGCCAGGGAGTTCTTGAAAGAAACAGTGAGGTCATGGTGAAGAATTGGAGTTCCTTGGATGTACAGAAGCTCAGTTTTGTTGGGGTTGAGCTTCAAGTGGTTGGTTGTCATCCATGAAGAGATGTCACTCAAGCATGCTGAGATACGACTGGAAACCTGAGTGTCAAAAGGTGGGAAGGAAAAGATTAGTTACAGTTGCATCAGCATAGCAGTGTAAGAAAAGCCATGAAAATATATTGCATCACCAAAAGAGCAATAATACCTAAGAATACAGTGATCTGACACTCTGGGAAAGCTTCCATGCAGCTTTCCCCAAAGTTGTGCAGAAATGAGTAATCCATTTTTCTCTGACAGCACTGTCCATCTTGACCACAGTCCAATAAGTGAGCTCCATCATGTGGTATTTAAGCCAATGAAAGGCATTTTTCTAGTAAGGTTTTCATAGTTTCTGATTTGAATTTAAGCCCTGAATGTTCATTTTACATTACACACACACACACACACACACACACACACACACACACACACACACACACACACACACACACACACACACACCTTTTTTCCTCGCAAATTTTTAACATTGTAAATGGTCTTTGTTGTGAGTGCATTGTGGTTTCTCAAATGCCAGAAGCTTTATTCTATGGCCTGTATACTCTGTTCACAGGAAATCAGAGTTATATGGACCGTTTTGCTAGGTACTAAGTACTGTATACCGGGAACACCCCACAAATCCTTTTGTTTTGCAGCTGCTCTGACCCAGCTGTCTAGCCATCACAATTTGGCCCTTGTCAGTCACTCATCCTTATGTTTGCCCATTTTTCCTGCTTTCAACACATAAACCTCAATAAAATAATCATTTGCTGACTAATATATCCCATCTCTGACTACTGTAATGACAATCAGTGTTATTTACTTCACCTGTCAGTGCTTTTAATGTTATGGCAGATTGGTTGGAAACTGCTGGTATAAGCATTTGAGAAAAGAAATTGACCCCTGATTATTATAGTCTTTTCATTTACATGTTCTGCTCATTTACTGCTGTTTTACAATATTCTTCAGAAACATACCTAAATGTTGCTTTTCATTTCATTTCTGTTATTCGTGCTGTGCATATTCAGTTTTAATCTGTGGATAGCTAGAAACCAGTGGAGTTGGAAAGACTGAAGAAAATCTAAAGCAACAAATGCCAACACCTTGCTGACAAATCTAATTAATCATACAGTACCCTGATATGGTCCATGCTCAATGCTGTAAGCCTTAGTTTTTGCTTTAGTGGTTGAAGGACTAAAATGTTGGTCTTTTGTTTTAGTGGACTGAGTCACTAAAACTTTGTCTGTTTCAGCATTTGGTTCAGGTTACAGATCTAAGAACTGGCCCCATCTTGTTTGTGCAACTTGGTGAAAGTGGAGACATATTTCATTATTTTTTATGTAACTTGGTGGTTTCCATGCAGTTGTGGTTGTGAAGGTACATTACATTTGAGTAAATGGAGAGGAAACACTGCTGGTATATTCAGCACATACCATAGAAACCACTTGTAGTTTCATGGGGCTCAACTGCTCTTAAGAATAAATTTCTTCTTAAAACCCATTTGCACAGTTTTCATGAAGAAGAGATTTTTTTCTTAGGTAAGAACAGAATCTATGCACACTCAATAGCACGTCTGAGTTCTGACATATTTCTGCAAAATAAGTGGTTAATGTGTTTTCTTCAATTCTGCAGTTGTAGGGCTGACATGATTCCTCGAGAAATCCTAAAAATCATAAATGCAATATTCCTACACCCCATCGTGCCTTGTGTGAAATATGTGCAAAATATCCATCAAGATGAAAACAGATTAAATAGTTAAAAACTAGGCTCGGTAACAACAAAAGGATGGGCTCAGACCAAAACAATATTAAAACGAGGTGACAGTGTATTGTTTCTATTGTAGAAGGGAAGGAGGGTAATTAGAAAAAGTCAAAATTGACTTTTTGAAGTATTATTTCATATTTTCTTGACGTCATTAGCAAGTTATGGCAAGGCTATGAATAAGCTCCCAGAATTCAGTGTCTTCTTAACAGTAAGGCCAAGCAGGTTCTAATGAATACAGAACAATTATGTTTACATCATGCCTAGCCAGAGTCCAAACAGTCCACAGCAGGGTGCTTGTGCATGACTCGGGAGGTCATGGTCATGGTACTGCTATTTTATGCCGGGTTAGCTAGCAAAGTAGCAAGTTTGCTAACTATGTGAGATTGTTGAATTATACCAGAGCAATTTCTTGTCATGTTTATTGGCGGAGACATTACATTTTACATTTTTGGCTCTATGCACTAGGTATTATAGTAAATGTTACATACAATCGTATTTCGAATGAATGAATGAATTAATTAATTAACAAATGTACTGTTAGCGAATCACCTTTTGTACACTGAGGAAGTACTAAAATGGTCTGTATTCTGAGAAATCAAACCTAGCTACTGTTTTCAAAAACTCTGCTTTCTCACCAACATTGAGGCCCACTGAGTGTACTTTAAAGGTTACGGAAAGTACCAAACGGCAAATAGGCCGTATGACTTGAACAAGGAGCTGCTGGAGATGCATAGCTCATTGGTATGCATCTTGGAATAATTGTTAATTCCAAGAACAGTGTGCTTCTATTCCTATAATGACTTGCTTTATTAGGGGATTGAGGATTTCCCTTGGTACCCAGGTTAGTGACACCACTCATCTCAGTCTCAGCAGGAGGTGTCCTATAATCAGCAGCACTCACATACTCTCTCCACAACTGGCATCTTAAAAGGGTGCTGGATGTGTTTGACACAGCAGGTGGCAAACTGCTTTCCAAACCAGCAAAATTGTGTATAAATAGAATGACTGTGAAATTGTTTTCTTCTTGCAGAAACAGACTACCATTGTCAAAACCTGTCATACCTTTTTGAATGTTATAATCTTTGGGCACCTTCATTATTTTTGGTTTGTAGGATAATCATGGCTTGCAGTGTGTTGCACATCATCACCATGAAACATAGCGTACCACCACAAAAGGAGGATGTGTGTTGAGACTCTTGGGACTGAAGAGTTGGTGTCCAAGTTCAACAAAAATTAATTGCCCATTTGTAAATAAAGGGTGTAAAATTAGACTTTTGCTTACAATTAATCTCAAAAAGAAACACATCAATGTGGTGAAGGCAGCCACCCTACCCAAGACTGACAGGCCTGACACGAGGTAAACGTGAGCTCTGACCACCAGACCAAAGAGCCATCTCTGCTAGAGAAAAAACCAGGACCTGCAACCACTGCACTGATGATCGTAGCTCCTGTCACTCTAATTAGCAATCACCAAAAGGGCAAGTGAAAAACAATATGAAAACACATAAATAGCCATTACAGAGTTCAAATTTCTTACTACTTCACCACTTGCTGAAATGCTAATAATAAAGCTTAAATATGGACATTTAGTTTTCAAGATCTAGATAGGAATAAAATGTTTACTTTATTGGACAAGACCCTGGGGAATCAGGAAATGTAGAGCATGATTGAAAATGAAGATCCAGCATCCAAATATACATTATAAACCCCCAAAACAAAAAGGTGGGGTTTTTTGTGTTTTTTGACATCTTCGGCTCTATTAGATGAGCTCAAATGGAATTTGATTGAACCTAATGATAGAAAAATAAGCCTGGATGTGAATGGATGTCTTGTCCTAAGTGTCTACTTCAATTTGAATCCTGAATGATCATTGTGAAATATGTACAAGTTCAGATAACTAGTGTTAAATTGAAGTACAAATCATTCAAAAAATAATCTTAAAACATAGGGGTTAAATACATGCACTAAAAAGGATGATAACAAAAGACAGGTGTGATACATAATGGGCTAAAAAGGGAGGCCAATCATGCCAATATGAAGGCATCAATTTTTCTTAAATATATCACAAAGTATATTGCATTGTAGTGTGTAGCCATATAATAACATTTCTGTATATACTAACACTTTTCTCCATTTTATGCAAGGTTAACTATAACTCTATATCATACAATCATAACTAAAACTGTAAGCCTCACCATAACCACTTCTGTAACGGTGAGCGGTAAAATGGTGGACACGTGCAGAGAAGAGCAAGATTTATTATGGGCAAATCCAAAATCAGAGTCGTTGGAGTAGTCCAGGGTCATAGAGCCAACACGGAGAGTACGGGGATACATTATACACAAAACAAGGGCTAGGATAAATGAACCAAAGGCACACAAAGGGAAACAGGGGAATCAGGCTATAACAAAAGATGCTAGGAAGAATTCAGAGGCTAACAAACACAAAGGCTAGGATACACAGAGTACAAACTTACAAACAGGCAGATACAGGATTTCAGGCATTAAGACATTCAAATGAACACAAGAAACAAAAACGCACGGATTCAAATAAACAATGAAGAGCCAAAACACAGTGAACACAATAGGGTTTAAAGTCATGGACTTAACAAGACTAGAAATGACAGACAGGTGTGGAAATTCAAACGAGGGGTGGAGAAAACAAAACTAAGGCATGGAACTAAAATACACAAGACAGGGAAAACATGGAACACGGAAGATGGGAGGGACTAATCGTGACAACTATAACTGTAACCATCACCTCAATCACAACTATAACCATCATCTCAACTTACAACTGTAACTGTAAACTGTAACTGCAAATATAACCTGTAACCCCCACCATAACCATAACTATCAATTGTGACCTTCACCTCAACCAAGTGCTCCAGACTAAATTTCCCAGTTAGATGCACTAGAGCATGATTTTGTACAGGTAGCCTGCATGTATGGTCATCTGCATGCTGATGAATCGTGGTCTTCCTTTACATACCCTAGAGTGGCATTGATGTAAATATTGGCAGTGACTTGAGACTTTATATTTTGAAATATATTAAATTCTGAATATTGTTTCTCTTCCACAAGCAGTGGCTGAGAAAAATGGGTTATCTATTAAAAGGTTTTAAAAGAAAACACCAAAACCTACTGATGCTATACATTTCTCTGTACAGACGTATATAGACTCTACAAACCGTACAGAATAGACAGTTTAATAAAAAACATCTTGTAGGTATCATTATGATTGAAAAAAAAAACATTTGAGTTATTGTTTATAGTACTGACTTGCAAACTAAGTCTTCTTTTTAGCATTACATGCATCTTTATTTATAACTATAAAGCAATAACTTGTTTCAACAAGCTTTATCATGAACAAAATCATGATTTGTGCTGCCCCCATACAGCTAGTTAATGCCTGTGAATAACATTAAATACTAGCTTAGTATGGTTGCAGCATTAAGATGTGCATGACATTTAATAATTATAACAGTGTGATAATACAAAGGGTGATCCGGTGTCTATCAGTGCTTTGCAGTAAAAACATTGTACCCACTCATCATCCAGCTGCCTTACTTTCACTTTTTGGAGTAATGTATCAAGCCCCAGCTCAAAATTAGATGTAAAATTTTGGTTATGTTACTAAATCTATCTACCTCACCCACACTGGAGTCTTGCTTTTCTATTTTCTTTAAACAGCAAAGGCAGTGAACTGGTCATCTGCTGTTATAACCCATCCATGTTAAGCAATGACTATTTGTGTGTTCAGACACATTAGTAGGAGCATTGGGTTTGGTTGCAGTTTGATTGACAATGCACCACCTGTTCTTCAGAACAATTCTTGACATCCTCCTCTGACCCCTTTCATTGACGAGATGTATATGTCCACAGGATCCCCTTTTGCTGGACATTTTTCATAGTTCAAAATTCTCAGTATACTCTCAACACCATTGCATGTGAAAACCCTGTAAGGTTGTCAGTTGTTGAAATACTGGGCTTGGCTAGTTTAGCACCAATGGCAATGCCTGGTTTCAAAAACTGAGAAGAATGAGATTTATTAAGGGCAAATCCACAATAAGAGACACAGGCTAAATAGAAATGTACAACACAGAACACAGCTAGAACAAGAACACATAAACTTGACAGGGCACAGTATCTTCAACTATGAATAGAGAACACAGAGACATGGATTAACAAAGACCAGCAAACTAACAGGGAAAAACACAGGGTTTAAGACTGATGATGGCTAACAAGGAACAGGTGATAACTAATGAAAACAGTGAAAAACAAAACAAGGACCCGAACAGGAACGGAGAAGATGAAACTAAGGAATGGAACCAACACAAAACAAAGACACGAGACAGGGTAACCAAGAAGACAGGATGCTAGGGAGTGGCCAATTGTGACATTACTTTTACTACACAAGTGCAGTTCTGTTCATTACAATAAATAGAACAGAAAGTGAATTCCTGTGTTCAACTGAGTCTGTGCATAAAAGGCAATAGACGTTTGTTACATAAGGTTAATAAGCTCAACTTTGTGGAGTTTAAGGAGAAAGAATAAAAATGTATGTAACATGCTGGTGTGTATGGCTAAAATTCTTCTCATATGAGAACAGTCTTTGTTCTCATACCAACAAAGCAAACAGATCAGGCAAACAAATCCAAAATGGCAGAAAAAAGCATAGACAAAAGTCAGGAAACATGAACAAGGTTGTTACCATAATCAGCAGTAATAACATAAAAAATGCTCAGTATGCATAATCGTGGCAATACACTGCAAGGAAGAAACCAAACAGACATGTATAAATAGAAAGGATACAATTTGATAACGGCATTATTAATAGTCTGATGATGATTGTGTGAGTCCTTGCTTGGAATTCTAGGGGTTGTAGTTAGATTTGTGGTAATAGGGAGTAGGAGAGATCTGTGACAGAGAGAGAAAGAGAGAGAGAGTTCGGGGTGGAGTTGGCAGATTCACGCTGGGATACAACTACACAAATTCAGAATGATTTTGAGATGATTTTGTTGTAGCTGACTAATTTCCAGTGTTGGGCCCAAATATGAGCATTGGGAAGGAAGAACATGCCTGATAGTGTGACATAATGAAAGGACAGCGATGTAGCATATGGGACGCCCCAAAACATGCAGAGGAAAAGCTTAGCATGTCAGATTTTTTGGTATTTTCCTGCCTAGTTTGACAACTCATACAATGTGTTCCTTGATGCTGACCAATAGGATGAATTTCTGATGCACATATGTAACCACTGTGAAGACAAAGAGCTGTTGCAGATGTCAGGTCAAACAGCAAGACAGAGAAAACAGGAACAGAAGCTGTGGCAACAATCTCAGTCCATACCATCCGCTTCATGAAACACAAGAACGGGTTAAAAATTGTTTTTTGTCTTTAAATTTTTGGAACACAAAAATGCCAACATCATAGATTCTGATGCCAGTCTCCTGACTAAAACTTGGGATTAAACTGTGCAATTTCAGTGGTCTTATAAAACTGTTATATGTTAGAGTGTATGATGGTGCCATTGAAATCTTGGCAGAATTCTATGTCCGACCCTGTGATATTGAGTGTTTTAAAGTCAGACTGACTTTACAGATTCTGTAACGATAGATGTGTGATTAAAGGAAATGACATTCAGCATACATCATCAACGACCAAGCCATGGCCAGTATTTGTAGTTGTCCAATGAATTTCACATCACCTCATGACATCCACCATTGGTGGCTTGTAGACAAGCCTCATAGAAGTGGTCTCATTCTACGATTTTTATCAAAATTCTCTGCCAGAACTAAAACGTTGTACATTATTGCTTGATCTGACATAGACACCATCATCATTACTAAGAAAGACAAAAATATTGTGTAGGTTGGTTCTGGCATTAGAGCTGACTTCTTTCTTAAATGACATTCTGTGTACATGGACTCCTGACATAAGTGAGACAGGGTGATTGCGTGCATGGTTTGGCAGAACAGATATTTTATCTACATGCACACACGCACACAAATGGTAAAAGCTGGAGGAGAAAGAGGGCATCTGACACCAAACATTGTGGACAGCTGACGAACAAAAACATTCTAGAAAAGTCCCCATTGTCTTCAACAGTCAGGAATAAAATTACACACACACCCTTGCTGTGGTAGTCTGGGACAATTCATTCATTTTGAATTACACAAATTACACAGAAGAGCAGGTAGTTTATGCAGTATTACAGCCTCACCTTCACCAGCTCTATACACAGATCAGACAAACTCAACTACAGCAGTCAACACTGAAAACTAAAACTAAAAAAAGTAATTTTAAATAAAGTGCAATTTGATCTTTCCAGCAAAGTCACTGGTTGTAATGGAGTAGCGATTGTAAGAGTAAGAGAAGTGTAAATAAAGAACAGTAAATTGGAAGCTGTTTCACAGAATTGCTCATGATACAGCAGCCACTGAGGCACCAGTGGTTCATTTCACAAACTGAAGTAGGAAGTAAACAGGGCAAACCTGCTGGTGTAGGCCACTGGCCAAAAAACAGTACTGTGAGACAGCCACAGTAGGCCTGCATCACAGTAACACGATGTGAATTATATATTTTTTATGCATTGTTTGAAAAGGAAACTATCACAATTTATTTTCCTTTGAGGTTCAACAGAAGATTTGAGAAGGTAGTTTGTAGCATGTAAATTCTGTCTGTGCATTTACTGTGCATCACCAACTCCACATTTTAACTGGGACTGCCTACTTCATTTACATATAAAAACAATGGCTGAGAAGAAGGAAAAAAATGTGTAGTGCTGTCAAACATTATTTGATGCCAAAAAAGTGAAAGTGATATAGAACAACAAACTGCTATCTACTAAATTTGCAAAGGGAAGGAACAAAGACCGGCAACACAAACTTATTCAGCCATTTAAAAACAAAACACTTTATGAACTACAAGGGGTGCATTAAATTCTGTGATGCTTCTTCATAAGGTAGGAATAAGCACACATATACTGGAAAAACAACCACACTAGCAACAACATAGAATATGACAAGATTAATGTTAAATGAAAAGAAATAACAGCTGCTATAATGTACCATTTAGCAAAAGATATGGTTCCCATTGCCTCTGTAAAAAATGTAAACAATGGATCTGAATTATGACTTTACCATTCAGAAATACTTTGCAGAAGAAGCACTGCACAGTCTGTACAAGGTGAAACAGAAAGTTGTGAATCAATTTAAAAACAAAACCTATTTTTAACCACATCCAATCTGTGGACTGGTTGTAATATGAGTACATGAGCCTTATAATTTTATTGATAACTGGGAGATGAAGTATCTGTCTTCAGACAAGCTATACGCCAGATGATTATATTGTAGAAACAATTGCACTGGGCCTCAGAGATGCACTTGATCTGTGGAAACTTGATAATGCACAAGTCTGCATTACCACAGACAATGTTCCTAATGTAATTAAAGACAATGAACACATGGAGGAAACTACAGTGTGTGTGTGTGTGTGTGTGTGTGTGTGTGTGTGTGTGTGTGTGTGTGTGTGTGTGTGTGTGTGTGTGTGTGTGTGTGTGTGTAATGGTAAATCCTTAACCCAAAAAACCCCAGAACCTCCAAACATAAAACTCAAGACATGCTTAACGGACTCGTTTGGACAGACAAACTGATGTTTGGAGGTGTTATTGGTAGTCATATAAAGGTACTTCACATTTGTATATACTTTTATACGCTTTTTTTCAATGACTATTCTATTAATTACATTACATTAAATACTTTCTAATATCAATAAATAATACAGAACTGGACAACAAGAAGCACCTGCTGTTGTCAAGCTCTCACAGATCACATTAGCCCTGTAAAAGAGGGGATTGAATTTACTGAACTCTTTTAAAGGACATGATATATCCAGTGACTTTAATGTGGCTGTAGGTGAATAAAACCTAGTGCAGTGAATTTAATATGATCTCATTTGTGTAATGATACCTGCACACTGTCAGATCAAGTATTTCAATGGATACTGATATCTGCAAAGATACGGATTGCCTGGAGTAATCTGAGTTACTCTGCTTGTGTGTGTTGGGCCCAAGATACCCAAATAAATTAATTAAGGCAAAACACACACACACACACACACCACTAGGCGGTTCTAGGTGGTCTCTGAACTTTTAAGTAGGTCAAGCCTTTGTCATCCAGCATAAGCTTTACTTATAAAACACAAGGTTTACGAAGTGCTTTACCTTAAGAATAATAACAAAATCTCAGGTGGTGCCAAAGATAACAGGCAGATCCTGTTATGTGGAAACGAAAGGCTTAGCGCTGGACCAGAGCACAGAGGAGGACCAGCCACTCCTGCAGGGTCATGAGACATAAACGAATTAACTGATCCAGCCTGATCTTTTAAACGGGGCTAAAGCAGAAAAACTCATCAATGAACACAGAGATACAGAAAAGCTTCTAATGAGGCTAAATTAAATCAATAATCAGCATGATATTTCTTTAAACAAGAAATAAATACAAAACAGTAGACACTAAAAGAAGTAAAGTATTATATTGAAATATAAGCACTATGGGGAGCATGGGCCAATATCCATTATACCAGTTAGTTTAGACCTCACAGTCTGGTTGAAATGTGTTCTAACGTGCTGATATTTCATGATAACAGCACAGGTTTTTCACACCAAATGTGTATCACCCCGCGATACTAAGTAGCTCCTAGTTTATGTAAACAACCCTTAGTTGTTTTGTGGGTATACAAAATAGGACATTAATACAGTGACTACACAGCATAGCATTTGGTCACTCTGAAGGAGAGTGTGATGGCAAACACACATTAAATTCCAAATCTGTCATTACTATGAAAACCTGCTGTGTTGGTAGAACAATTAAACACACTGAGGCCACCAGTGAAGTGAGCTGTACTGTCTGATACAAACACCTGTTCTACAGAGTAACCCTTTTTGCCTAACTGCAAAATGAAAGCATACAGATTAACTTATACAATTAACATAATAACCAGGGCGAGGGGCAGGATGCACAGGCTCCAACGACGGCGACGAACATTTATTAACACTTAGAGACAATGGCACTCACACATGTTACAAACAAAGAACATGAAACGATTAACAATAAACGAACACGATAAACACGTACACATCTAACAATGATGAGTATAACATTTAACATCACCATCAACAACAACAACACGTTACGTCAACAATGACCAACACTCTGCACACTTCAACACGGGTTTAAAAACAAACAAGGTGCAGGTGTGTGCAGGTGTGGCCACAAACAGATCCTCCCACTACACGTGGCTGGCCAAACCATGTGACTCGTGGGAGGTAAGCATTCTGTGACACTAATAAATAACTCCATCATTTAGTTCTTTTGAAATTTTTAGTTTTTTTTAATCTTTCTTCCTTTTATCTACATTTACATTTACACTTTCAAACTAATGTTACATGGTAGTGCAATATAAACCTATAAATAATAAATAGTTTAAGCACTTGGCGATGCAGAGTGCTTACTGAATTCTGTTATGTTTTCCAAACAGATGGAAACTAACAGGAGGTCAATGTAAACACAAAACAAGGTTCCATCCTGTAATTCAGGGGTTTCCAAACAGGTTTCCTCAGGCTTCTAATATACATGTGCTGATGGCACATATATCTTTTTATGTTCTACACATTTCACAGTTTATTTGAATTGGCAAGAAAAATATTAATGCACCTTTATTTTGATAGTGTGACACCTGTTTGTTGTTTACAGGCAATATATGATTTTTCTTTCATAAAACATACAGTGGATCACTGTTTCTAGAACTAATGAGAAAACTGACAATATGCTAAAAAACATTCTGGGACATATTTTATTGTAATAACATTCATTCATATGGCCAATCCTAACTCAGTGACTAATCAGTGACACTCAACATTAATTCTACAGGTTGAGATAATAAAAAAGGGAATTAATATATACTAATTAATAAACAGGACAATTAAGGTTCATTCTTAATAAATTATTTCCAAGTTAGCTGAACGCAATTGTGCACTGCCTCCACATAACTCCAGAAAATAAAACAACAACTAAAATGACAAACTAAAATAACAACTGAATAACATCAGTCATGATACATGAAATTTGTGCATTATTGCACAAGTATTATTTAAAAAAAAAAACCAGTGAAGTGGATGCCCCATTTTGCTGTAGTTAATAACCATAGGAAGAAAAAAGGCTAGCCTTAATTCAAAACAGTGATAGAGAGAAACAAAAAGGCAATGTATAAAATTACACTCTAGTACTGCCTGGGCAACCCTCAGCACAGTACTACTAACATATATACAGAACATGCTCCATCCCACCCACCAGAATTACACTGAGAATGCTCAGCCCCGCCCACATTTCAGATGGGACCTTTGTGGTCTGTCTCACAGAATTTACACTCAATGTATGACAGGGCATACAATGAAACCAGCAGCTATGGAGGGTGGGTGTATGTTCATGTGTGTGCGTGTAATATGCACAATGGATAAGGTAATCAAACCTATTTATGGCTCTTGGCAAGATGTCAAACATGGGACACATAAGCAGCTCTAGTATGTTAGAGAAGTTATCAGAGCAGTCCCTTCCTCTCGCTGCCATGGCAATTCCAATAAGCACAAATTCTCTCTGTCTTCTTTCTTTCACAAATACCAGCAAGTTATGTAAATGGTGTGATTATTTTAGCAGTTGTGATTACTTCCTTATTATCCTTATTATATATGGTACACTGATCATTTTTAATTATGCTGTAATAACACTTAGGGTCAGCTCATTTCTGCAGAGGAATACAATCACATATACTCTCTCTCTCCAACACACACACACACATTCATTTTACTATCCTTGTAGGGACATGGACATCATGAAAAATGTAGCTAATTAATGCTACATCTACCCCCCCCCCCCCCCCAAAAAAAAAAAATTTAAAAAAAAAAAAAGAGAGACTGATGATTTCCAAATAACTGTTTGCCACCAAATCATTGTAAAACATTTGTGGTCATTTTACAACCCTGTTTGGAGTTTGACCATGACCTATAGGACTGTGATTTGCTAGAAAAAAAGACAGTCATCAGTAAGGATGCCTGATTCTACAGCTGTGGTTCTAAATCCATGTAAAACCTGGACAACAAGGCTACACCTATTCAAAACACCCAAATGACCATTCCCAATGCAACCTTACCACAAATCACTCTTAGAATCAGTACACCTTGGTCAGTCTACATGGCTAAGGTGTTTGAAGAGGACTGGAGGTTGGTATATAAAAGGTCCAGATAAAGTCTCCCTGTTCAGGCTGTATACATTTTATGAATAGTGGCTGATGCTAAAACAACTACGTGCAGAGCCAACATGTACCAGGGGCAATAGAGCATCAAATAAGTAGTCGGTAATTAGATTCTACAGTAGACGAGCTGTAGCATAAATGTTTCACTGGTTATAAACACGTGTTAATTATCTTACCTGCTTGTTGCCGCACTGGCAGCAAACGGTCCATAAATATCTGAGCGTTCTCCATAACAGTATGATGAATAGACCTCCAAAGAAAGTGGCCAAGGATGCGACGAGGAACGCCCACCACATCCGTTGCCCGCTCTCGGCGCACGGAATATCTGGCGAGTAGAGTATGAGGATTTCCATTTGGCTTTCTGATAACTGATCCGTTAGTGTACTTTCTTTTTCCGTCTTTATCTCCAAGATGTCACTGGTGTCGAGCCACAAGTTGTCATCCTCGGATGGAAACATGTACGATATTTTAGGTGACGCACCAGCACGCCCGAAACGGTTATCCAGTTGTTGCCTCGGCCACCACTCTCCTCCGGGCGCGGGCCACCCGCTCTCACGATTACCTCCGCGATAAATGAGAAGACTGCAACCTGTAACGTACGAACGGCTTTGGCTAAGCAGAAAATCCTCGAAAACTAAATTTCTCTCCCAAGACGTGTGCTAAAGCGCTAACTTATTCGAAGCGTTTCACATTCTTCACCGTAAAACGAACTACTATTTCTCAGCACAGATACATCGATCTCATGTTAGTCCTCAAGTAGTCTGTCAAGTAGCGATCCAGCAACGTTTGTTGACTCTAACCGATGCACTGATGTTCTTGCTGTTCTCTGACAGACTGAACGCTGTCAATCGCTCTTGTCTTTCGTTCTTGTAATTTGATTATTTGTCGTTTGCTTAAAAACACCAAAGCTGAGCGTAGCACGTTGGCAGGTATTCTGTCTCTCACCGACTGTGCTGACAGAGGGCAGCTGTTACAAAGAAGCAGTTGTACTCCAGAGGCTACCAAGGTGCAGTACAGGTAGGAGGGCGGAATCTATTGCCCGGAATATAATCAGCAAACCACTTCAAATGGCAAACATTCCTCATCGCACAGTTGGATGTGATACAGGAAAACATAAAAATAACATAAAAGCAAAAATAAACACCGCGCAACAAGTATTTTGTTGTTCTAAACTGTCCTCTATTCAAAAGGAAACAGGTTGATAAAACATAAAACGAAGGACTACTGAACGTCTCTGTTGTGTAATTTTGTTCCAGTCCTTTTATAATGGACACCTTTTATACTTTTATTTCTACAAGCTGAGGAATATGGAAAACCAAATTGGTCACAATACAAATTGGTCACAATACTATGGAAAGCCAAACAGGTAAATATTTAGAGCAAATGCATTTTATCTTTTACAGTGTGAAATATAGTATTAATGAAGTTTTCATGAAATACGCTGGCATATTTGACTATGAAATGAAATAAAAGTGCCTAATAAGGTAATGGGCTCCATTTGCCAATTATTGACAGCCAGAACATTTGAACTTTCTTCACCCAATCACAGACAAACCAGGTAAGACCAGACCAATTCAGTACAGACTCTAGTGGCTACGAAAGCACTGTTCATATTAATTTTTGTTAGAACAAGTTGTGTTCCTATTAATGTGTTCCCATTCATTTAGATATTTATGGAAATGTCTGTTATTTCTTTGGTTGTTTGCTACCAAGTAAACATTACTATTTAGTCTTTGTTAAAGTTCAGTAATGTTAAAGATATGTGTTCCCAAATAGCAAGATAAAGTGTTTTATGGATATAGATATTTGGTTAGGTTTCCAAAGATTGCTGGTTTCAGTGGTGCTTCTTGCTGGAATGTAACTATGGTAACTATGGATTGTTGGCTTAAATGTAAATGTTTATAAGGTTATACATAATTCTACCATGCTGTGGCAGTGAAAAGCAAAACCATCTCATATACATGAGAAATTGACATTCATGGTGTATTCATGGACTGCAATTGGAACTAGAACCTAGATGAATTCACAGAATGACCACAAGATGTAATTAACTGATATGTGTTCATAATGCATGATAGCCAGAAGATCAGTGACTTTCATTAAAAATGCTTGATTCTGTAGTGGTAAAACCTACTTAACACTATCACCTAATTTAACTGGTGAAGGAATTTATATGTATTTGTTTATTTTCTGATTGTTTCTGATTCTGTTATCATTCAAATTTTCCAGTGTTGGATAGAAGCCCATTCAACAATTGATATGCATAAAATCAACACTGATTCTAATATTATGATAATATTCCATAGGTTTCAAATCATTTTAGGAAGCTATAAAAGTTAGGCAGGGGCAGCTCAGTGGTTAAGATACTTGATTTGTAGTTGGAAGGTTGCTGGTTCAAGCCCCACCACTGTCAAGTTGCCACTGTTGTGCCCCTGAGCAAGGCCCTTAACCCTCAAGTTATACTTAGTTGTAAGTTGCTTTGTATAAAAAAGGCATCAGGTAAATTAGGACATTTTCAATGGTAAGCAACGTTATAAATGATTCCTTAATAACTGAGAAAGATGTACAATGTTGTGAATCAACCTGTAATGCAATTAATATCCATAATGCCTCAAATTCAATCATCAGGACCCAAATCTCAATGATCAAGCAGTTATTACTAGTAATTTTGTTACTGTTTACAGCGCTACAAAGATGCCAAACAACAAATTGAAAATAGTGTTAGTGGTACTGGAGTATCCATGTTTTGTAAATGTATGTGTTCCTGTCCCACTTCTTGGTTCCCTTAAATCAACCCTCTCACAAACTTTCAAGAATTGCCTGCATCCACACCTGGACCCATGTTCACAAATCTTCTCAGAGTTAGGGTGCTGATCTGTGATCTGTTTGTCTGCAAGATTAGAGTAAATAAGAAAAATCTGATCCCCATTCATCACTCCTAATGTGTGAAGCTTTTTGAATATGGGCCTAGATCCAGCTCATTAACCAGTCTACACTACCATAGGTAAACTGAAGAAAAAAAAAACCCACTGAAAATATGTTGTTTTTACATCCACTCTCCAAAGTGGGTAATTCTGAAAACTCGGCTGTTTTTGCCATGTGGACAAGGAAAAACAAGTGCTGTTAGAGAACTCTGATATAAGATTGTTATTTGACCTCCAGAGTTTTAAAAAGGTGGAGCTCAATATCTCTGTTTACTGCAGTAGGTATTTACATTTAATATTTAGCTGCTTGATTTGTTCAAGAGCAAGGTTGGGAACCCCTTCTTTAGTTTGTTATATGAGTAGCCTTTTTATTTCCATGTTTATGTTTGTTCATTTTTTAGCTGTTTTATTCCAAGTCTGTCCTCATACATGTAATGAAAATCCTTGCAATGTCATACATCTTTGTAAATTGAAAACAATGCATAGGAACCTAAAATGGGCAAGGGCGCTGCACTAGTAATGATCGGCAGCAGGGATGTGCGGAGGTGTGGTGTGTTTTGTGCATGTGAACATCTTGTTTTTTGGGAAGTTTTTCTGAAAGTTACTTAGTGAATTTTTAAACATTTTAAAAATCAAGTTACCATTTTTTAAGGCAAACTTTTATGGGCTAATCATATGCACAATGGAACTATTTGCAGCAGTCCTCATCTGGATAACATTCTATCATGTAAGAACTCTGAGGTTCAAGTCGATGTTCTTCTTGAGATTTTCTGCTGAAATGTAACAATCCAGAACAGATCCGTAGTATTTGGAAAAATGATCCAGATACTGAATTATTTAAGATTGACAGTTTGCCATCAGTATCTAATTTATGGAAATATAATTTTAAAATGTGTAAGTGTGAGAAAATAGGTAGTGTTAGGATTAGAATTTTAAAATATGGCCTCGGCCACAATCCCTTACCATCTATCATCCTTGCCAATGTTCAGTCTCTACGAAACAAAGTAGATGAGTTTCAAGCAAACATCAAGTATATATCAGACTATAGTAACACAGGCTATGGCCTTTACAGAAACCTGGTTTATGGCTACAGACACTGACTATGATATGGAAATAACAAGCTTAGGTAAACCAACACATTTGGATAGAGATGCAACCCTAACCCTCAATTGCTCAAGTTGTACTCACTCATAATTGTAAGTTGTTTTGGATAAAAGCTTCAGCTAAATGCTGTAAATGTAAGATAATATCTCAATTAAACTTTTCAATGCTTGTGCAGAGCAACTAAGTGATTATATTTTATTATATTTTTAAATGGTCTCTGGAACAAGGAAAAAATCCTAGCTTGTGGAAAAAAGTCCATTGTTGTTCCTGTTGCCAGATGTAAATCAATAACTTATATGCTTCTCTAATATAACATTAACCCATGTGTATATTGATAAAATAAATATTAATTTCCTACAGACAACAATAATTTGGTATTTTGTAAAGGAGTTTAATGACTTCTCTCATTTAATATTATTGGTAATGAAGGTATTTGAGAAACCCATCAAAAAATGCAATCAAACCAAGATTCCACCCCAGGATGGTTTTTCAAACAAGGCTTTTTATGCCACAGACACATGACATAACTTTCAAAGTTGTCAGATACACAAGTTGCTTGTAATTGGGTAGTCATTGTATTTTGCTAACTACATGACAGATCAGTGATGGTGGTCACACATTATAAGATCTTTCAAGATCCGACAAGTCTGTCTTATCTCCAAACAATTTTTTGATGAGATACCATGCATGAAACAGCGTTAGTCTCAGAGCAATCGGCAAGTCTCTCAGATGACATCTTATTCAAGCATAGAGTCCAAGAGCTGATGTTTTAACTCTGGGCAAACTCCAAAACCTGTGGAATATCATGGCTAAAATCGTGCAGTGTGAACTTGGCATTAGACAACTAATATACATGTATGGATACCATTGCTAAAAGAATTATTTTTTATTATGTTCTACATATTTCAGTTTATTTAAATACATAAGAAAAAAGGGGAAAAGTAGATTGGCAACCGGTCAAGGCTTGGGCCAAAAAACTGACTGTGTTACCCTGTCTGAGCCAGCCTCTCTGTATACTTGCACACTGACTGTCCTGTCAATATAGCTTGTCTCAGATCTGTTCTCCAAACTGATAATGAGCCTCTCTCTGTTCTGTTTCTTTCATCTCTCTTTGTGATAAACAACACTACACAACAATTTAAAAAACTGGATTTTCTGATGTATATAAAACATTTCTATTTGTGCAAACACTTTATATGACTGGTGGTTGTTTGATTTAAAGCTATTTTCAATCAAAACAGATTAAAGTATGCATGGGAAAAAAAAATCAAGAATCTGTTAAAATTACATGTATTGCCACAGTAACCTTATGTTTGTATGTACACACACACACACACACACACATTATATATATATATATATATATATATATATATATATATATATATATATATATATATATATAGTAAACCCAAAAGAAGAGAATGTAATATTTAACCATTTTGAATTTCTCAGCCAGGTTGTTGATCATTTTGCACTGCTTTGGTTTTCCAGCACTTTATCTGTAGATGTATGGAATGATTAGACAAGCTGAAATGCCAAGCAGAGACAGCTGATCTCAGAACAGCCTAAACTGACTATTAAGCTATAAAAAAAACCACATGTATGCTAATTAATAGGATATGAAAGTTAGCTTTTAAACAACAAACTTGTTTATTTAATTGCTCTTTAGTTGTACACAATATCTATGTTAATTGTGTAATGCTAGCAGTGATGAGGCAAGTGGCAGGATGCAAGCAAAGGAGGGATTTTTAATGAAAGCAACTGAAAACACAAAATTAAGAAACAAATCACAAGGCAAAACTACATGAAACAGAACAAGAGAACATGTCAGTATAGAACATACAACATGATCTAGACCAGAAATAAACATGGAATCCAGAAACATACAACTTGCACAATAACTGACAAGGAACTAAAGACCTAAATAAACTGAAGAAATTGGGAAATATACAACTATCAATTGAATAACAAGAAACAGGTGGAAACAATCACTCACAATTAAACCTAAAAAGTGGGCGGAGCAAAGAAGTATGTGGAGATGTCACACAGAAAGCATCCACCCTCTGGGCTCCGGAGTTATTTTTTATTGTTTTAATTATAATAAACTTCATGGTATATAGCATTACATATTCTATCCTAATTACTTAATTATGCTAGTTATACCAGAGGACTAAATTATTAAGTCAAAGTCATGGAACACTGGTTCAACATCTTAATATGTTAAATGTTTTGGCATGGGTTGCCAAAGAGATGTGAATGTTTCAAAAGGAAATATTTAAATATTGTAATAAAGGTGATACTGGAATATTATGATTAAATATCATTAATAATGTGTTGAATAATCAAAGTTCTTTAGCTAGTTTAATTAAAAATAACTCACTTTGCACATAATACATTCATTATATATCATTTTGAATGTAAACCACTGAAATACAATGTCAAATCTAAAGAAGGAAAAAAAAAAAAGTAAAATCCTTCAAAAGTGTTGTGATTTACAGTCTTGGGACAAAAAAACAAAGCAAACCAAAGCCAAACAAACACCAAAAAAAAAAAACAAACCCACTACCAAACAATATATAGATAAGAAATTCTGCACATATTCAAACTTGGACATGTGACACTGGACAGGAGGGAGCGAGACGCAAGTGGAAATAAGGACTTCTTTATGCTCCACTGTAGTAAGCAATAAAAAGGACAGTGATGAGTTGGCCAGTACAATAATTGCAAATGAAATTGCTGGCAGTATGACTTGGAGCACTGAGCTGCAGCAGTATGTCTCGAAGCATAGAAGGCTGGTAATGTGTAGCACTAGCGGAGAGTACCCATGTGCTTTAAACAGGGCAAAAAACAAATAGGGCAGAACAAGGCACATGTGAACATGATCAGTAATCTGGTGAATGGCAGAAGGGCAGTAGGACCTTGCTGGTAAATTAGAGCCAATGTTTTCACATGATTGTAAATATGTTGTTTTTGTATTCACTTAACTATTTAGAAAGGAGCAGATGCATGAAGAAGAAGGTTGTGGAAAAACAGGAACCACAATAATCTCGTGTTATCTGCAACAAGTGGGAAAGTTCGGAGAACAAACAGTTGATCATTCCTTTAGTCCAGAAAATGAGGTTTTTATTCTGAAAGTATTTCAGTATAATTACTGGAACATTTTTTACATCTGGAAGGTTTTTTTTTAATACATTTTACACCTTTAACATCAATTAAATGAGAAACTTTGGTCCAGAAATTCTGATTCACTTATGAATATGAACAAAGAATTCAGTGAAGAAAGCAAACATGTTACTTAGCATGTTTCATAGCAATCATTTGCAGAAAATGTACTTCTATCAGTGATGTTCTTGTGTATACATCGTCATGATGTTTTTGAGTTGAAATGTTCGAGTTCCTTTTTTGACAGTTCCACCCAAAAAAGGCAGCAAATTTATAATAGCTTTCAAAATACTGTGAAACCATATTTGAAGAGGCCATTGGAAAACAAATTGTGAAATATTGTAAAAAGCTAAAATTAAATTTGAAAAAGATACAAGAAAATATCTGGAAAGTCCACTTACTCACCATAGAAACATCTCCATATTCATTCAGCAACTGTTAAAAAAACAAATACATGCCTTTAATCATATGATCAGAGTAAAGTATGCAATGGAAATAAAAGAGCAAATGTATGACACTAAAATAGAGAGTGAGATTAAGATTGACACTGAGATTACTGGTCCATCTGAAGAGCATGTAGAAGCCCTAGTCCTGGCTAAAAGTTGATGATGGCACCTAACCTGATGTCACAGACTGCATAGACTCACAACTGCTCCAGCTGACGAACACATACAACATCAGACTGCTGAATACTCATATTCAGTCAATCAAAACATCATCATTCTTATTAAATATAGTAAAAACATTGTTTCGTCCTAAGTAACACTGCAGTTGTGTACATGGCGGTACTGACTGCTCCCGAAGAGTGGAAGTAAGGATGGAAACCAAAATTAATAGCAAGTCCTGTTTCTCAAGCAAGGTGACAATAAACTAGGTTGTCTGTGCTTGGATTATTCTTAAGGTTATCACACACTGAGAAGGCAGTGATAGGTACCGAAGTACTGAAACATCATCATTGTTCTTCATGTGTGGGAGATGCTAGAGCCCTCTGCCACAACAAAGCCCTCAGTGCTGAATGGAGATTTACACAGTAGGGTGCTAAACAGTGGAGTGAGTGGAGGTGTTGATTTAAAATGTGTTTTTCCCATGCAAGAGGAAATTCCCATGATGTTCATAGTGATGTTATGAGATGAAAAAGTGCAGTGCCAGTGCAAAATGGTTGCAACTCTGTACCGAAATTCAATCACACAACATCAATGAAAATGCACCACTTTTAAATGTAAAGTTTAATTTAATTTAATTTAATTTAACTGTGATTATAGACAAATTTGCATTGATGCTAAAAGAACAGGCAAGATGACACTTTCAAGAGGATGTATAGTGTGGATGTGATCATTAAGGAGATTCTCTTTGACATTCAGCTGCACAATGCCAGACAAACCAAACAGGCAGAGAGAGAGAGAGAGAGAGAGAGAGAGAGAGAGAGTGAAAGAGACAGAGAGAAAAGTAAAGTAAAAGGGGGAGAGAGGAAAAAGATACAGAGTGTGAGAAAGAAGGTGAGGGTGTGTGTGTGTGTGTGTTTGTGTGAGAGAGAGAGAAAGAAAGTCAAGGAGAGAGGGTGCAGTGAATCGATAACAAGCTTTATAGCACATACTTCTGGTTGTCGCACGGCTCATAGCACTTTGGCTGGCTGTTGCATGAGCCTACGCTGGCCGAGGTCTTTTTACTCGAGTTGTAGGAGGAGCGGGAGGAGTGTGACAGTGTGTTGCCAAACTGACCCCTAGTAGGGTCAAACTGCATTAGGCAGAAGACCTTGTCTGTAGGTATCAGCTCCAGGTCATATGGAGGGGTGGTGATTACAAACCTGTGACAGAGAAGAGAGAGAGAGAAAACTATAATGAAAGCTTAAGATCATGGATATAAAAGGGGGAGGAAGAGAGAGCATGTGCGTGTGTGTGTGTGTGTGTGTGTGTGTGTGTGTGTATAAAGAATACACACCAGGCACCTAAGCCCTATAGTACTACACACCTACACACACACACACACACACACACACACACACACACACACACACACACACACACACAAACACACACTTGCACACACATAAAACCAGACACTCGTGAATTTTAAAAGTATGTTCTATAGTAGTTTAAATTCTTGTTTCAAAAAGGGTCATTTCAAAAATGTCATGAAAAACAATCCAAGGTCATAATCTGAAAGGTACAACGGTAACAGGCAACCAAACCAAATGTGAATCCAAGAGGCAGTCAAAAACATGAACAGGGTCAAAAATCAGAATAGTTCAGAATGATAACACACAGTAAACCACAGAAACAGATGGCAATATATCTAAATGAAATGAATACAAGTCCATACCATTGAATAATCAGAATCATGCTTTATTAGCCAAGTATGCTCACACATACAAGGAATTTGTTCTTGGTTACATTTGCTCTCCCTGCACAGTTGCTTGTACACAGTACAAGAGACATTTCCACCACACTCACAACACACGTACACTCACACATACACCCACAGTCATTCTTGGAACATTACATGTGCATCACTTGTTAAGTGTTGAGTGAAGGTTGGGAGATGCCATTGTAGAATGATAAAGTAAAATAAATAAAATAACTATATTGGCAGGTAAAAGGTAGGGCAGAAAAGAGCACTCTCTTAGTGGTTTGTGATTAGGTGAAGCGTATGATGTATGTACAGGGAGTCCTTCCATTGGAAAACTGAGTCCTTCTCACCAACCACCAAAATTACAGATGACTGAATGATTGCCACGATAGGCATGAAAAATCATCACTATGATAAAACAGTAATTCAAATATCAAATATACAGCACTTTTTACAACAGATGTTGTCACAAAGCAGCTTTACAAATGTCAGAGTCCAAGCTCCCAGTGAGCAAGCCAAGGGTGACAGGTGCAAGGAAAAACTCCCTAGAGCATGAGGAAGAAAGCTAATACTCAAAGGGGGGCCCGTCCTACTCTGGATGACAATGGTCACCACAATCGAAACAATTTTAAAGGAAAAAAAAAAAATGAAATGAAAAATAAGCAATTAATGGCTTGCTTTTAATATGAATCATTAATATATAAAATTGTTATTCAAATAAGAATCATAATGTAAGAAACATTCATTAATAATTATTAAATCAATAATTGAAATTACATAATCTTTCAAATAAGAATAATTATGATTGCTGACATTGATATGTAAGCAGTGTGATGCAAATAGTGAAATTCTGCAATGTGAACACTGTAATGTCAACATTGTGGTGTAAATAGCACAGAGAAGCACCATTTGGCTATAATGCTCTTAGATGGAATCTCTTGTTACTGAACTTCAGACGTGTCAAGATCTTAGACATTTTTAAATCAATACTGAAAACTGATCTATTTAATCTATCTTTTAAGTAAGCTTAAAACACTGGTTTTAGCTCTCAGGGATAACACTGCACAGAAGTCTTATCTTTATCTTCTAGTCTTTACTTAATGTTATGTGTTTCATTTTTTAAAATTTCAATTAAACTTTTTTAATGAATCTTTTATAACTTTTTACAATTTTTATTAAATATATACATATATAATGTGAAAAGTGTGATACGTTCAGTAAGATGTGAACAGTGTGATTGAAACTGATGCAAACAATGTGTTGATGCATTTTAACACAGTGATGTTTTTAATAAAAGGCACACAGTGCTCTTGCATGACCGGTGCATGTACAAATATGACAAAGATCTTAACCAACATGTGTAACATATGTGACATGCATGTACAGCTGCAGGTGACTCACCGCTTTGTGCACCCAGTCTCAGTGGTCCGGGGCATGTCCAACAGACGGTATATTCCAAAACACAGCATGTTGTAAGTTTTCATTGCCTTGCAGAATAAGTCACCATATAAACCTCCTTCCTGTAAATAAAACAACAAACATACATAATCATGTTTAACAGTATAATATAAGCATGTCTAATAGTTATTCTGTAAAAGTTGTAAAAGTGTGTAGCTGTTGCAAAGGCTGCTCATAAAGATACACTTTGTCAAGGAGTGACGACACACACTGTGTCAGAGATCTGTGATGATAGGTCCACAAGAGACATCGGAGCGCATGTAGCCAGATCCTTGTTCCTTCTTATCCACATTCTGTTTGTGAAGTATGCTTCCTTGACCTGATACCATACTTATCATGCTCCATACTTTGCTCTTCATATCCTCCACATACTTCTCACTTCATACTTCATTCTCCATACCTCAAATACATAGCGTGCTGTCTGTATTTGGACAAACCTGAGTCTGTACTGTATACTAATATGCCCAGTGAACATGCTGGTGTGTGAACATGTATAAAGTGTTGCATTGTTGAATCTTTTTAAAGAGATGGATATCACCACTAACACTCCAGTGTTCTGACCGACACGCCGATTGGAGGAAAAATCACCCCATTGAACCTGCCTTACCTTATAGCTCTATTAAACAGTAACATTGTTACATACACACATAATAATAATACATGTAATAGTTATTCTGAAAAGGTTGTAGACAAATTACGTGTGTGTAACTTTTCTTACATACAAATTAAAACAAGAGACTCTGCTCTAGCATTTAACACACTCAAAACAAAAGATTCTGGTCTCCAGAATCTCCAGGTATAGACTCCAGTAGCTGTTCTCACTGAGTTATCAATTTTATCAATATAATATTATAGTACAGTCATTTTTTAACACTCCAAAATGCAAAGGTACATTTTTAGAGCTGCTGATATGCAAACCAGCTGAAATGCTACAATTAAATAATAAACAAATAAATTGTTCAGGAGTCGGCCATGTTCGCAAATCTATACATTATACAGGAGTTGTCAAGGCATGTGTGAAAGCTTGTCGCATGTCACTGATGTCCTGTCTATCTTACCATGTTCTAGCATCTGTGTGGGACTGTTTGCTGTGTCTGGGACTAGTGACATCTGTTAGACAGGTCTGATAGGGAGGTCTGCTAGGGAGGTCTATTAGCAAGGTCTGTTAGTGATATCTGCCATCGAGTTCAATTTGCCATCCACACTGATATTTTTAGGCAGTAGCAAAACTAGTATTAGTGCCCAAAGTATTCTATCAAAAGCAGTACTTTGGTACAGTGCTTATGAGTCACTTATCAACAGTTGCAGGTGTTTAGATGCAGTGCATGATGTAACTGTAGTATAAATTCTTGTGCAATGGGAGATCTGTTTGTAGATGACCCTGTGGCTTGAGAACTGTGTTCTGCAGACCATTTCTATTAGGAAATGTCCTAATGGAATTACAGCAGGAAATTTTAAAGGACATTTACACTGATTGGAAATGATTACGTGGTAGTGTGTGATGGTTAGACAGGATGCTTTGTGCTGAGGGCCTCTCTGTCTCCTTATGTTAGTCTCTATCTCTCTTTTTCTTCCTTTGTCTGCCTCTCTTTTGCTCTCCATCTCTTCTCTCCTGCTCTCTCTCCTTGTCTCTCAATTCAATTTTCATTTCAATAATGCTTTATTGGCATGAATGTAACAAGTTACACTACTACCAAAACAAATTAAAAGAAAAGAGAAAATTGGTATGGAAAGAACAAAAAGTACATTCACTACAAAATAACTAACTAACAGTAATTAATCAAAATACTGAGTGACTGTAAAAAGAAAATAATTTCTGGTAGTTCCTTAGACTGTGACAAGATACTATGGACATTGCTGTTTCTATAATCAGCCCACTGTTCCCTCCCAAGATATAGGACAGTTTTTCTTAATTACTGCAATCTAGAAACTCAGAGAAAAGTCTGGTTTTTTATAGAATGGATTTCTAATTTATTCATATTTGAGACACTCAGAGACACTCATTCCAAAGTGGCAGTGGGAGAACAGCCTGTTCTTTCTGGACAGCCAGCTGTGCCAGATGGCCTGGCTCAATAAGCAGGCTGTGGTCATTGTCATTGTGTTTGTACATTGCTAATGCTTTCCTGTTGTTTGTTTTTGATTGGGGTCAGATAATCTGCATATAGCACCATGTACTAAATACCACTGAAATCTATGCTGTTATTTTGTGGATTCTTTCTTATAAGTGATGTATTTTTGTTTTCTTTGGTTATAATTTTGTTTGGTCTGAATGTTTGTTTGTAATTAGCCCGAGGCGCTTATGTGTTTGTTATGTAAGATAGTTCAAGCTTTTTCCCTCTTTCATGCTCTCTTTCTTTCTCACTTCTTATTTCTCATCCCTATTGCTCTGTCTCACCCCGAGTTCAGCAAAGGGCCCTTCACATAGGGCCACCTGTGTCACATGGCACCTGTCCCTCTTGACCAATGTTTCAGGGGTGCTGTAGCCCCCACGTAGGGTGTTCTCCTCCCCCAACAAACTCTCCAGTTCCGGAGTGGATCCACCTGTGACCAGCGTCCGGATCAATGTCAGAATGTTATCATTGAAGTAAGTCTGTTAGAGAGAGAAACAGAAAGAGAGAGACAGAACATAAGCTTTTACAGCATATAATAAAATAAGATCTTTCATCACCCATGTTTATTAGCATGCACGTGCATCTGTGTGCTCATGCATGCAACGTGTGTGTGTTTGTGCTTATGCATGTACAGTTTGTGTTTCACGTGTGTGTGTGTGTGTGTAAACACTCACAGCACTCATTAAAGAGTCGAGCACACTGACAGCAAATGCTGCCCCACATGCGAAGGGCTGTGTGAGGTACAGCTCAGTGTCGGGGTCATCATCATCATCCTGGTCCAGGTATTGTACGTTACCATCATTCACTATGAACACAAACATATACACACATGCACTCATTTACACACAATACAAACAGACATAAGACAAACACATGAAACATATTTGCTTGTACAAAATAGCATTACATTCTTGGTTCTTGGTTCAATTAGCTAACATTTTTAGTGACTAAAAAAGGTCAGTTCTTTGTAGGATTTACAGTAATGCTGAAAAATTTGTGTAACATACATACTAATTATCAGAATTATTATATAATTATCTGCCAATTGATACAACAGGCAGGCTATATGGCACCAGAACAGAAAGGTGGGAGAAAGAATGTGAGGAAGTTACACACAAATTCATTCAAATACAATACAAACATATTATAAAGCATATAAACAACTATAAAACATACACTCAAAACAACACCAATATTACCCACACAGTGCACACACGTCCATACACATACACACAAAAAAATTTGCTCAATAGAAACACATACAACACACCACCACTCAAATGATCACCAATATCACCCAAACACACAAAAAGTTATGTCTTACCAAGCTCAGTGATCATAGGGATTGAGGTTCCACAGCTCCTGTCCTGTATTAAACACACTGATTTCTGCAATCTGTCTGCTTTATCTAGTGACAAAACACACACACATAAACCCAAACTCAGTGTTAAAGCAACCTGACAGATTTACCTAGTGTTGGTTTGTGAGTTTTTGCAAGATATGTGTGTTTTGTCTTTGAGTAATCATGTACAAAGTGTATCAGTTTGTATTTGTATACAATAAATGTTTCAGTTTATGTGTTTGTGTACAATACAGCCATGTTTATAGTTTGCATGTGTATATGCACAATATATATGTTTATTTGTTTTTATGTTTCTGTACAATATATGAGTGTTTTTATGTTGTATGTGTATGTGCATTATATGCATATTTATATGTCAGTTTGTATGTGTGTTTGAACAATATATGCACATATATGTTAGTTTTTACATGGTTTTTTTTCTGGGGCAGAATGAGATCTTTAATATAAAAGAAATCTTTAATAATGTATGAGATCATACATCTTTAATAGGAACAAAAAACCAAGAATTTAGTGCATCAGGTAAATTAGCAACTTTCGAAAGGACATTTAACCAAACATTTGGTCTGTATGTATCATTTTTACCGTGTTTTTATTAGAGACACCAAATGTATTTTTAAATGTATTTATTAAAGCTGTATGCTGAACTCTGCCCCTAAAAAGAAGCAAAATCAGTGAAATCCCAATGATGCCATAACACTTATGTCTATGATGAGTGTATTTACATTTCTGACCACAATTGTATGTGTATGTTTACAATATATGCATTTTTGTCATTTTGTATGTTCATTTGCATGTGCATGAATACTTGTGTGAACTTTTGAGATGAGGGTCAGAGAACCATTGTCCTCAGAGCCATTGTCAGAGCTTATGTTGTGCAGTGAGCCCTGGGTTCCTCCTGATGTGGAACAACGCACGGCCTCATGTGGCACAAGTGTGTAGGCAGTTCCTGGCTCACTGTCATTGTTGGCCACTCCTAGCATCCTGTCTCCATTGTTTCCCTATCTCATGTCCTTGTTTAGTTTTCTCCGTTTCTGTTCCAGTCCTTGTTTTGGGTTTCACTGTTTTATTAGTTTCACATGTTCCTCGTTTTTACCTTGTGTATTTATACCCTGTGTTCCCACTTGTTATGTCGCTGGTCATTCCTTGTCTGAGCCCATGTTGTTTGTATGTAGCTGGCTGTTCTAGCTCAACTGTCTATTTTTTTATTGTGAGTTTTTGCTTTTTGTTTAATATGTTTCCCAGTACTCTTTGACCATGGACCATTCTAATGACCATGATTTTGCATTTCCCCTTAAAAAATGCTCTTCTCAGCATTTGTTTGCCTCATGTTTGCTCCACATTACACTCACAAAGACATTGATGCTATTGGCCAGCCTTCATGTTCTATAGGCTTAAATCCAACTGAGAATCTCTGGGATGTTTTGTATTAGTGCAACCAATGCAGTCTTTGACTTTTGGTTTGATTTTGAATCCTCTTCCCTTATTTTGTTCCCTTATTTTTTCAGCCCTATAGTATTGGCTATGTATTGCATGTTTTTATTCCTTTCTCTTTAGATTCTGTTTTGTACTTGTGTGTGTGTGTGTGTGTGTGTGTGTGTGTGTGTGCATTGTACCAAGCTCTGTGAGGATGTTGCTTCCCATGGTAACACTCTGTCTCATCAGGCCATGCACAGAGCTGTTCTCAAAAGAAGAGCGATCCATTCCTAGAGGCACAAAGCCTGCAGAGAGTATGTGCACGCACACACGCGCACACACACACACACACACACACACACACACACACATCAGACACCAGGCCATACTAAAGGGCGGGTGCTGTACATACATATTTGTATGTAGATATAGTGCATGAGTGAATGCATGTGTGTGTGTGTGTGTGTGTGTGTCTGTGCCTATCCCTCTTGGGGTGGGGGGTGGGGTAGGGGAGTGTGTGCATGTTTATGCTATTGGTCAGGTATTGCTACCATGGGAGTTGGCCTGCAGAAGGCCTATGGTGTCTTCAAACCGCATGGATTGGATGTTGAGTGAGCCCAGGATGCTCTCCTTATCCTGCATTGATGTATCATCACCGGTATTCTGATTGGCTGAGAGGATGACACACATGTCACACAGGTTGATGTTCACAGCCCTCAGATTCGCTCTGCTCAGAGGAGAGCCCTTCACAAACAAAAACACCACATAAACAATACAAACATTAGTCAAACACTGATGCAAGGTAAGTGTTTTCATAATGCTATTGCTGATCTTTGATATGACAGAATTCAGTAACTGAGTTAAATTATATGTCAGTTCAGTTACTAACATTTGAAATAGAATACAAGGAGGTACAGCTAAACTTTTTTTAAACTAAAGCAGTAGACTAATGTGGCACAGGAAATACTTTATTCACAGGTATATTAGCCTGCTCATAACTCCCTTATGTTAATACAGCTAAGGCACTTCAGAACCAAGCCAATGCGCTCAGCTGGAGCAGACTCACGGGTAATATGGAGACTTTGGGAAAGTTGCTGAGTGTGTCCCACTCCTTCTTTAGGTAGTCCAGTGAGCCCACAAAGATGATATGCTTCAGCTCATGATAGTGGAAGTTACTGGCCCTGAGAGGCATCACCAGGTTCCTCAGGCCCATCACAGCTGAATTCACATCACCAAAGATGCACACCACCACATGGCCACTCACTACCGTCATCGATGCTTCACTGCGGGTCTAAGTAGAAGGAGAGCAGCTCTGTTAGCCACAGATAAACTACCTCTGTTTGCTGCTGTGTTAGCTAGAAATAAAACAGCTCTGTTTACTGTGACAAAAGGAGCTTTCTTAAAGGAGCACCAATACAGGGGTATCAAGAATGTTCCTTAGGGTCCCCAAGCCAGTCCACATTTTCATTCTGTTCCAGCGCCAAACACACCAAGGCTGCAAATCTAATCATCTACGTCCTTTAGCTAGACTACATTTTAGACTACTGGACTGAATGGGGAACACTGAGAACTGAACCTCCCATTTAAACTATAGTAGAATCACCACCGGAATATCCTTCTCCGTTGAGTGTTACTCATCAGTATGACATTCTCTGTGTGTTAGATTACACCAGGACTGACCAGTATGACTTCAACTCTGTGTATTAGAATACAGCAGTACTCACCAGTACAGCCATATCAATGTCTCTGGAGGGGCACCAGTGGAACATTCCTGTAGAGTCAAACCTCTTCACATTGTCATCCATCGTGTCCACTGGTTGGCTGGAGACCAGCAGAGGTTCACGACACAAAGAAAGAAAAAAAAAACAGGCAAAACCATTGTGGTGGTGGTGGGGGGAGCACGACTTTATTAGCTCTAAAGGAAGAAGTGCAAAAGTTTTCCCAGTTGTAGGGATTTTGTTAAGGAAATATATTATTAGGCCACATGCAAATACAGTTGCTCCCTTCCTTTCTCTCATTTACATTTATCTGACACCTTTATCCAAAGCAACTTCCAATTATGACTGAGTACAACTTGAGCAATTGAGGGTTAAGGGCCTTGCTCAGGGGCCCAACAGTGGCATCTAGCAACCTTTCAATTACAAGTTAAGTACTCTAACCACTGTGCTACCACTGCCAGATATGGAGAGATGCTGTCCATATCAGCTTCAGTGTCCCTTTTGTTGTGTTATTTATTTCTACTATGCTGAGTGAAATCTTCAGAATTCATCTCCCTCTGTGAGGACACAAATGTTTCCCATTTGGATTCTCTAATAAAGCATTCATTTGTTCATTATTCTCAGTCCACCTCTAGTAATACATTCCATAATTCAGCAGCAGCTCTTTCATTGCTCAGTCCATAAACTTAGGTGTACTGCTTGCAGGGAGGCAAAGTGATCACCACAGCTGTGTGCCCACACACACACACACACACACACACGTACATGTACAATCACATGCACGGACGCATGGAAGTGCACATATACACACACAGTGTTACCTTGTGTTTTTTGAAAAGTTGATTGAATCCCTCATTCCTTCTTTCTGGCGTTTTTTCATAGATGACAAAGCAGACTCTGTCACTGTCACACCTGCAAAGACACAGGCATTGGTTTGACCTAAAGTGACCACACTAACCTGCTTATTTAACCTAAAGTCACCTCACTACCCTGCTTATTTGACATGCACAGCCAGAACAACTAGTGCCCAGTTTTCAGAAGCTAAAAAGTCTGATGACCAATAATATCCCTCACTAAAGTGTTACATAATCTTATATCTTATTTGGGTGGTGGTAGCTCAGTGGTTAAAGTCCTTGACTTATAGTTGGAAGGTTGCTGGTTCAAGCACCACCACTACCAAGATGCTACTCATGGGCCCCTGAGCAAGACCCTCACTCATAATTCTTAGTTGCTTTAGATAAAAAGTGTCAGCTAAATGCTGTAAATATAAATGTTATAGTCTCCAACTGTACAGAGACTCTAGAAATATCTAACAAACAATAGGTTAAAATGTTTATTGCTCTGCTCTATGGCACCAAAACAGCCACTGTTTACAAGGTAGGGAGAAAGAAGACAAAGGAAGTCTCACAAACACTAACACACAAACAAGAGGAAGAGGGGGATAAATGTGTATGTATATTCAAATTTGTAGTAAAGTACACAGTTTCCACAGAAACAGAACGTTTCAGACAGAGCTGTGCAAGCAAAGTGCACTTTTGCAAAGTGTTCCAGTCAAAAGACACCTCTTCTCATTTACTTTATATTTTGGAATTTTCTACATTGTAGATTGAGACATCAAAATTATGAAGGAACAAATATGAAATTCTGTAGGAAAAAAAAGTTTCCTAACCAGATCCTATCATCCCATAACCTCTAATTTTGGAACCCATAATATTAGTCAGGCTTTATCACTTATTGATACACTTTTTTACTTTTTACTACTCTACAACATAAAGGTAAACACAAAACACAATTTAATCAAAAGACAATTAAAACTTTAAATACACACTTATTTTAAATCTAAAGAAACAGAAAATGAATACATTTATAAAGTTTATTTTAGAATTCTATTGACTATTCTATTCTGATAATCCCCTAAAATGAAACCAAGATTAGTGTTGGTCAGTGACATTAATGTGTCATCATCTGAATTCCTATCTGACCCAGTTATAACAATCAGAAATGTCCCAAAGCCTATTGCAGCTACAGGATGCTAAAAAGTACATACATGTCAGAACAGCAGATGCAACAGCCACAACATCATGTACACTGTGCACAGGGGCAGTAGGTGAAGCAGGAGAAGATGAAGACTTACAGGAATGCAAAGCTAACAATTTATCACTAAGAGAGGTAGGGGAGAGGTGAAATGTACGTGGTGGCATCTCTACACTTCTACAGACACTGCAGGAGACACATGAACAACCATGCCCTCACTAAACGAAATCTAAGCACCCCATCTGGCACATCCAGCAAATGCTGGCCTTCTTAGCTGGAGTTAAGAATGGAGGAGTGCAATGGTAGAAGAGCAGGTTAACAGCACAGAAAAATAATCTAAAGAAGGGTCAAGTATTAGGCCCTGAGGCAGACATTCATAAGACTGAAGAGTTTCCTAGAGTGACAGATTGGTTTACTGTTACTACTTGAAAAGTGAGACATTAGTGTAAGTAAAATCATGTTTTATTCTTCAGCTTGGTGTAGAGCAACATGGTATAGAGCAATATGGAAGATGTGTTGGAACACAGAAATATAAGGACACGTGTTTAGTAGTCAAGAACAAATATCAGGAGTTCTCAGCTGACTTACTCTCTTAAGATGTCAGCCTACTCAGGGGTGCACAGGTTTTCAAGGTCTTAATGGACCATTCACATATAAAACAGAGGACATGTATGACAGCAGTGCCGCAGATTCATCTGCTGTTTGTTTGTGAAGTTCAAGAAGTATGATCAGCACCAATAATGAAATGTGATTGCCCTCTAGTGGTTGATTTAGGAGAAACCCTTTGGAGTAATAGTGAACTTCAAAGGGCTTTATTTAAGAAATGCAGGAACACAGGTGACTCAGATGTGATAACATTGGATTCCCTTTTACTGTGCATTTGGGAGTTACATTGAAAAAAAAAAAGGATTTACACCTCAGGTAATCTCTTCCATAGTGAGGGGAGATTTTAAATCACATCTCATGCAGAGCATTTACTACAAATTATGGTGACATATATGCTCGTTATATCATGCAATGCTTTTGAAAACTTACGTCGCTTGCATCCACACTTCTTGATCAGTTTGGGGTCTGTGATGTCATCATGGCAAGCCTTACAGTACACTGAGGCCCTATGGAGAGGAAAATAATGTCAGTGATTTCCTGAAACATATCACGGAAATTAATTTTCCAATCATCTGTTTAAGGTAACCACTGCTTTGTGCTTTTCACACAAAGCAGTGCAGTGTTCCATGAACACTCCCTCACTCTAGCACACATTCATTTATACACATTTACCCAGACATTTAGTATTCTATAGTGTGGGTTTTAATATGTGTCATTTTGAAGTGCATTGTGTGTATTAAAACAGTGTTTAAGTGATGGATAATAATTTGTAGAGAGCCTTCTGTAATTCTGAATATTTGATGAGATTTTTTTAGGAGGTATGATTCAGGAGCAGACTTATTCTGTATCTCTGCATCTCTCTCAGCCTCTCTCTCAATTCAATTCTCTATTGGCAAGAATTTTCCAATTTTTACATTAGTGCCAAAGCAAATTACCATGGACAAAAAGGTAAAATAAATAGAAATAGAACAAATGTACATTATTTACAAAATAATAATTACTCATCAAAAACACTGACCTATTTAAAAAACACACTTGTCCCTTAAATAAGATGCCATGAATTTTACTGCTTGCATAATAATCCCACTGTTCTCTCTAGGACAGGGCAGTTTATGCAATCTGCAATCTAGAAATTGAGGGGAGATAGTGCAAATGTTCATATAAAATGGGTTTCTAATTTCAATTTGGAACACTAGGTATGATGTGTAGCAATTCCAGGTGCACAGCTTGTCTACTCTGGGCATTCAGTTGGTTTGGGTTAGATTGGTTGCCAATGTATAATCTTGATTGAGAAATCAAAATGACTAGAGCATCCATCTAAAGTAGGCATTTAATGGTACTGTCATTTATAGGTATGCCAAGTGTTCCTAAATTTATAATTTATTTAGCCAGTTTATTAATGTCTATGTTAAACAGTGCAGGACCTGTCTTACCCTTCTGAGTCAAGCTGTTTATAAATCCACATTTTGCCAACAACACAAACAAACAAAAAATCTATAATTTATTATTGATTCAAATAATTATTTTTCCAGTTTTTTCCAGTAATTGTCGAATTTTTCAGTGACATGTCTGAATGAAAAAGTCAAATCATATATGACAGATTTTTTGAACTATTTCTATCAATTCAAGGATCATTGGAGATTCTTTCTTCAACCAATTCCTAGTGATTGGCTTTGTACTACCTGCTAATAATATTTGTAACACATATCTGTCCTGCTTTGTCAATCCAGATGGCAGGTTTCCCTTATACAGTACAATGACGTTGAAACAAGGCTCTAAGCTAGTTATTGATCTCATTTGATCTCCATTTCCACATCTACCCAAAAGGAAGTAATAATAGGACACTTCCTAAAAAATTTGAAAATGTATGGCACACATCTTACCACACTGTCTCCCTGCATTCTTTTAATATTGGTAATGATTTTTTTAAATCAATTTATTTTTAAAGTATTTTTCCCAGGTAAGTTCCCTCCACAATCTTGAAATTGATGTGGTAGAGTGTCCTACATATATTTGACCTGTTTTCTTCTGATAATTTTATTTTAGGTTCTTTCTCTCATCTTGATTTATAATGTAGAGAGACTTCTTTCCAGTTGTAGATGAGTAAAGTCTGGAAATGACTTCTCTATTAATGTTACCTTTGTATGAACCACACCTTTGTATGAATATCCTATTCAGGCACAGCCTTTTCTCTCCAAATGTTTTAATATCATATCAAAATATTGTCTCAATTGAAGGTATCTAAAGAAGTCTTATTTCCCCAAATTATATGTTTCTGTGAGATGTTGAAAGGTGTTTAAGCAGATATTTGAAAAAATTATGTAGTATGAGGTAATACCCATAATTCTCCACTGTTTAAATCTACCATTCATAACAATTGCTGTAAACTCTGGGTTATATCCCAAATGTTTAGAGGAAATGCAATCCAGTTAGTGAATTTATCTGAATATTCCTTTTGTAGAAAATGTGGTCTTGATGTTTATGTCATGGGGCACCTCTCACGCAGCCTGAGACACACACACACACACACACACACACATTCACACTGCACCTGCCCCACTGCCAATCACCTGATTATTGAACACAAGCATTGTTTATCTTCTCCTCTATTTAAAGCACACAGGTACTCTCCTCCAGTGTTGCACATTGCAAATATTACGCACCGAGTTGTAATCTACTCTTCAGTGTGTCTATGTTTCAAGTCATTACTGCCAGCAAGTTTGCTTTCCTTTTATATTTTTAACCAGCCAACCACTGTGCTCTGTTTTTATCCTTGCTAATGGAGAATAAAGTATCTTCATTCCTTCAATCTTCATTCCTCCAAGCCATCATCACACATAACCACAAACCAGATTTTTGCTTAGAGTATCTTTTTACCATTGGAAAATGTATAATTCTTTATGAAGCCAATTATCATGAAGTACGTCTTTATCTGACAAAAGGATGTAATTTTTAACATAGAGGACTCAAGGGTGATGCATTTTTAAAAAAAATTGTTTTTTCAGTTATCTTCCATAAATGTGTAGATTTTATCAAGTTTTTTAAACATCAACTAAATAAAACAATCAAAGAAAAAAATGAACCCAAATGGATATCTAATCAAAGGGTAATAACACTTGCCAGCTGTGTAAATCTACAGCTTGGGGCTAGAGCAAATCAGCCCATCTTAGTCAATTCATATTTTTCTTATGGGCTTTAGGTGGTAATATTGTTCTTACGTTTACATAAGTCTAAAATAAACTTCAAGGCATTTCTCAACAGCAACCAAGACACTGTGGATGGCAAAAATAGGATATATTATTCTGATTTTTTAATTAGTTGAAAACAGCAAGTGGTTAGCCCCACTAATACCACCAGTCTCTGAATATGAGCCTTTCACTCTATACTCTGGAGTGTATATTTGAAACCAGCAAAAAAGCTTTAGGACTCTCAGTTTAGGCTGTGTTTTTTTTGTTTGTTTTTTTAAACATTTTACTTAAAATACCATCTGTACCATTGACTATTTTGGTCTCTCTCTTTTTCTCCATTCTCTCTCTCTCTCTCTCTCTCTCTCTCTCTCTCTCTCTCTCTCTCTCTTTTGTTTCTGTCTGTCTGTGTACCTCTTCACTTCTTTGGCATCACCAGCGATGAAGATACCCAGTGTCTTCTCTTGCAACTTCACATGTCTTCCTGGATTAATCATCATACTGCAACGCACACAGGACACACAAATACTATTTTAGAGAAACCAACCATCACTGCAAGATTTGGATTACTTTTTGCGTTGCATGCATGTAAATTTGACATATGAGTATTTTAGTACTTTGCATTTTCAACATCCCCAGGATCATCTTAGAGGATCAGTGTAGTTGGTAGGGAGATCATTTAGATACCCTTAATTTCAGACTTCATTTCACAGTAAAAAATTCAAGGGAATTTAGCAGGTGACACACAGCAGATGATATTCACATCATGGCATGATCAACCTCAAAGGAAACATGTACTATAAATCAGATAACTACACTAAAATCAATAAATACACACACACACATACACAAACACACATTAAAAAAGAGCAAGTTCACTCACTTTATGTTTCTCTCATGAGACTTGAACTCAATGGCTATCAGCAAGAGATTTAGTTTCACAAAGCACAGCCTGCAAGGAAACCACAGTGAGCATTTCTAAAGGGAATGTGATGTCTAGATGTTTTGTATAACAGAATTGAATAGAATACTTACTCACAAACCTCAGGGAATGATAAACCCACAAAGGAACTAGACAAATAATCTGTGTACATTTCTTGGGATACTCCTTCCAAATAATACTTCTGCCATATCTCCTCTTCAATCTGATAAAGAGCAAAGCTTACATTCATTTAGTACATTATGTAATATTGAGTTTTTGACAATAGCATCCTAATTGATTTATGTTTTCCTAAATCTGAGTCCACCCACATCACCCCTCCCCCCCACTGTCTGGAGCATTCTTCAAGTGTATTAAAGGTAGTAAACAATTCACACTATGAACATTTAAGCCTCTTCAGTGGTAGATCTATATGATCCATTACACCAACACAAATACAGCATCTTTAAAAACTGAACATTACTGAACATTTACATGTCTGCACTAAACTGCTTTGATTTGTTTGTAAAGGAGGACTCAGCAGCACAGGCTTTTTACAATCATACCTTAGATGAGACAGCTTAGAAAAAAAATCTTTGAAAGCAACTGATCCAAAGCTAGCTATGTGATGAAGCTATGAATGGAGCCTGTATATCCATCACATACAGTCACTGGTTCTGACCTAGACTATGTCAATGGCCACACACCCAATTCAGCACACAGCACACCCTCTGAGCATAAAAACACTCCCAATGGGCAACATTTTGCCAGACCTCAGGAGGAGATACCTGAATGGAGGACCTCATGGAGAAGAGGTTGGCCAGCATGGTAGAGAGGCCCTGGGCCAGGCAGCTCTGGGCAATGAAGCCCAGCTTCAGCTCAGCCAGACAGATCGCATCATCACCCTCCCTCCAGTTCCAGCTGGGGATGTTTAGCAGGTGAGCCTGGGACCAGAGATGCACTTAGCACCAGCTACACACATATGCACATATCATGTGGACAAACGTGTATGACCATGTCTACACACAGATTCAGCTTCCTACCCATGCGTGCGTGTGTGCGCGCGCACACACACACACACACACACAAGCTGCTTGACCTGAAAACTTTCATATTATTATTGCCCCCTTCCCTAGAAGTAATACTTGTACATGCAGATACACTGGGTTTAATTACTACTTATCTATCTAAACATTGGTTGAAAAAAATATGACAAAAAACATAAAATATATTAATTATGGTTGTGTTTTGTAGAGCTGAAAGTTAAACATTCATTGTGAACACTTAAACCTATTTTCACTCTCCACTTCTTTAGGTATCTTACAGTATCACACATAATGAGTGTTGTTGGTCTACAAACTGTTTCCATTAACAGTTTTTCAGCCATCCTCTGTCCCATTCATCACTGGTCAGTTTCTGACCACAAGTCACTGATGGGTTGAGAATGGCCTACCACCTAAAAATACCCAGCAAACTGCAGTCCAGAACATGCAGTCCAGAGCATTTCTGAAGGCTAGAAGGTGACTAAAACAAACATGTCATAATTCCCCTCCATTAGTGTTGTGCTTCCCTTGGTTACCTGATACATGTTATTTTTTTCCATTCTGTTCTGGGTTTGGTTCATAGTTTCGTTTTCTCCGCTCCTTATTGGTTACACCTGAGTCTCTTTAGTCCACGTTGTTTGTATATTTTACATTAACATTTCTGGCGTTTAGCTGATGTTTTTATCCAAAGTGACTTACAATTATGACTGTATTCAACTCAAGCAATTGAGGGTTAAGGGCCTTGCTCAGGAACCCTACAGTAGCAATTACAAGTAGAGTACCACTGAGTTACCACTGCCCTACTTATTTAAGCGTATTTAAGCTCTGTGTTTCTTTTGCCTTGTTGCTGGTCCTTGTACTAACCTTATGTTCTACATTAGGCATCTGTGTGTTTTGTGGTTATCCTGTTTTGTTTGATTTGTTCCGTTATCCTGTTTAGTTTTTACTCTGATTTCTCTGTGTTTGGCCGTTTGTTTCCTACATTCACTATGTATTCTTGATTCTTGTTCAGACTCTGCTGGATAGTCAACCCTGGACCATTCTTTTGACCTTGATTATGGATTTGCCCTTGATAAATGTCACTCTTCTCAGAGAGTGCTTCCTGCCTCTTACCTTGCAGTGTTACACTGTTTTGTAGACAAAAATCAAGCCTGATATTTCACAAAGTGGAAACAAATGTATGGTGAAAAACCTTTCTTCAATATGTCAGTGTTTAGTGCTGTCTGAAAACATGTTTTAGGTTACAACTGTCTTGGAACAGTCCAGTACTCACTATCTTCTGTGTGAGCACCCTTGTAATGCAACATGCTCACCTTATTGTGATACTGTAGCATCTGGGTGATGATACGTATGTTTGAATTGTAGTTCTTGATGGAGATCACTCTAGAGCAATACACATGGAAAGTCAGTAGTAAAAGTCACACAAGAGATTGGCCAGCATCTCTTTGTTGGAGATTTTATTCTGCTATGAGACACCCAAATACCAACTCAAATCTAGATTATTTAAAACAGCTAGGTATCTCTTACCTCATGATATTGGATGCATCCTCTGCATCAGGGTCTGAAGAGTATTTATTAGCTATAATCAAACAGGCATCTGCTAGTTCAATCTACAACAGTATGCAACAAAGAGACATGAAGTAGCTTTAAACATTTGATCCCAGCTGTGCTACATGCTCACTATGGCCAAATACCCAAAACTGTGGGTCTTCTTACTGAGCTGAATGAGTTGCTATTTTCTTTAACCTGTCACGTTTCCAAATGAATGTCAAAATCAAACTGCTTAGTGGTCTGCCCTAAACACACAAATGCCTTGAGCAAATCTTCAGTAAGTGATGAGCTACCTGAACATTCATTGGCTTTATAAACATGGGAGAAGACACAAACTGGCTGTATTGCAGATGGACAGAGACTTAATAACAGACTAGAAACAGAGACAGTGAACTTGAAGAAAAATATATTTGATAAGTTTCTCTTTTATAAGCATCAGGTTATATGATTTTGCTTGGAGAAATTTAAAATATGCAATTAAACAAAGTTTTGTGTAGAATCCAATTTCTAACAACTGAACAACAGTAAAACCTATACTGTAAGAAGCAGACCGTACCTTGACTCGAGCAAGATCAAAAGGATTTTGGATGGAACCCTGGAAGAACACCACCTGAGTGAAGTGGCGTTTGAATAAGGCTTCCAGTTCAAGATTGGGCTCAGTACTGTAACACACAACAGAGTACTGAAAATAGGGACACAAATTAATACAGATGTGTCTGATTACAGTAATGCAGTCAAGGTCTAATCACAGTGCTCACAGCAATGACAAAGACTAGTTATTCTCCTCTTCTAGCCTCTATAGTAACACATTACAAGAACAACTATGCTGCCAGGTAATTGTTTCAGAATTTAAACTGAGTGTGCTTTGGTTTATGTTGCAAAGGCATAGCATTTACAACTCATACAATTTACAGTTTATAAAAAATATAACACCTCTTGTGCTGTCATAGTATGTGTTATCACCATCATACTAAGATTTTTTAAATATTTTTATTTTTCTATTTCTATTTTTCTATTTAATTTTTCTTTTACACATCTGCACAGTACTTACTGATGAAGAAAAACAATTTCTACATTGACATCATCCCTGTCCTCATGGAGAAAGTCTTTCAGGAAGTTGGAAACACTTTCCAGAGTAATGTTACCACACACCACAATATGCCTGGGAGACAAAATTCATGTTGTCATGTGGCAAACTATTGTAAACAGCACGAACCCGTTTACAAAAAATAGATAGCACCATGGGTCATATAAAGTTCAATTACTCCAGTGACTCACCTGGAGTACCTTAGAATAAAAGTATATGGCAATAAAAAAATTAAAATAATAATAAAAATAACACCCACTTCTATTGTGATCATAAAAAAAAATCCAAACCTTTAAACAAAAATAAAAGCATTTACAGCTGTAGGTGTAAAACACTCATAAAAGAATGGAAAACCATCTGCCTTTATACACAGACTGCTATTACACTTAAAACATTAAATCTGCCTACATGACTGACTGTTTGTTATAAATTGTATTTGCATTTTATTCTGTGCTGAATGTTTGGCCCTGTATCCTTGTTCATCCTTATCAATGGTGCCACTAATTGTATACCTTAATGGAAAGCATAATACATAATTTCATCAATAGATGACTACAAAAGCAAATAAAAATAATTTTAAAGCAGACATACTTTATAGTGCTAAGAGCCACAGATAAACACAGAAGCTCAAGTTTCATGTCAAATGCAACTTTTCAAACATTGGTGGCTTACACAATACACAATAAGCAATGAAATGACTTGTGTAATTTCACCAAGACCCTCAGACACAGAGTGATGCTACTGCAAAAATCTAAATCAGAATCTCAGCATTCAGAGGGAAGAGGCTGTCTTCTTCCTCTGAAATCAGTTCCCTATCCAGCGTCTCACAGTCAACTAGAAAACGTTTGTCCAGTTAGCATGACTTACTTTTTGCCTGGGGTTAAGTCATAACTCCCTCCATATTTCTGCCGATTAAGGATGAGAGCAGCTATTTCTGGCACATAGTGAGCAAACATGGCCTACATGCACAAGACACAGAGACACAGAGGCATGCAGGTGGGGTTTTGTAGCAGTCAGGACAGAACAGTCACACACCATACTTACTTTCTCCAATTTAATGATCTATAGGAACCACCATATTTCTTTCAGTTTCCTATGAATTATTTCAGTGATGTAGAAGGCAAACATGGCCTGAGAAAAGGACAGGAGACCAAGGAAAAAACTAAAAACAGATAAGAGAAGCTTGAGAAGAATTCAGCCACAGAGGATATTTATAAAATAGGAGAAAAGAATTATAAAATAGTTTAAATGTTTTTTTAACTGCAAAATTAGGGTAGAATAGGTAACATGTTTGCATTAATCTTGTGGGTTTTGAGTTGAATGGAATATTTTGGAAAAAAAAAAAAAAAAAGCATGCATATGTGTTCATCAAATCCCCCAGTTTTAGGGGAGGTGGAAGAGCCTCAGATGATTAAGTAATGCAGAGTAATGCCATAATGCACAGGAGCAGTACACCTCAACAGCCATGTTTAATCCAACAAGCAAAGGGCTGAGTGGATAGCACTGCCTGATTTGACATAGTTGCACAAAAATGATACCCATTCAAAAACAACCAACAAAAACTCAGCTATCCATTCCAAACGAAGGCCCAATCCAATTTCACACCTTTCCCCTACCACTTAACCTTACCCCTCCTTTTTGCACATTCACATCTAGTGGTAGGATGTACCTCTTGTTGCAATAGAGGAGTAGTGTGAAGTGTTAGGCCTACATGGAAAATACAATACAATTGTAAAAAAAAAATCAGAAAATATTAAAATACAATACTTAGTTTATTCTCTGTTAATAAAGATAAATTATAACCTTTATCTTAGGTTAATGTTGTTTCAGTGTTTTATGGTTGTTGTCTTCATAAGTGTAGTGAAGATAGATTAAAAATTACTCCTATGATGGTCAAAAGGGGGGCTCTCTTTCACCCCCGGGCCACAGACCAGACCTAAGACATGCTGGTGCCTTGAGGATTAGCAACAAAGCCGTAAATTGTAAGGGTTGGCACCAGGCTGAGGCCCCTTCCGGCCACCAGAGGGAGGCCTCGAGTCAACCACACCACTAATCAGGCTTAACACCCAACAGATGGGCTAGACCTTATATAAGCCCAGTGAACCAGTCATTCAGTGCTGCGTCTTTGCCAAAGGTCTGAGCCAAGCTCATAGCTGGTAACTTAAGGTATTGAGGTCTGTGAGCTCTTGTGCTACACCTTACTTCTGTGATGTGAGGGTGTCTGTGTTTTTACACATTCCCTCCTCTCTCCAGTTTTTCCTCTCAAGTCTGTCTCTCCCTGGAGGCTTCCTTCAGCCATTCAAGTTAATCCCCGTTTTCTGGTTTTGTTTGGGAAGTTTTAGTTTGAGTTTTCCCCAGTGCGTCGGGGTTGCCATTTCTTCCCCTGGCGTCCTTTGTTCTCCCTTTTTTCCACGCTCGGCATGGTGTGTAGTTTTTCCTTTTGTTTTACCTGACCCAAGCTCTAACTGTTCAGCACACGGGCCCACCATTGTTAGAGTGTGGTTGCTCACCCAGTAGGCTGTTGGTATCATCACCCATCTGACATGGGTTTGAGACCACCTTACGTAAATGGCCCAGCTATCAAAATGTCCTGGCTACTAACCCTCAACCCCCTTCTCTCTAAGGGTCATAAACTGATGGTAAGGTGAAAAGCTGAAAACAGCCTGGGTATAGTAAGGAAGACTATAAATTCCAATATGGTAGTACTCAAATTTCTCGTCCCACAAAGTAACAACTTAATTTAATCTACTATGATGTCAAATAATCAACCAATAATGTATGGTGGTTTTAATATAATTACAGAATTGTGATGTGTGCTCCTGTTATTTTACAAGTTATTCTGTTCATTACTTGTCCTTCATTCATTTGTATTATTCACTCATATTACCACATCTGTATGTTGCTTAACCTCATGAATATTGTAAACAAATTGTTGCTTACTCCTGGTTGTGTTTACCAGAAATCCTATATGAACCACTTAGAAAATATATTAAAGTTAGTAGTTTGTAATGTCTAGAAACCAAAGGATTTTGGTTTCTTCCAAAAGATATCTACCGAATCCTACCCCATCAGTTGGGTTGATAAGTTGGGAAAAGTTGAGAGGTGAGGAGTGGAGTCTGTTGAGTTGAACAGTCCAGTTGGGTCAGAGGTACGAACTGTGACTGAAACAAAGAAGGGAGGGCCCCCCACTAAGCTTCGGCAGACAAAGGTGTTTTCCCCATTTCTCAAACAAGTCAATAACCTCTCGATAAGCAGCTAGAAATACTGGGTTGTCATATTTTAATTGGCTGTCTGTTTCTTTTGTTATTAACTTGTTAATTTATTTTCATTAGTGTGTATTCAACTGAATTGACCCATCGTGGCTCTTAAACACAACCATCTGGTCGAGACTGGCATTCCAATACACTGCAGGTAAAGAAACACTATAATTTCGGAAAGCCTAAGTAACTCTCACTAGAGCCAGATTACAGGTACAATTCCTCAGTTTAAGAACCCAGGTCTTCTCATCGCCATTATATCCCAAGAACACAGGACTGTTTCAGAGTCACTGGGTAATTTCAAAGAAAGGATGATGCTCTCACCACCATTCAGGCAGTTCGATGAAGACTGATCTTAACATCTGGCATGCTGGCCTGACACCCGAAGTCAAATGGATGCTTCCTTGCACTCTCCACACTGTCTGGATGATCCAATGGAACATACTCAGGCATCTCCAGACAGGGTCCAATGCCCGTGAGTCGCAAGAGCTGACATTTCCCTCATATGTTATGGTATCATTATTAGCTTTAGTGATTGTTAATCAAATTAGATGAGTTAAGTCTTTTCCCTCACCTGTGACACAGCCTCATAACACTTATCTGGTTCCTACACCTGCACCCTCTACATCCATCAACATAAAACGTCTTAGGACTAATATAAGTACCTGCTTATTGATTTTCAGCCATCTACATGCAACCCTTTGCCAGAAATCCCACAATGAATACACCATTTTTTGGGGGTAAATTTCCACAATTCCGCAGACTAGCAGGGTTACAGAGCACTGCAAGTAGCCCTGGTAATAAAGCAATGTTCTTTTTTATTTAGTGACTGAATGATTTGTGAAACTGGAGTTGTGAACAACTACAATGAATTGCAAAAGGTAACAGCTGGCAAAAACCTATTAAGTCTGTTTACATAAGTCATCACTACAACTAATGATGACATATTGGGTTCTTGAAGGGTTGTTCCATTTCATAGGGGAAGATTGTACTATCCCTTGTAATATAACTCATATCCAAGGAGTAAGATGATGCTCGAAAACAAGGGGTAGCGATAAAAATAAGAAATGTCACTGGACCAAAACTCAGTTATAAGCATTGTTATTATAGTTCTCAATTTAACAAATAAATATTTTAAAGCTAAAATTAATCTGTTGGGATTTCTCTAGCTAGAGTGCAGACTGACAAATAGGACCATGTTATCATACATTAATCCTTTGTAAAGCTTGGTGAAGTTTAGGAAAGTAAAACTAGGGTGGGACATGTAGATGTGTAGTTGATTCTGAAATAAAAAGGCAAATCTATACACTGATGGTTCTGATTAACATACACAAAATCAAAATTTAAAAAACTGCAATATTCTGTTGGTACAAAAATATTATTTTGGAGGAGCTGTTACTGAGCACCATAACACACAATATATAAAACACGGGAAGCAGCTCTCAGAGGTATTCACTGGCCAGCGTGAGTCTTGATTGATGCTGGAATCACATGACGTAGAATCTGCATCTAGCTCCAGCATTCAAGCATACAATGGCTAAGGATGTGATTACAGTGACCATAGGACTTAAAAGCAAGAAGGACAAAAAAAATTGTTTTACCAAACCACCGAGGATGAAAAACACCATGAAAATGCGTCCAAGGTCCGTTTGAGCATAGAGATCGCCATATCCCACTGTGGACATTGTAACCATGATCAGATACACACATTCCCAGTAGCTAAGTGACTGGGAATTTTCAAAGTTTTCCCAAGGATCCCCTGAGTTTTCCACCTGGAACATAAAATAAACACTTTGATTATAAATATTGGTTTTACAGGCACTGTTTTGTCCTGGTTTAACTCATCTGACTGATTGGCACCAATTTGCACAGGGAAGACACTGCTTCTTGGTTCCTTGTTTTTTATCATTTACATCCTGCCCCTTGATGATATCATTCCAATTCTATACTCATTGATGGCGACAGTCATGCTAGTCCCCCTACCTTGTCTGTCATTTGAACTGCAAATCACCAGATAAGTCTGCATATCTTCATAATATTGTCTGCCTTTGATTGATGCTCTCTCTTAAAGACTCCAAGATCCAAGTTCATGCATTCATTACCTCTAGGTTAGATTACTGTAATTCACTTTTCTGTGTTTTGCCCTCTAAATCTCTCTGCCCTTTCAGTGTATGCAAAATGCTGGAGCTAGTCCTGGTCCCCACTAAGAAATCTGTGCATAGCACTCCCATCAGCTACACTGCTTACCCAAGAGGAGATGCATCCAATATAAAATTCTCCTACTAACTTTTAAAGGACTTCATGTCCTTCATGGCACCCTCATATACTGTAGAATTACTCCAATGATACATTCCATCTCACACATTAAGGTCCTCTCATACAGGTGTCCTTACTGTCTGCAGGTTTAGGGTGTCCATCATGGGAAACTGAAACTGAAACTCCCTTCCTACACCTGTTTGCTCATGCTCTTCTTTTTCTACTCTTCTCTCAATAAGTCTTCTCTCAATAAGTCCACTCACCATCTACCACCACTCCTGATTGGTTTTTGTCTGGCTTATTTTGTATTTTAGTATTATTTTGCTTTTGTGCTTACTTTCTTTTTTTGTAAAACAACCTTGGGTTTTTGTGAAAGGCACTACATAAATCAAATCTATTATTATTATTAACACTTATTTTAATTTTACCTACATTGATATGTTTGTTTTATAGTTTTATATTCAATTACATACCATCACATGTGCATGCACTGTATATTTGAGTTTCTTCTTGGGACAGTGGGGAAATTTTGAATAACTGGCAAAAGCTGCACTATTTTCTCTTGACTAACATGTTGGGGTTGTGAACTTACCAAGTGTATAAAGCCTGCACCAGTTAGCCATGTGCTTAAGAAGACTGAGCACAAGTTCACCAACTTTATGGAATCGCTGCAGAAAACAAATTTCAGGTAGATAAGTGAATATTCCCTAAAAATTCATCTGTTACATCACACAGAGAGAAGGTCTCCAAAGAGATTTTATATATATATATATATATATATATATATATATATATATTTGTTTGCATATATATTTAATATATATTTGTTTGCACAGCTGATGAAAGACCTCATTCTGTTATATACACACACACACACACACACACACACACACACATACATATATATATATATATATATATATATAGACCAATTGACCAATAAACTTACATCATGCTCTGTAACCACTTGCTTGAAATAAATGTCATTTTAACTAATATAAATAAATACTAATGTGTTGCTCAGATACTATGAGAAAGAGGCACTTAATTCCAGACGTGTTTATATAGTATGTGCAAAACCAAGCAAAATATGCACTTACCTGGTTTGTAAAATATTTAAAAACTGTAAAATTTCAGAAATTTGTATCAATCTTAAAGCTCTTAAAAAACGCAATCCTGCATGGAAAGGGAAAAAAAAACAAACAAACAAGAAAAAGAAACAGGAAGAACAAACTCAGCCGTCATGTAGCAAAGCACTATTAGCTCCCACACTGGATAAGGAAGTTTCTAGAAGATATATCTCACAAATTCAGTGCACTATGAGGGGCCGCTTAAGGTGAAAGCAGTTGAACACTTGCACACTACTTGCACATACCTATGAAACATTTTCACATAAATAATCTACTACTTACATTTGCATATGATAACTTACACTTGCATATACACACACATGCACGTTCATTCATTCACTGGTGCGTAAACATAGTTTAACTAGGATTGTGTGCATGTGTGTAGCAGCGTGTGTGTAAAGCAATTTTCAGTGCGCCCGGAAGTCATTTCATGAGACTGGTCTGTCTTTCAGTTAAACTGCTAACTAGACCCCTTGAGAAGGAATTCTGAAGCACTCAATACAATGAAGGCTGACTAATATAAAACACATGCATATGCATGCAAACACACACACAACCAGATCAGCTGGCGGGTGAGAATGGGAGGGAGTCTGGAGTTGGCTTATGATTTTAATGTTTGTTTCTTTCCAACGGTCTGAGGTGAATGTAAATCTCACTGTTAGTTTGTCACTATTACAAAGGAGGGCCATCAGAAATGATTAACCAAATCCAAGAAGATTAATAGAAACCTCCAGCCAGCTTTACACATGCGCACACACACACACACACTCACACACACACCTATCAGTGCAGTAATGGTATGTTAAGGAATAATACGGATAAGAAAATTCTGAGAGCTACATCATGCAGATACAAAGACACTTGAGGTGACTGGCATGCACAAGGGAACTAAAGGAACATTTCCAGTGAGTCTCTCTGTAATTCCCATTAAGATACATCTGCAGTAGTGCAAATCCTCCCACTGTAGAGTTAGTCCGTTTACAGTGATAGTGACTTAATAAATGTATGAGCAATTGACAGAGACAAGAACAGATTTCTCTCTGTCTCTCTCACACGCACACACACACATGCAATGAGCTGAGCAAAGGAGATGGTTTCTCCAAGTTCAACATATACTGATAAACCAGCTTGTTAAAGGAATGATGACTGAATGAATGATGTATCAATAACAAATAACTGCATATATGTTTCACAATAGAACTTTTATCCTCCATGCTTAACCAAACCTCAATATAGCTATATCAAAATAAAATCTAAAAAAATAAACAAAAAAATTACAGCATTTGTATTTCTACAAATGCATAAGTCTACTTGCTAAGTCATCCAAAGACGGAGATCAACAATCTTTATTTTTTGTTCCATAACTGGACTGTCCACTAGGTGGTGATTCAGGCTAGTTTTTCCTGGATGCCGAGCTCCTCTGAATAGCACTTCTATTATTCACATATATCCAACCACTAAGAGCAAGAATGCTCAGCCAGAAACAGTTATGTATGACAACCAGTTTTGCCTTTTGTAATGAATGAGAGTTTATGGGGCTAACATCTGACCCTGGGCCAGTGTTAAGATGCTCTGAGCGAAATCTACAAAACCACCTTCAGTCTCTTCAAGATGTTATGTATTTCCTTAGACTGGAGAAGATAAGATTCACTTTAAAGGGTAACAATGATGCATTGTATGCCAAGTGGAATTCCTTTTTTTTTTTTTACTTCATTACAGATGATGCCAGCTACTTCTTTTTTTTAAATGATGTTGGTGCCTATTTGGGGGGGGCTACGTGTATAAATGTGAGCTATGTTTTGGGCTATGGAAAGGGTTCTAAGGTAAAAAAAAATTGAGGTCTGTAAATCAGGGCTTTTAGATTTGAGTTTTTGACAATATTCATTGTTATTGTATGCCCTCCTTGTTATTGTTTTGTCTAAATCTCTCCTCAATAAAAAAAAGATGTTCTGAGCTCATGAATTCTCAAGATCAACACTTACCCAGCCAACTCCTGTTCAGGTACATAGACAGAAATACTGGTGGCACAGTGAAGAAGTCCACAATTGAATTCAAATCCAACCAGAACTTTAGTTTGTCATTAGCGGCAATGAACTGAACAGAGAAATGGAGAACAATATATATAAATAAACATTATTACTTTGTATCTAAGAGATGTGAAGTCATATGAATCTCATAGGATCTTTTACTGAGATTTTGCATATTTTTAATGTGAAGGTTCCTTACGCGCAGGCCAAAGTACACCAGGAAGAAGATGTTGAACACCATGTCGACCTGCAAGGTGAAGTCAGTGCGGAAGTCCGGGCAGGATTCTATAGGACTGTTCAAAGAGGAATTCACATAACTGAAGATATTCAAATTTTAGTAGAATCACTAGTCAACAATATCATGTAGCTATCTGAGGCAGAATACATGGTATTTTTAATGGGAGATTAGACTGTGGAAACTGGAAAAGAGAAAGTATTCATTATTTGAAAAATTGGAAATTCCTGAAAAAGCCATTCACTGATAAGGTTGCTAATTAGTGATTAAATTAGGTTTTTCTGTAATATTGTCAGTGATGTAAAAGTGACGGTGGGTGATGAGGGCTGTGCCAACAGTAGGTCAAGTGTTTAAAGTTAAGGGTTAAGAGCATGCTAGAAGTGCAGAGTCACAGTTCTCCATGCTCCCTGGTAGACACTGAAACAAAAGGGCAAACAAATAAAACCTTCATACTGACGAAGACAGTAATTTCTGACAACATCCCAAAACACCATAAAAAAAAACAAAAAACATGGAGTTAAAAAAAAGAAAACTGTCATTTGTAGGTCGGAGTTGTCAGATAATATGAAGTAAAGTACACTAAGCAAAATGAATAATAAAAAAACCTGAAAAATTAAGTATTAATGAACAGCAATAATTTGTTAAGGTTCACAGTGGTCCATTTTCACATTTCCTTTCTACAGGTGCCATGATGACAGGATGCTACTTCCTATTTACACAGCCAGTCATTTGACCAGCAATAAGCCAGTTGAATCCTATGCACATAACATAGTATACCTTTAGGCAGATTATTTTAAATTCACAGACAGTAACATCCATCATATCACCTGTTTTGCCAAGAGAAACAGAATACCTATGTTATGATTACCAAGAAACTCTAGAACATATTAGAAATGCAGCAAACATAAAAGCAGTTAAGTGACTGAATTTCATTACAGTCAAAGAATAACTTGTGTCTGAAGCAGATCTGGCACAGTGTTTGGTTCCGTGCTGATGACTGATAGGTTTCCTGTGAATAGAGCGCACACGCTGCCTTACTGCACACACTGCTGATGCAAACAGAAACATTGTAAATGAGCTCCAGCCATATAAGACACTCATCATAAATAATGAACACAGGCTAAAATGTATGACCAAAGTAATTTCAGACACCAACTCCTCCTTGCCAGCACTTTAGACTATAAAAAATACATTGTCTGCACTTGAGTGACAGTTGACGTGTATTGAGATCAGGCTCTGTGGACCTTTCTGTTCTAAACAAAGCCAGGTGTACTCCTCTGGGCAGCAGAGACACGCTAAGGCCAGTCATTCCAGAGAGGAAGATGCAAAAGACATGAAACACCCAGCTATACAGCCTGGCTGCCTGCTCTATCACCATCCAGTTCAATCAGGGTGGTTTAATTATCTTATTTTCTGACTCAATTAATTTTCTAATTTTAATGAAGAGAAAGTAAAGGCAGGTAGCTTCATCATTCTTCTGAAATTATTACTGGGTTCATAGCACAAGTCCCAACAGTTTTTACATTTATATTTTTATATTTTATAAAAATATTTATTTATTTTATCATTAAAACTGTTGTTGATTGCTGCAGTTAGAAAAACTCATGTTAAATACCATGCAGCATAAACCAAAGTCAGCACCTGTCTCCCAGATACGAGCGTGCAGGCCCAACATGCGATATTGGTTTGTTTTGTGTCAGTGAAAACATGGCAGAAAGCAGTGACAGCGCTCAGAGATTTTTCAGATTTTTAAGAGGACTATGTCTGAAGTGCTGCCCTGAGAGTTCGTAATGGAGGAAAATATCATGGTTTGCCTGCTTAACTTGCTAAAAGCTTGTCAATAATGTAATGGAAGCTTTCAGTGTTACCTACTCTAGAAGAGTTAATTCCAAGTAACAAACAGATCGCTGTGTAGACCAATATATATCCTAATTCTGTATGGATTCCAATGTAACTATGATGTGACAGCATTATTTATATTTGACTGAAGTTCAATAAGTAGTTGAACTCTAACAAAGTCTTGAGTCAATTATTTACACTTTGCTGTCATGGGGAACTGGACATTGGGAAACACTTCTATTTAATTTGCCCTTCTTTAGCATTATCATTATATTTTGAAACGACCTAAAAATTAGTCTATAAAATATCAAGACCATTTCAAAACAACATGCACAAGCAGACTCTCTTAGTTCCTTTGCACTTGATTTGCAATGGCGCATCCTTAATGTTTGCAATAACGCATTATTAATGTCCACAATCAGAAATTCATGTCTTCCTTACAAGATTGGACTAGGTATCTGCACTTCATTTTACAGTGTTATTGTAGCTTGAGAAAGTACTGTCTATAAAAGCAGACTGTTTTCAACAGACAGAATAGATGTAGGCTACCATATTTAGTTCTTTTGATGTGGGTATTTAGCTACAATAACAGTAGTAATAATAATAATAATAATAATAATAATAATAATAATAATAATAATGACTTTGACACATCTCTCTGTCGTCATGTTTCTGCAAATTCTCTTCGCCTATAACAGGTTTTGTAATTGTAGTCACCCAACCAACATATTTTGTTCATCCTGTGTGTTTCCTGTCCTTTGCTTCTCATCCTCTGTTCATCAGATGTGGAGTCAGCATCATAACCTTATCTGCCCCATCTCTCTTTGCTCTGAGCAGGACCCAGAGAGCAGGCCTGGGTGAACTCTGGTGTCCAAAACTTATATGTGTTTAACACTAATATGTCCACATGATGTATATATTGTGTTTATCGTCACATTATGTTGGACATGCTAAATGTTCAGCCTTCCTTACAGATTGAAACAAGTGGAGTTAACTTTGGGTGACATAATCAAAATCCAGAGGTGCATGAAAGTGTGAACCCTTAATAAGTTTCAGGATTTCTGCATACGTTTGACCTAAAACATCATGAAATTGTAAGACAAGTACTAAAAATAGACAAAAAGAACCAAATAAAACAAATTAATAGACAGTGTCATTTATTTACTAAGGAAGATTATCTTGGAGGGGTACTGCAGCATGCATTGTGCTCCAAAACATCCACTTATTAAGGGTTTGAAATTAGCTGCTGTAAGATAAGTCAGTGCAGGGAGAGTGCTGTCATGTGCAGAGCAAGTTAACTTAAGAAAACTGTGCTCCTACTGATCCCAGAACAGGTCATTAAAACAGGAATAGGGAGATGCTAAATGTCTTTTGTGGTATGTTTATGTAACATCCAGTAACACACACACACACACACACACACACACACACACACACACACACACACACACACACACACTGCATTTTAATGTTTTTTTTTTAATGTTGATCACTTTTAAAAGCTCTTGGGATATATGCACATCAGCATAGAGGTTAGGACAGTTCTACAGGACTGCTGAGAGTGAGAAGAAGAAGAAGAAGAAGAAGAAGAAGAAGAAGAAGAAGAAAATAAAAATCTGTTCAAAAGGGCACTTGCAAGCACTATACCACATCTCCACCCATCTCCCCACCCCTCCCTCCACCCACATCATGCTAACAGAAGTACTCACTCTGAGGAGTCGATTAAGTAAATGACCAGTCCTCCGATGCTGAGGATGAACACTAGCACCACCTACAGGAGAACAATCAGAGAGCAGGATAAATGCTTTACATGGCTAACAGCATACATTCCAGAAACATTTAAGCTGTCAGTGATATGGCTGGGTTACCCCTGTTACCCCTGCACAGGACATTTCAGTGTGATTCCTAATTCCAACAGCACCAGGCTCATCTCATAATCAAATTTAAAAATGCTTAAATTTGTTGAAACGTGTTATGTTAGGAATATTATCAGGCCTGAAATACACTGCTTCAGTTGCTATAGGTATTACTTGGTAAAAACTGATTATCAGCAAAACCTCTCAGCCAAAAATGATCCATTTCAGTCCATTCTGGGCCACATTCCCAGTGAGCCATGGACAACGTTCGCTAACATGCAATTGACACACCTTCCACATGCAAGCAGAGTTGGCCTGCAAACAGGAGGCTACCGAACTGAACAAGATTATCCACCTCGCAATCACCTACAACCGCTTCCTACAGTCCTCCAGTGGCCGTTGTCTTGCGAGGGGCAATGCTTTCCACATCGGAGGGTGTGTCTCCAGGCTACTTCCTTTGACAGCCCAGAGGCTGACAAGCAGGTCACGGTTCTCAGAGACTATGAGGATCTGGCACAGGTGTTCAGTACCAGCAAAGCCACACAGACCACCCCCCCCCCATCGCAACTGGGATTGTGCCATTCCGCTGAAGGAGGGGGCAGTACCTCACAGGAGCTGAGCCTATCCTCTCTCCCTGGAGGAGGAGCAAGCAATGGGACAGTATGTAAAGGAGGCCCTAGAACAGGGATATATCCATCCCTCTACGTCTCTGGGTTCAGCCAGCATTTTCTTTGTGAAGAAAAAAGACGGGAGTCTAAGACCCTGTGTGGACTATCGGGGCCTCAATAAGATGCTTATACAGTACCCACATCCCCTTCCTCTAGTTCCTGTTGTGCTGGACCATTCTGGTACCATTCTCCAGACTCTGTTGCGGAATTTCCTATATTACAAAATCGGAAAAATGTGAGTTCCACAAGAAAGAGAGAAATTTCCTGGGCTACGTTATTCAAGAAGGTAGCGTGCATATGCAATCAGGTAAGAAAGAAGCAATTAAGGCCTGGCCGAGACCACATACACGTAGAGTCTTACAGTGTTTCCTGGGGTTCGCTAAACTCTAGAGATGCTTTGTTAAGTCTTTCAGAACCCTAGCTCGGCCTCATGAATCTACTCCGGGGTCAGAACAAACGACTGAACTGGAATCCTGGGGCAGAGAGGTCCTTTGAGGAGCTAAAAGACGCCTTCTCCGCCACACCAGTGCTAAGACAACCCAATCTACGGAAACCTTTTGTGGTGGAAGTGGACACGTCAAATGTAGGTGTGGCAGCTGTGTTGTTGCAACAATAGGACAAAGGAGGTAAATTGCACCCCATAGCCTACTTTTCCCGGTGGTGGAGTCCAGCCGAACGGAATTATGGAGTTGGAGACCATGAATTACTAGCCATGAAACGAGGAGTGGAGGCACTGGCTAGAGGGAGCCCGCCACCTCTTTACGGTGATCACTGATCACAAAAACCTCAAATACCTCCAGAACACCAAGAGGATGAATTCCAGGCAGGCTCGATGGTCGCTCTTCTTTTCACGCTTCAATTTCCAAGTTACCTATAGACCAGGGGAGAGGAACAAGAGAGCAGATGCGCTCTCACGCCTATACAACGCCGAGGTGCAAGCGACTTGTTTAGAACCTGTTCTTCCCTCCTCTTGCTTCCTGGCATCGCTAAGCTGGGAGATCGACAAGTGAATTGAAGCTGCTAACCCTCATGCACAATGTCTGCCCAATCGCCTATACGTGCCACCCAAACTTCGTGAGTCCCTCATCGTGTGGGCCCATACCTCAATGGGAACTGGCCATCCGGGGTCCACATGTACCACCCAGTTACTAGGCGCACGCTACTGGTGGCCAGCCCTGAACAAGGACGTGGTGAGGTTCGTGGCTTCATGTGTGGATTGCGCCCATAGCAACACCACATCCTGTGCCCGTGGTCTCATCTCGCGGTGGACTTCGTTTCAGATTTGCCTATATCCGAGGGTAATACCATAATACTCACTATAGTGGATCGCTTTTTGAAGATGTTTCAATTTGTTCCCTTGGCAGGTCTACCCACGGCTTGGGCAACAGCGGATTTAGTGTTTCATCATGTCTTCAGACAGTTTGGGCTGCCAAAAGACATCGTTTCCAACAGAGGAGCACAGTTTACGTCATGGGTATGGAAGGGACTACTAGGAAAGCTGAATATAACGGTCAACCTGACATCTGGCTATCATCCCCAGGCCAACGGTCAGGCAGAGAGAGCTAAGCAGGAAATGGGTAAGTTCCTCTTACTGTATAGCCAATGACACACGGAAACGTGGAGTACTTACCTTGCCTGGGCAGAATATGTGCAGAATTCTCCGCGGCATACGGGAACTGGTTTAACCCCATTTGAGTGTGTGTTAGGGTACCAACCGCCACTCTATCCTTGGAACTCCCATACCTCGGCTCAGCCGGCAGTGGAACAGTAGTGCTAACGCAGTGAACAAGTGTGGGCAGAGACGCACCAGCATCTGCACAAGGTGGTTGCCGCTTACAAGCAAAAAGCCGATAGGGTACGTGGAGAGACTCCCCAGTATGTGATAGGACAAAAAGTGTGGGTAGCCACAAAGGACGGCAGGGCAGGCTCTACCGGAAAGCTGGCCGTGAAGTGCGAGGGTCCCTGTGCCATCACTGGGAGGGTTAACGACGTCACGTACAAGATCAGTCTTCCGGGAGGCAGTCGGGCATCCCATGCATTTCATGTGCCAGTCCTGAAGCTTGTGGTAGTGGGTCCCCTCGCGGAGGGAAGCAATTTCTTGGGGCCCCCACCACCACCACCTCTGGAGATTGGGGGTGGTCTGGCATACAGGGTAAGGTCCCTGCTTGACTCTGGAAAGAGAGGCAAGCAGTTGCAATACCTCGTGGACTGAGACACATCCCATGCATCGCTTCCACAGGATCCTTATATCTACAATACTTAATTTTGTGTGCATTTCGTGAGTGTTTGTTCATTTGACCATGGAAAATAAAGAGCTCTTTAGCTCGACCTCGCCTCTCACTTCCTCTGGGCTGTCGCTACTGTCACACTATGATCTCACTGTTGCCAAAAGAGCTGGTTGGTGATGATTTAAAACAGTCATACCTGACTTTCAATCATCTAATCCTTGAGTATGATAGCCCAGATTAAGGTGGTCTAACAAACAAACGCTCTCAAAATAGTTGGAGTGGGTGCAAAAATGCTGCTGCAGAATCACCAGCATCCCATCATTTCGTCCACTACTGAGTGAAAGGTGTGATGAGGCCACCCTGCGCACCCCTCACTAACATGCTCAAGAATAGTTTATCTCCTTTGTATGGCTTCTCGCCTGCAGATTCAACATTCACTTACACACTTTGTCAGCAGCAGGGATAGGTTGTACCCATGAGCAGAACCAAATGACAAACACGCTTATTTCTCATGCTGTTAAATTGTTTTTTAAATGATTGACTTATTTTATATTTATGTTCTTAATTCAGTGTTTCTGTTTATGATATTAAACTTTTGTAATGTTTGATGCATTTCAGGTTCCCTGTTTAAAAACTATGCCTTGTCAAATTTTTATAAGCAAATGTAAATGTAAGCCTCAGTCCTCCCCGTGAGCTAGCTGATAACAAAACACACCCTTGCATGGCCCGGGAACTGGTAGACAAAGTACAGTTCACACTGGACTACAGTGCATGTGGGCTTAAATAAGGAGGTTAAACAAGGTGCATGTAGGGCTCAATAAGTGGGTGATTGAGAACATGGAAGTGAATGAGTGATGCAATTGGTAGAAGGGATGGTGACTGACAAGTTGGAGGTGTTCACATGGTTGGGTGGTGGAGATTGGCTATGTGCAGGTGAGTGGCTATGTGTGACCTAAGGATTAGAGCTGAGTGTTATTTGGTTCTTAATGTTTGTTAAGATCTTTGTACCAGTACTTGTACGTGCTTTGCCTAATTTCTGTTTGGTCTGTGTTTCTGCCTCCATGTAGCCAGGGAGGGGAACTCTACTGTCACCGTGGGTGATTTCACCCTTTACCATATGTTCCCATTACATACTGGGCGGGGTTGGAACAATCTGTTTTTCAGTAGAGCTGCACAATGATTTTTTAAAATCATTATTGCAATGTTAGTCTTTGCAATACTGATATTGCAGGATGTTAAATATGAAAAATAGAGTTTTCTAACCATAGTGTACAGTGTTTTTTGTTCTGTGAGTATCCGGACCAATTTCAGATACTGCAGACAAGCATTCTGTGGGAGTTTGATCTCGCTGGCCATACAGTGGACCCGAAATCCACAATAAAACTGTTTCTGACCAATAACAGAGCTTTGCAACAACTGCCTTAAATGGTCATGATGGAAGAGATTAGCAGATAGATATTAGCACAGATGAGTTTCCAAGAAAGACCAGACAGACCAATGTGTGCACCGCCTGGACTGAATACAAGAAAGCCTATGATTCAGTGTCCCACACTGAAGGATATACAACATCAACAGGACTCCAGGATCCCTCATCATGACAACCTAGAGGTCAATTTCATCCCAATAGCATAAATTACCATCAAATGCAGGATTTACCAATGCCTTGTTTCCACTGCTGTTCTGCATAGACCTGAACCCCCTCAGTGAATCACCACCAAGAGTGTCTACAGAATGGAGCAACCATCAACCACCTCCTCTATGTGGATGACATCAAGCTGTATGCCAGAAGTGAAAAACACATATACATAAACACACTAATCCATCTCGCCAGAATATACAGCAATGACATTGGAATGTCATTCGGACTGCATGAGTGTCGTTGGATGGAGAGGGAATGTAGCTAAAACAGAGGTGAGCATATTTCCAGATGGTAGTAGATGCTGAAGTACCCTGGAAGCAACAAGTACCTTGGAATCCCACAGGCCAATGGGAATTATGAAGAGGCCACAAGGAAAGCAGCTAAAGCCAAATTCCTTCAAAGAATGTGTCAAGTCCTGAGAAGTCAGCTGAATGGGAAGAACAAGAGCCAGGCTATTAACACCTACACTCTACCAGTCATCAGATAAACAGCTAGATTGAAATGATTTAAAGTCAGCACAGGAACACAGCTCCTGAGACAATCCAGCACATAACAGCAGGATGCAAGATGCTAGCAGGCAGAGCGTGCATGGAATGCCATAACCAAGTGGCTGGCTTAGTATACAGAAACATCTGTGACAAGTACGAGCTGGAACTCCTGAGGTCAAAGTGAGATACACCCCCTAAATTGGTGGAGAATGGCCATGTTAAAATTCTGTGGGACATCCAGATACAAGTACGAGCTGGAACTCCTGAGGTCAAAGTGAGATACACCCCCTAAATTGGTGGAGAATGGCCATGTTAAAATTCTGTGGGACATCCAGATACAGACAGACAAGATGGTAATGGCTAACCAACCAGACAAAGTAGTGATAGATGAACATCAAAAGAGGGTCGTAGTGATGGATGTAGCAATCCCAAGTGATACCAACATCAGGAAGAAGGAACGTGTAAAGCTTGAGAAATACCAAGGGCTGCAAGAGGAGCTGATAAAAGTAATTGAAATAAAGTACTGGGCTGCACCCCTTTTTGCCTTCTGAACTGCTTTACTTCTTCATGGCATAAATTCAGCATGGTGCTGGAAACATTCCTCAGAGATATTGGTCTATATCGGCCTGATAGCATCATGCAGTTGCTGTAGTTTTGTCAGCTGCACATTAAAAATGCGAATCTCCCATTCCACCAAATCCCAAGGGAGTTTTATTGGATTGAGATGCAGTGACTGTGGAGGCCATTTGAGAACAGTGAACTCAGTGTCATGTATAAGAAACCAGTTTGAGATGAACTGAGGTTTGTGACACGGCAGTTTATTGTTGGAAGTGGCCATCGCAAATTGTAGCCTAAATTGTTTATTCTTAGATGACATAAGTGGCACCCAGTGTGGTCTTCTGCTGTAGCACATGTGCTTCATGGTTTGATGTTTTGTGTGTTCAGAGATGCTCTTTTGAGTGGTTATTTGATACTTTCTATCAGCTCAAACCACTCTGGCCATTTTCCTATGACCTCTGGCATCAACAAGGCATTTTTGCCCAGAGAACTGCTGCACACTGGATATTTTCTCTATTTTTGACCATTCCCTGTAAATGTTAGAGATGGTGTGCATGAAAATGCCAGTAGACGCCTCGTTCCATACTACATTTAAAGTCACTTAAACCACATTTCTTCCCCATTCTGATTCCAGGTCTGACCCATTTAAACATGAACTGCCTTTCTGAAGAACATTATCTCAAACAGGGGATATAAACATAATGGCTGTGTTGAGCAGAGTTGTCAGAGCCATGTAAGGTTCAGAAGTAGAAGAGTGTAACAGGAGAAATGACGGGCTTCTTTGTCACCACTGAGGGAGTGGAGATTAGCCCATTCTGTTCTGTGTGCTGGCTCTAAAACTGCTCCATTACCTAATGTACAGAAATTACCCATTAGCGCACATTACCTCGTCACCAGCATAGGCGATGGCCACTTTAGCCAGGGGCTGAAATTAATGTGGTTTACTGCATGCACTCACACGTCTAGCCAGGTCTTCTCATTAAAGGTCACTCCAAATGCCTGTTTGCTACACTGCTGGCATCAGATTAATTTAACACCTCACACAGCCTACACTTAGAATATTACAAGGATCACAAGGAAAATTAATTGGACACTATTCAGATTTCATTATATCACACTGTCTACTTAAAAAGTGTTGATTTCCAACAAATCTACAGAAAGTATACACACTGTCAAATTTTAAGAAAAAGGCACACACACACACACACACACACACACACAGGAGTGCATGCAAGGGTCATCATGAGGAAAAGTGTTTTATGTAGGCTCTGTTGAGGTCAGAGGTCATGAGAGGTGGGACTCACCAGCATGCGTCCTGTCGAGTTCTGTGCACAGATCATGACCCCAGCCCAGGCTTTCAGCGAGGTCATCCAGTCCGATGCTACCTCTACCTCTTGGTCTTCCTCTTCCCCATCTTCATTTGAATCATGAGCAACCTCAGTTGGTATATCAATACTCTGGGCCTTCTACACACACACACACACACACACACACACACACACACACACACACACACACACACACACACACACACACACACACTTAGCATGCATTTAAACTCCTAACCTTCAGAATACATACAACAAAAACACATAAAAATTAAAATAAGAGATGACCAAGTGCATTCATGACAGTGATTATTTTCAGTCATTCTGACACAAACTTCCAAATTTCTGTGTGATGCTGCTGTGTAATGGCACCCTTAGCTAAGCTTCTAATGCCTGGATCTGGGGGACAATGAGTAGGATGAAGTGGAATGAATGGACACTGTGGAGCTCAGAAAAGCACACAAATAAATACTCATAGACACATGTAAGTATACACACTTACATACACACACACATATATAAAATTGGAGCTACTGTATTACATTCATTGTTGGCTCTATCTAATAATAATAAATGTCACGTAGTTGCCCTGCATTCACAGTGCACCTAACTACAACTCCCAGCTTCCCCAGCACAACCTTACCAGATCGTCATCACTGGACTATTATTGTCACTTGTTTCTCATTATTGCGTACCTATTTATTCTCTCCTGTTCAATGCATTGTCTGCAAAGTATTGCCGCTACTCTATTGCGTATACTGAGCGTTTCCCTGTCATTTGTCTTACTGCTAGTTACCAACCTGGATTGTTTTCCATTATCTCTCGTATTCACCTGCTCCTTTGGATTTGTCTGCCATCTTTAATTGTATTCTGGTTTTTATCCTGGACTAGTTTTTCTCTATGTTTTTGTTATGGCCTTTGGATTTATTCCCCTAACTGCTCTGGCTTTGACCTCACCTGTTTTATTATTATGACTGCCGATCGCTCCGCTATAAAAAAAAAAACCCAAAAAAAACTACAAGTGTCTGACCACTTTGAGAATGTCAAAGCTTAGGGCCCTGCACCCACCAAGGGGGTGAAGAGTTTTATGCTGTTGATATAACAAGTGACAATATATTTCTGTAAGATCAATTAAAAAATGTAAAAACAATTCTATATATGATTGACTGTTTTCATAAGCACATAATTGCATGATGGCACTGTCAAACTAACATGGTTAAGTGGTTTAATTATTCAAAGTAGTACTTGTGTGAAGAATATAAAAATGAAAGGTGGCATACATCTATAATTGATAAAATGTGCATTTTTACAATCTCCACTATTTATTCAGTTATTCAGAAAATCAAAGTGATGCAGTCGAATTTAAATAGCTTTACTCATTTTATCAACATAAAAATTCTTAGTATAAAATTTATAGGAGGACTGGTTTTTATAACAGTTTTTTATAACATCAAATGTTCCATATTGAATATAAATAAAATTTGACACTACATAAACATGCTACTGCTGTATTCAGTCAAACAACTAAAACATGAAATTATGAATAAAACACTTGTGACATAATTAAGTAAATAAAAACTGATATGTAACATTAGTAAATATTAAATACTTTTAGCTAATCTCACCAATATCACAGAAAAGATTTAAAACCAAAATTTACATACTGCATTACAACCAAAATTGAATGTGCCATAAAACTAGATATGTTATGCTATATATGCATGTATGTATATATATATGTGTGTGTGTGTGTGTGTGTGTGTGTGTGTGTGTGTGTGTGTATGTGTGTGTGTGTCTGTGTATGTTATTTTGTTTATTTGTGACAAATTATCTCTGTATTTATTTTTATAATGTGTGGGTCTGGGAAATTGCCTGGGGTGCGGTTGGGTGGTAAGGGGCAGTGGCCCCTAAAGCCAGCCCTGGTTACAGTGCATTCAGTTTCTTTTCTGCTTATTTTTACCCTGAGCCTTCTATTTCTGACAATACACACAACCAACCACAGACACACATGCTCACCATAAACAGAGAGGGCCAGGGTGTTTTACAAAATTTAAACACAACAAATCTCATAAGCCATGTTCAGTGTGTGCATGGCTCAGTCTGCCCTCTGGGGGAGGAAAGCATAGCAGCTGTCAGCAGGCTGTAGATCACAATGCAAGTGCAGCTCTGAGAGAGAGAGAGAGAGAGAGAGAGAGAGAGAGAGAGAGAGAGAGAGAGAGAGCGAGCGATAGACAGACACTGCAGGTAGGCATAATTTTTTGGTAGGGATGATGGGGATGTGACTTTTCTGATTACCTAAATTGTCCTCATCATTATTTATATATAAATAAATTGTATCATCTAATTATTTAACAGCCTATTAATTGCATGCACTGAAATCAAATGTACTGCAATTTCCATCAGTTCTACATCTCCTGTCCACACTGCATGAGAAATACAGTTTCTATTGGTGTTTGCTTGCTTTGTTCCTACCTAAACTTGCAGCAATGTGATTGCTAATGTTGAGTACAATTTGAATAAAAACAGCAGTGTTTCGTCAGAGAACAGAGCTCAGTGGAGCATGTTTGAGGCTGGCTGTTACAGGTGCTCTGCCAATCTCTATAAAAACTAAACAAAAGGTCAAGAGTGCCTGCAGCTTGTAAATAAACATAGATAAGTAATAAAATAATTATTTAATCTTCAAATAGCAAATTATATGCTGTAGTTGCAGCTATAATAATAATAATAATAATAATAATAATAATAATAATAATAATAATAATAATAGGGCTATAGCCTATTTGTCTTACTCAATGTGCAACATAAAAGTTAAAATATATACTGAGTCACTGTTCATAAGTAGGCTAGCCTATGAGTTGGTACAAATAACATCAAAGTGCAACATAAAAAGGGAATGTACATAATAAGTTACTGTCAGTAGGAAGGTTAGCCTATGAGTCTGTACAATAAGTGCTCATTGTGAAACTAAGCTACTCACTGGACCATCAAAGTAATTCGAGATATCCTGCTGGTTTATTTTTTGGTCTTCATGGTTCATGACATGAAAACCAACATGTGTGGTTTATGGAAAGATCAAAAGAGTTACAGTATGGTCACAGAAGACATTCTCCGAGGGATCATACTTAACTTTATGCTATAATTAACATTTTCTGTCATTTACCCATCCTGTCATAGAACTAGCTAATCAGTGGGACAAAATTTCTATTTCTGGGGAAATATCGCCATCTATAGGTCTGTGCTAAAAATGTCATGGAGGGTTATTGTCTTGTGTTTGTTTAATGATTCAATTTGTTATCTCACTGAGCAAGCTTTCTAACAGCTAGCTTCCACACTATGCTATGCATAGACACAAATTTGATTGGACAAGACTCAACCTGTCAGAAAGTCTTTTGCATTTCCCTGCCTATCTTGACAACTTTACAATGTGTTCATTGTCATTGACCAATAGGATGACAGAGTGCTCTCTGCTGCACATATGTAACCATGGTGAAGAGAAAGAGGGATGCTGCTGTTGCAGATGTCAGGTGGAACAATGACACAGAGAACACAAGAACAGAAGCTGTGGCAACAATCTCATTCCAGACTGTCCTCTTTGTGATACAAAGGAGCAGGTTCAAAATCTTTTTTTGTCTTTTCTTTACCTTTTTGGAACACAAAAATGCCAGCATCATAAACAGCAAGAATTTGTCACTATGATTGCCTAATCTGACATAGTGACCCTTGTCAAAGACAAAGATAAAGATAAAGTCTGATCGCAGCATTAGTGTTGATCTCTCAAGGGCGTCTGAGGCCAAACATTGTGGAGGGCAGCTGAGAAACAAAAAACATTTCACAATGTCTTCAACAGTCAGGAATAAACACACACACGGACACCCTTGTTAGATATGCCATTAGATATATTGATACACGATTAAGCAATTTAAAGACCATTAATAATACCTTAAAATCAACTCTGTATTTACTGGAAGATAGTGAAGTGACTTAAGAATGGGATTGATGTCTTCTTTTGCTCCTACTGAGAACTCTAGCAGCTGCATTTTGAATTAACTGAAGTTGTTTGTCTTTTTTGGGAGTCTCATTAGGAGCACATTACCGTAATCAACCCTGATATAGATGGAGAAGTTTATTTAGGTCTGGTTTTGTCAGGAAATCTCTGATCTTCTGGATGTTCTAAAGGTGCAGATTTAGTAACTGATTTGATAGCCCTGCTAAAACTGAGATCAGAGTCTATTAGTATGCCAGCTAGGTATGCTAGGTTACGAGCTAGCTCTTTAGAGTTTTCAAATCCAAAAAGGCAGGTAGTCTACGCCTCTCACTGCTGTTGCAAATATAATAATCTGTTTTATCTTTATTCAACTGCAGAAAGTTTTGGTCCATCCAGTTATTGATTTGCACTTGCAAACATGTTGCCTGGCTGACAGGGAAAGCAAGAGCCTCATCCCAGCTGATACAAGCTTCTGCATTATTGCTGGGAGGTTCAGGTGGGGTGAGAGAGGAGTCAAGCTGAAGGAGTAATAGCATAGCAATGAATTACTAACACTATCAACTACCTGGGAAACAACAAAAGTTACCATAATAACTCGTTAGCAACCACCTGGATCTCTAACTAGTAAGACCACAGAAAATCATAACCATTCAACAACAATTTTATAATGATGAAGTAACCACCTGGGATGCCATAGCAACCACTTATCAAGACCATATGAACCACATAGGACACTATAGCATCCACTTGGCGCTCCATATTAAGCACTGAACAACCACCTAGCAACCATTTGCAATGGCACAGTAGTTACCTGGGATATCATAGTAACCAACTAGCAAGATCATAACAACTACACTCTAATACACACATTTACAAATGCCCACACAGACACGGAGACACACAAACTCTCTCTCTCTCACTAACACACACACACACACACCATTTCATACTAACAAACTATCACACACACACACACACACACACACAGACACACACACACACACACACACACACACACACTGCATTCTGTGGGATAGGATCTGAACTAGGGACACTATGATAATCTAGTTTTTGTTTATTTGTTCATAATAATTCTTTTATTTTTGCACTTATTTGTAAACTTCACTATTTTTGTGATGACATTGTTTTTCTTCATACACTTCAAATGTTCTCGTAGTTATTGATCATGTACTTTTTCTGCTTGTCTTAGTACACGTCTCTGTTCTTGTAGGTACTGTTCACATACGTTTTTTGCCTCTAATGTTTTATAATTGTGATACTAAGCAGCTATTTACAATCCAAAAACTACAAATAACAGTACAGTAGAAGGATTATTCACAGCTGTGAATCATAGGTTTGGCCAAATAGGTTGGCATTTAATGAATAGTAAAATAGTGAGTTCTAGTTTATGCTGAAATATACCAGAAACAAAACAAGAGATACACAGAATTGGTACAATGTGCTCAAATATGAGCTCAGTGGCATTACACTAAAGTTCAAAGCAAATGGATTCTTTCAGCAAACAGAGTGCTTTGTTAATTTGTTATGTATGTAGTAGAGAATGGACAGTCCTCCCAATCTTAGCCTCACCTTTCAGTGACTGTACAGTATACCCAAAGGGACAACTAAATTATTGGATTCTAGCCTTGCCTGGTCAACATAATTCTCCATGTACTTTATGACCCAATACAAATATGTTTTGAGTACATGGACCCACAGTGTCTCCCAGTGACTATAATGAGATTTGATATATAATCAAGCTGACATATGTATATAGTAATTTGAGTCATTAAGAAATTTGATTAGGCTTGTTAAAAATTAGTTTTGCTAAACTTGTCAAAGGTCACTATACTCAATTCAAGGGAGTAATTTTACTTCAAGTCAAATACCACATTTATAATACCCAGACGTAAATAAACTATAGACCTGTACCATGCCTAATAATTACCAAGGCATACACCATAACTTTTTACTTAAGAGAACAGTAAATAATAAACTAGTAACTAAATACCTTGGTATTTATAGTGGAGGCCCTCTCATTGCAGCTTCCACCAGATTCACTTTGGCTTGTTTGTCTTAGGTTGATTGGGACCTTTCATTGGCATACTGCAACTCTGATATTATAGGGAATCCCACTGTCTGGAATTTCCCAATCTTGGGGAGGTTCTGTACCTAAATCTTGCCTGACTAAGTTGTCTTAGCCTTGCTGTTAACCATGGATTGTTACCATTGTATGTGTGATATGTTTTGGTTGGCTCACATGTCTGATGTGTCATGTCATTGTTAGTCAGTTCACCCATGTTTCTAGTTGCAGCTTCAAAAACAGTCCAATCAGTACAGTCAAACAGGCATGCAATTCCTGCTTTATCTTGCTGGTCCAATTTTTCGCTGTTTTGACAACAGGCTTTGCAGATTTTAGTTTTTGCCTATAACATAAACCAAGCAGTGATCAGTGTTAGAGGGCCAATTGAATGGTAGTCAGCATACTGAAGAAGTACAGTGGTGTGAAAAGGTGTTTGCCCCCTTCCTGATATCTTATTTATTTTTGCATGTTTGTCACATTTGAATGTTTCAGATCATCAAACAAATTTAAAGATTAGACAAAGATAACACAAGTAAACACAAAAGGCAGTTTTAAATGAAGGTTTTTATTATTAAGGGGAAAAAATCCAAACCCACATGGCCCTGTGTGAAAAAGTGATTGCCTCCCTGTTAAAACATAAATTAACTGTGGTTTATCACATCTTTGGAAAGCTGAGTTCAATTTCTCTAGCCACACCCAGGCCTGATTAGTGCCACACCTGTTCTCAATCAAGAACTCACTTAAATATGACCTGCCTGACAAAGTGAAGTAGACCAAAAATATCCTCAAAAGTTAGACAGCATGCTGTGATCCAAAGAAATTCAGGAACAAATGAGATACAAAGTAATTGAGATCTATCAGTCTGGAAAAGGTTATAAAGCCATTTCTAAAGCTTTGGGACTCCAGCGAACCACAGTGACAGCCATTATCCACAAATGGCAAAAACATGGAACAGTGGCGAACCTTCCCAGGAGTGGCTGGCCGACCAAAATTACCCCAAGAGCGCAGCGACGACTCATGCAAGAGGTCACAAAAGACCCCACAACAACATCCAAAGAACTGCAAGCCTCACTTGCCTCAGTTACATCTTGATGATCACCAAGACTTTTGGGAAGATACTCTGTGGACTGATGAGACAAATGTTGAACTTTTTGGAAGGTGTATGTCCCATTACATCTGGCGTAAAAGTAACACAGCATTTCAGAAAAGGAACATCACACCAACAGTAAAATATGGTGGTGGTAGTGTGATGGTCTAGGGCTGTTTTGCTGCTTCAGGACCTGGAAGACTTGCTGTGGTAAATGGAACCATGAATTCTGCTGTCTACCAAAAAATCCTGAAGGAGAATGTCTGGCCAACTGTTTGTGACCTCAAGCTGAAGCGCACTTGGGGTATGCAGCAGGACAATGATCCAAAACATAGCAGCAAGTCCACGTCTGAATGGCTTAAGAAAAATAAAATGAAGACTTTGGAGTGGCCTAGTCAAAGTCCTGATCTGAATCCAATTGAGATGCTCTGGCATGATCTTAAAAAGGCGGTTCATGCTCGAAAACCCTGAATCCAATTGAGATGCTGTGGCATGACCTTAAAAAGGCGGTTCATGCTCGAAAACCCTCCAATGTGGCCAAATTACAACAATTCTGCAAAGATGAGTAGGCCAAAATTCCTCCACAGTGCTGTAAAAGACTCATTGCCAGTTACCGCAAACGCTTGACTGCAGTTGTTGCTGCTAAGAGTGGCCCAACCAGTTATTAGGTTTAGGGGGCAATCACTTTTTCAAACAGGGCCATGTAGGTTTGGATTTTTTTCTCCTTAATAATAATAATAATAATAATAATAATAATAATAATAATAATAACCTTCATTTAAAAACTGCTTTTTGTGTTTACTTGTTGTTTTTGTCAGGAAGAGGACAAACAATTTTTCACACCACTGTATGTAGCCTCTAATCTCCAAGTCTGTGACATTTAGTTACCCCTTGTAATCATGGCCATCCAAGCAACACCACATGACTCGACAAGGGTCTCTTCCTTCAAGTTAATGACGAGTAGACAAATGACCCTTCCTTTGCACCTACTCTACCAGCCAGGTCCAGCTAACATAGCAACGACATACAATACCCACCAGTATATGACCAAGCTACACAAACACCTCAGAGCCACATTTGCCTTTGTCCAACAACACATAGAAGAGAAAGCTGAAGGACACAAGGCATCCCATGGTGAGCTTCAAGTGGTGGACAAGGTGTGATATCACTTGATTGTCCAACCCACTAGAAGATGCCAGCTAAGCACAGGGAAACTGGCTCGAAAGTTTCTCTCCCATACAGAATCACTGAGAAACTCTCTTCTGTTATGCATCAGATTAAAGTCACCCAGGGAAAAGGGGAGTCCTCAAGTAGGTTCACCGTAAACAAATCAATCCACACAAGATGTATATGGAATGAGTTGTTATTGCTAATGTACCAGTCAAGTCACAAGTCACAACTCCCACACCCCTAAGGGTCTCGATTACTAGTAAGACAAGGCAGCACAGATTAACACTCCTAGAATTACATTTTTTTTAAAAATCTCCTTTCTGTATATTCAGCACACATTTGTTCAGAATGAGAATAGGCCAGGCAAACCATAGAAGTGGCCTTAGTTCAGATTTCATGCAACTGATCCTTTTCTGCCTTTCTCTCTCTTTACATCTTAGCTTATTTATAAAAAGTCAACTGATCCTTAGTGGGGTTGGCTAGCTAAGCCTCCCAGCCAGAATTTATGCAATTCACACAGTAGTTTGCAGTGGCCTTAACCATATTTGCCATATTTTGGTAGGATGATCTGCCTGATCGCACTCCTGATCCTTGGCCTCATGACTGCTGCCCATGCCTAAATTGTTGAACCAGAACGCATTTAGGAATCGCCCTGAAAGAACAGCCTGGACTTTGTTGACTAGTTGTTACCTGTACATAAACATAAAGTGTTTGTCAGGTTAAACCCCAGTGAGATATGTAGGAAAAACAATTCCATCATGGCCAAACCGACCAAATGGGCTAGTGCTAGGTGGACTATGAATGCTATCAGACATGCTGAGATGGACACGACCCACAAGTTACAACTGAAATGGGTAGAGCCAGAGATCCAAACATTTTTAGGGAGACTGCTAGCCACAGCCATTGCAGTGGGATCTCTTGATTGTTGGAACCTCCACAGTGATCGCCATCAACCTACACACTGTCAAGCAACATAGACCATACAGGGAACAGTGCTGGTGCCACAGTGTCGCCCTGAACAAAACAATACAAACTGTTAACTCTCTTCTTTCTGTGATCCAGGCTGACCATGCTCACACCCAACTTGTAAACATGCTAATGCCTGATATGTTTCAGGAAATTGGGTCCTTAGTAGATAGTCTAGGAATGGGTAAAATTACCTCCTGCCTGGTACCTCTTTCTCTGATACAGGACATACTAACTGATGCTATGAGAGAAACCACTACAGACCTTTGGGTCCACCCAACATACATTTCTGGTAGTGCTGTTCATATCTATGTCAATCCCAAGGACAGAGTGTAGGCATTCTTAGTTTACTCGCCTATAGTATCTGTAGAGAACTTCCATAGACTAAAAGATGTAGTGAATGATGGACTTTGGCAAGGGGAGATGCACTTTATAGTGCAAAGTCCACTAATCATAGCCTACCTCAATAGCAACCCTGGCCTATACCTGGTCCCAAATTAGTACCCACACTAAAGACATCCATTATCTGTTTCCCAGCAAGCCCTTTATCTGGGACAGTACCAGTGGTACCAGGCTTAGACCCATGTTAAACAACACACAATGTCCTGTTGGTGTTACTCTATGACTCAAGTAACCATCACTTAGGTGGAAATAGTGGGCTTGTTAGTAAATAACCCTGCAGATTGTGCTTTGAGCAGGTAAATTTTCAACTTACTTCAGATAGACGGAACAGTTTCAGCACTTCAATCTCTAAGCACAGAGAAAAGAGAAATTAACACTACAATAAATTTCAAAACATAAAACAGACTTTAACCTTCTAAGCCAAGTTATATTATATGCAATATTAAGTTTAAATGATGAACTTCACTTTGAGACTTAACTAACAATGACGGTGGTGTTAAATGTGTCTCAACCTATAAAGTAGAAACAGTCGTTTAATTATATAAGCATCATTTTAATTTACATTAAAATATGCTATATTATAGGTAAATTTTTTATACAATTTTATATTCACACTTCGACTCTTTACTGAAATTTCAGTCATATTTTCCTTATATATTATAGCAGTATATTGTATTTGAATCTTAACTTACTTATAAAACAAACAGAGAATGTGCTAGCTAAAATCTGACATGAAGTACAGGTTAGCTAGCCAAGATAATAGAACATTAAAGTGTTTGTATAAATTGGCTAGCTACCTAACTAATAAGTGTTACTGAAGATTTCAAGTTCAGGTTTATCTAACTTGCTAGTTGGCTAGCTAGCTGACTATCTTGCTAATTGTTAGCATTATGCATAGTTATCAAACTGACAACTAGCAAGTTAATTATGAACACCCCAAAACTGCCACATAACTTTACAACCATTAAATTGAGGTAAATTTTACCATTTCCTTTAACTTACATGATTCTCTCTCTCTCTCTCTCTCTCTCTCTCTCTCTCTCTCTCTCTCTCTCTCTCTCTCTCTCTCTCTCTCTCTCTCTCTCTCTCTCTCTCTCTCTCTCTCTCTCTCTCTCTCTCTCTCTCTCTCTCCAACCTGTTTGAGAGATCATCGCTGTACAAGCAAAGCCCATGAATGGATGTCTGTCACACATTCAATGTACAGTCCCAAGTATAACCAGATACTTCTGGGTGAAATGAGTTGCTCCTAATCCATATAACAAACCTACACTCACGTTATGAAAAGAACAGAAACAATACACTGCTTCATCTTGGAAGCAACACCCTACATTTACTTTTCTCTCTTTTTACTAAGTTTAATTTTGATGATGTAAACAGAATGGCAAATTGACCTTTTTTTTTTTTTTTACATTTTCAGAAAATATTTTTGGAATGTCAGTGATTTTTATACTATAAAATTGCAAATCAGTTGGTTAGCTATGAAGGGTCAACTTCTCATAACATACATATCTCATACATAAATCATCTGCCTAGCCTTTTTGTTTTTAAATTGGTTCCTTGAGCCTTCACTTTATTATTTAGAAATCTAGACACATCATACTTAACACTATATCTATATTCATAGTTTCCACGCAGTTCCAAGTTGCTTTGGCAAGACAATTCATATTTGTCTTTTTTTTAACTTTGTTTGTATTTTCTTTGTTTTTACAAACCTTTGGTTGTATATACTAATTGATAAGCTCTGCTATGATTGGCTGGTTTACAAGTCAATCATTACCTCCCTAACTGAAAGGTGAACCATGCAGCATTTAGGCATCCAACCATACATGTCTGAGACTGCATCCATGGATATTTCAGCTTTCAAAATGGATGAACAGATTTACTGTCCTATCAAATGACAGTTATTCTACTTCCACAGTTTTAGAGAAGCTTACATTATCTAGAAGTATTTAGTTAGTTAGTTAGATTGAATATGTATAAGCAATCAAACTAGTTAGCATCAAAGTTGTTTTATTGATGAAATATAAATTAGAATTTTACCTGACAAACCATCTGTAAACATTTTGACTCGTATTTGCGGATATGAGCATTGTTGAGTGTTTTTTGTCTGTCCAACATATTTTTGTGATAAGCTCCAACTTGTGATTTTAAGGATTATATTTGATTCACTTCATATATACCCATTAGTTTTAGCTGTATTTTAGTTACTTACTAGTTAGCTATAGATCCAAGTTAGATGAACCCAGCTGTGCACTGCCTCCACAACACTCCAGAAACAAAAATTTCCAACTGAATGACATCAGTCTTGATACATGAAGAAGACATGCACAGTTGCACAAGTATTACTTAATAAACAGTAATAAACAGTGAAGTACCTCATGATATCACTTTTAAAGAGCCCCACAGCAGTAGAGATCACATTTTGTTGTAGTTAACAACTACAAATGGAAAAAGGGTTAGCCTTTATTTGAAACAGCAACAAGGCAATGTATAGTACTAAATAGATTGTATGTATAGTATAAATATACTATCTCTAAAAGGATATAATATTCCCTCAAAGTACTGTCCAAGGCAACCCCGTCAGTGTACTACGAACATGTTTACTGAGCATGCTCTATACTCCCAACCTGTATTGCACTAAGAATGCTCAGGTCCACCCACCTGGCCCACAATTCAAACAGTACCGTTGTGTTCTGTATCAAAGAATTCACACTCTGTGTAGAACAATGAAGCCAGCAGCTGTGGAGTGAGTGGTCATGTGTGTGTGTAATTTTTACAATGGCCAAGCTAAGCAAACCTATTTATAGCTCTTGGTAATGTCACACATGGGATACATAAACAGGTCTAGCATGTTAGAGATGTTTTCAGAGCAGTGGCTTCCTCTCACTGCAAAGCTGCTGTGCATTTAAATGAGCACAAATTCTCATTCTTGATTAAAGTCCCTTCATTCAGAATGTCATCCAACATCATCACACATTTCCATTTGTGTCTCTTGATGGCTGGGCAATTAAATTCATAATGGTAAAAATGTCTGAACTGCATCTATGTAACATCAACCATGTAAATTTTACATATACAAATATCTGGTTGTTGTATCGAAATAGCTTGCTACAGCCAATTTTATACCTCAGAATAACTAATATTACCTAAATAGGTCAAAGTTAAACAAGCTAAATGCCTTTTCCTGCTGATTTGACAACTTTGCTGAACAGGTTATTTCCACATCATTCATAGTTAGCACTCGTTATTTCCATTTATTGGCTGATCTTGGATAATCACCAAGGCAGCATGCTCAGCTCACAAGAAGCATGCTCAACTCAACATCTTGACAAGACATATAATGATTGACAGGCAACTTGCTACATGTTAATTAGCTGCATAGTGATAAACTGTTGTACACTACTCCCTGCACAGTTTTAAGTTTGCTTCAAACTAAACATTTTCTACTGTTAACAAGTGCCACTTAAAATAGCAGCATTCCTTGTGCTGAGGACTTTGCAAGGAACTATAAAGGTGAGTGGAATGCATATTAAGATTCACTTGCGGGAAAAAAAAAAAAAAGATCGACATGAGTAAGAATGCCTGATTCTATAGCTGTGGTTATATAAAACCATGTAAAACCACCTGGACATCAAGGCTACACCTACTTAAAACACCCAAATGCTAAATATTTTCTGTCCCACAGGGTTTAACTACAACCCTAATCACTCTTAGAACCACACACCTTGGTCAGTCTACCTGGCTGAGGTGTTTGATGAAGGTTAGAGGTTGGTATATGCAGAGTTCACATTAAGTCTCCCTGTTCTATAAATTTTACAAACAGCGAATGATTTTTTATTCAGTCTGATATTAAGAGAGCTGCTTGCATAGCCTACAGCTGCCAGAGGCAATGGAACATCTAAATAAGTAGTCTGTAATTCATTTGAGTCTATGGTAGAAGTGCTGTAGCCTAAATTTTTCACTGGTTATAAACACCTGGTAATTATCTTACCTCCTTGTTGCCGCATTGACAGCAAACGGTCCATATATATACGAGAGCTCTCCATAAGAGTATGATGACGAGACCTCCAAAGAAAGTGACCAAGGATGTGGCGAGAAATACCCACCACATCCGCTGCCCGCTCTCATCGCACGGAATATCTGGCAAGTAGAGTATGAGGATTTCCATTTGGCTTTTTGGCGAATAACCCCTTTTGGGATTTCCTTTTGCCATCTTTCTTGGCAAGAAAGCACCGTTGTCGGGCCACAAGTTGCCACCCTCGGATGGAATCATGTTGGATCCCTTAGATGACATATCAGCGCGCCCGAAACGGTTATCCAGTTGTTGCCTCGGCTGCTTTTCGCGATAAATGAGAAGACTGCAACCTGTAACGCACGGATGACTTTGGCTAAGCAGAAAATCCTCGAAAACGACTAGTTTTCTAACCAAACACGTGTGCTACAGCGAAAGCCTATTCGAAGTGTTTCAAATTCTTCATGGTAAAATTAATTTTTATATTTCTCAGCATAGATAAATCAACCCCACGTTAGCCCTCATTAATTCTTGTCAAGTAGCAACCCAGCACTGTTGGACCTGGATGACTATCGTCTCTAACCGATATGAGACACCGAACGCTGTGACTCGCTCTTGTCATTCGATTACTTGGCGTTTGGTTAAAAAGACCCAAAGCACAAGCGTAACAGGTTGGCGGGTATTCCATCTCTCTGACGTTGTTGGCAGAGGCCAGCTGTTACAGACTAGCAGTTGTACTCGAGAGACTACCAAGGTGCTGTACAGGTGTGAGCGCGGGTTCTGTAGCCCGGAATAAAATCATCAAACCGTTTCAAATCACACATGTTTTTGATCGCCCTGTTTGTTATCGAATACAGGGGGGAAATAAATAAATAAAGATTACCAAAAAAAATCGGTATACAAGTATTTTATCCTAATTGTGTTATATTCTAAACAGGTTGATAAACGTGCAACAGGTTAATAAAACCTAAAACGAACTACTGAACGCTGAAAACGAAAGTGTCATTTTGTTCATAGCCTTTTTATAAGGAACGACATTTTTTACTTTTATACTACAGGTATATGCAGACGAATATGGAAAACCTAATGGGCCACAATACTATGGAAAGTCAAACAGGTAAATATAGTCTCAATTATTATGCTGTTTTTGTGTCCTTCCAATGACGTTTAAAGCATAAGGTAATGAGCTCCATTTGCTCGTTATTGACAACCCACACATTTGAGCTTTCTTCACCCAATCACGGACAAAGAAGGTAAGACTAGACCAATTCAGACCCTATTTATGTAAGAATATATACACCTGCCACCCACGTTCTCTCACCTCAGCCACCAAATCGGCGTACTTCAGCTTTTTCCTTTCAAAAGCTTCATCCACTGCATCCTCAAATGGAATTGTTAGCGCTGTAAAATAAGCTATAAATTTACATTCATAGTACAACACCATGTCTGGCCTCAGTGCACTTAACACAATACACTGTGGGTCCTGTAGTTTTTTTTATCTATGTCCACAAGAATTTTTAAACTTATGCCTCACCCAATCTGCCAGTGTATATGGTCTCCAACATGCTGCCCTTCTTGCCCAAACTTAATCACTTTATTCTAATACCACTCAGCAATAAGTTAACCTCTGGGTGCTTAGTATCATTGGCCATACAAGGGGGTAGGTCAAAGACACCACAATTTCAATTCACTGCAATTTCTCAATACTAATAGAACTGCGGAAGGCTATTATCTTTGGCCCCACAACTTGCTCTTTAGTGCTGCACTATACCATCTACCTAAACTCTTAAATGGTTTCTCCAATAGATGGCATCACATCTCCTTCCAGTATGAAATTTTCCTGCACAAGTTTTCCTTTAACAGTTAACAGATTTCTACACTTGCTAGGTTTATTTATCGTCCTTAGCAACTGCCCGGTACATGGCAGAGTAGTTGTCAGCATTGTCGCATCATCTATGAATACCAGAAGCTGTCCAGTAGCCTCTCCCCACATACAATAAATTTTGAGGCTCTAATTATTTCCTCCATTGCTATTCTAAACACTAATGGTGATATAGTGCAACCAGCCATTATACCCATTTTCAATCTCTACCAGAATATAACAAATTATCTTGTATTAAAACAGAACAGAATATCCTCAAAATATGCTTTTTGTAACCTTACCTAGTACCTGGATGAATCCAAATCCTTTCCATAAGAGGTTATGTGGCACAAAATACATTAGCTAAATCTATGAAAACCACATGTAGGTCCATACCCGCTTTCTATGTTGCCTGAATTTGATGCCAAATCACACTACTTTCTGGTGACTGCGAGAACCCATTGTGCTGCAAATGTTTTAAAAGTGCTGCAGTTACACAAAGATTCATCAAAATGAAAACATGTGCGCTACATTTCTGAAATGCAGTGCAAAATCGAAAAACACATGCAACTTCAGAAACCGTGCAAATCCAGCCACAACACAATGGAAGTGTTTCTAGAGGACACACAGAGGGGCTCGACTCCTACGAGACCAGCAGTATCAGAGTAGCTGATGAAAAATAATTATATTTGCGATTACTACTGTTATATCATTATGTTGGTTTATTTTGCTAGGTTGTACAGAATGCACCCTTAAAGAACACTTATAAAATTCCCATTTAACAGTTTCTATCTTAATACCCAATTAGCTAGCTACATTCAGAGTATTTTACAAATTTGCAGCATAGGCTATGTTTCTGTTCAAGTTTGATAGTTTAGCTGATCTGCTACAATGACCAGCTCAATTGTGTTATTCATACTGTCTTAAATGGTTTGAAATGAATAACATTCTAAATATAGGTATATAGTCGGAAACTGAGTTTTATCTCTCAATGTAGCTAGCTAGCTAGCTAATTATTTACTGGCAGGGTCAGGTTTATATGTGTGTTAAATGGGATTTTGTTTTATCAGCATTCTTTAAGGCTGCGTTCTTTACAACCTAGTAGTAGCAACATACACAAGAATGCAAAACACACATAGGCCAATTGTCCATTCTGTACAACATACCAATGACAAAACCATGGTGATCACAAATATAAATTACTTTTCACTAGCTGTCTGGTTGTCCATCCACTTTCCATATCCCCTAGAAACAATACTTCCATTGTGTTGTGACTGAATTTGCAGCATTTCTGAAGTTGTATGCATTTTCATTTTGATGAATATATTTTGTTTTGTTTTTTTCATGTGTATCATGATCAGTAACTTGCAGCATAATGGGTCTTCCTGGCCACCATACTACCATGCTCCAAACAACCTACACATCCAGAAATGTCTGCCTTTTTTATTGATGTATCAACTAGTTTATTTGCCTTCAAGTATGCTGCCAGGCTCTGTGCTAGCACACATAACAAAATATTCTAAAAAAAAAAAAAAAGACTTATAAGCTGAAACTGTTCTATATGCATGGAATCCTTACAGACAATACAGACTTGTGAACCGTGAAAAAAAATGATAAATAGCTTACAGAATAATGATCCGTGAACACTACAATAACCGACAACCTACTCTACTGACACAGGGGTTTAAACACGTACACAAATGATACGCGTAACAAGAGGCAGGTGTGTTAAATTACGATGACGACAAGGGGGGCATTGTTACAAACATGAAGGCAGTCACAGTGAAAACCGTCAACAATGTCGACTCCACAAGGCGGGCTGTACCATGTGATAAGTGGGAAGGGGAGCCTACTGTTACATTGCATTAATATCCTCTTTCTTTCTTTCCCTTCTACACACCTCCACTGCTTTCAAAAACTTCGCAATACCTTGTCCCTATACCTTCTCCTGCAACCTACCAAAACTTGCCATTACATATTCATAAATAACTACCTAAACTGTTCAATTTATTCTCCACTGATCCCTTCAGCAGAGAAACCGGCCAATGCCTTTCAAATTGTCATTATTACTCTTCCAACCTACCTGATCTACTGCACCTGGCTATCTCACCTTTCTTCTCTGCCCAATATCTTTTTAAGATCTTAGTGTGGAAAATTACTGATAATTGCCTATTGTTCACTCTTTTTCATTTCCAGATCAAAGGCACAAGCCCAAAGCAGCCACGCCTAAAGTTCTTCCCACAGACTCTACAAGGGGACAGAACAAGAAACTTTAAAGACATACGGCATTGCACCATTGTTATTGGATGATAATTAATATTTATGTTTAAGCAACCTACACCCTTGGTTTTTGGTGACGATGCATCCAAATTCGAATTCCATAGCCTAATTAATGATTCCTTGGCTGATTTTATGTGAACGGCATAATCTTGATAGTCATATAAGATCAGTCAAGGAATTAAATTGTATGAAATGTACTGTATTACACTCTAATGTAATGTCTTTACCTTTGTATTAACTTGCATGCCCTGAAACTCCTCTCTGATGTCTAGCCTTATTAGTTAGCCACACCAAGATTTTCACTGGCCCCATCTTGTCCATGCACTAAATATTTTCTGCAGCTTTCACTGTTCACAGTAGTGCCTCTGCTGGACATGTTTACGTACAATCAGAAAAAAAAAACCCATTAAACTAAAATGTACTGCTCAGTAATAAGGGGGTGAAGGCCCCAGTATCTCAAGTGAAATGGAAAGATCCTACATAAAGAACTATTAATAATTATTATCATGATTATGTCATATGATTTTTAACTTCAATACCCCTCAATCAGTGCTGGTGTAGGTGAGGATTATACTGGACTCAACGATACAACCAGGTGATTACATTTCAGATTATGCTGCTCTTAATTGTAACAGGAGCAAATGATTTTGACCAGTGTACATTTAGGCCATTGATTTCATTTTTTTTCTGCATCCAACTTCATCCCCTTTGCATTTAAGCATTCTTTCAATTGTGGAAAAAGCACTTCCAATATTAACCCTTATTAAATATGAAATATATAATGTTAGGAGTTGCAATATCATTGATTTTTGCTGCTGTGACAACCATGTGCTGTTTGAAGGGAGTACTAACAAAATACAAACACATTTTACAACACAAAACATTCTGGTTTATTCTCAGAAAACACAAACTGAAATCATATACATGATATTTGCATAATATTTGATCATGAAAAATTAAAATTGTGCGTAATGATCAAAAACAACTGAGAAGCCTCTCTATTACACAGTGTTTTAATATACACAACAGAAATCTTTTCACACAACAAACAAAAGGAAAAAAGATTTCTGGGTGGAATAAAATTTGAATGCAGCTGTTAAAATATTTTCTTTATGTACTCATGAAACTAATTAATTATTTGACTGGTGGGTGCACCTAAAATAATGTACACATGGAAAAAAAACATGAGGAAGCAGTCAGAATTACAAGTATTGCCAAGGTAAAATTATATTTAACCATACTGATTTTCTCAGCCAGGTTGTTGATCACTGCATTGTTTCCATTTTCCAAAACTCATGCTGTAGCTGTATGGAATGTATGGAATCGCAGCGGCTGACCTGTTAACTGAATGTTTAGTGTTTTAGTGGGTACCACTTCTCACTGGAATGGGCTGTGGGGGCCCTCGTTTGATCTCTGTATTGATGGGGATGCACTTCTGTTAAGGAAGAGGGTAGCTAAGAATCCAATATGAACTGACTGGAAAGTAAACAAAATGGTGCAGTATACTGCACAGTCAGCAGTGGCATTGTGAACAGAAAATGTATTTTTGAAAGTGAAATGAATTCATTTTATAGAACTTGGAAGCCACAGACTCATAAATTTAATGAGGCCTGTGATTAAAGCTACACAAAGCACATGTACAGTTGTGGCCAAAAGGTTTGAAACTGATGCAAATTTTGGTTTTCACAAGGTTTACTGACTCCTCATCCTTTTATCAGATGTTTATATGGTATAGTGAACCATAGTAAGTACAATTATAAGCATTTATAGGCATACAATTATAAGCAATTTTATTGACAAATACATCCAGTTTATGCAAATACTTAAACAGAAGGGTCAACACAGTAAATAATAATACTTCTGCAATTTAGCTTGGCATGCTGGATATCCGCTTCTGGACAAAACCTTGACTGATGGCAACCCATGATATCAGCTGCCTCCTGATCTAAAGGTCACTAAAATGATGTTAGCAGGCCATTTTGTGGCAGGGCTGAAATGCAATGGCTGGAATGCAGTAATTTTTGTGATTAGTTACATTTTCATGGCAAGGAATGACTTTGCAATCAGTTGCAATTCATCTCATCACTCTTCACAATCTAGAGTTAATGCAAATTGCCACCATAAAAACTGAAGCAGCAAACTTTGTGAAAACCAAAATCTGTGCTAGTCTCAAAACTCTTGGCCATGACTGTACGCTAATAGGAAATGAAATGTTTTTAAACAATAAAAAATAATTTTAATACTGTGGTTTATGTACTTAATTATTATTTTCTTTACTTGTCCACAATATTTATTTAAGCTGCTTTGAATAGTTGAGTGTAAGCAAATTACCAAAAGTAACATTTATCAATAAATATAAATTTAAGATGTTAACATTTGTCATCAGTGATTGAGTTGTGATTGTGGTCAGTAATTCCTGGATAGGTAATATGAATTGCATATAGCTCACTCAGGTTAGGCATGAAGAACATCCAAGCTCATCTTGACTTTATGTCAACCTGGAGGCTCTGACCAAACGAGGACTTGCAAGTGCCCACTCTGCAATATGCTGCATCAAATTTATGGCAGTCAGACGCAGACAGGTCAATCATAAAAATTGTGGCTTTTCAGTGGGAACTTGAATTTAAATTATTTTAATAATTTTAATGTTGAAACTGTCTTATATAAATTATGTAAAGACTTAGATTCTAACATTAAAATACTAATAATAATAATAATAATAATACAGTGTTAAAGAATACTTCAGAAAGTTTTAAGACAGCATGCATGGTTACTGATTTTATGGAATTATGTTTATTTCTATTTTAATATACTTTATTGCATTTAAGGCAAAGGTCTCTGAATACCTTGTCCCACATTTGCTACCTGGGTAGTTTGCTGAGAAGAAGCAAAATCTGCACATGCTGAGATGACCCAGCTCTCAACTGTTTTTGCATATCTCTCTGTTCTCTTAAATCAGAACATTCTGGTCTCTTAGCCATAGTTTACACATAAAACTCACATTAGTCCAGCTAACTGCAGTACTATGATCTTCTATAGTATATACAATACATTTGACAATACATATATTCATATACTAACCATGTTCAAATACCACCATATTATTTAATGTGCAGGTAAAATGCTTGTAGTTTGGTAATATTGTTGGCTGATCCTTTTTCAATTAGGGATATCACAGTCAAAGTAGCCAGATTGATGCATCTGGAGCATGTCAGCACATGATATGCCCTCAGTTCTCATCTTCTGTCTCTCTGCTTGGAGGGATAGAAATGGTTGCAGGATTGTGTTGGTTTGGTGGGTTTGATTGGTGTTTTTCTGAGGAAGTAAATCTCTGCTACCTCTGTGTACCAAGTCCTTTCTGCAAAGTGAAGCACAATGAAGAGAAGAAAAGACCCTGCAAGGGGGGGCTGTGTATTAGCCTTATGAAGTGTGTTTTTGAACTTTGCAAATAAATTTCACTGCAGAATCACAACAGAACATTCTAAGGCTTATTTTGAGAATCTGTGTGCCATATTCAAATTAGATAGTCTCTCCTTATAGGTCTTCAGAAAATTTCCAAAAATCTTTCTAAATTTTCCAGAAATTTCCCAGAAAAAAAGCCCAGTGTATTTCTGCAAGCAGTGTATTTCTGCAAGCAACATCTATCACCAGCACACAAGTGGCACAATTGGCCACCCTCCTGGTTCAAGTTCAAGTTCAAGTTCGGTTTATTCGTCACATACATAGTCATACACAGTATAACACGCAGTGAAATGGTGGTTATTTCCCCTGGTGGGGAAGGTTACGTGCTGGTAAAGGTTGGGCACCGCACGCTTGAGGTTAGCGCTTGGTATCCACATGGTATCCATGTTTCCATGGTTTCCCTGACGTTTCTGTTTTCCTTGCTTAGTGGTTATTTTGGTAAGTTTGGTATGTTTGGTCATGTTCAGAGTTATTGTCGCTACCTCCATCATCGTCTTTGTTCTGCTGTTAGTCTAGTTCATGCGTTTATTTTCCTCCATGTTTTCCCATGTCTCTGTTTACTAGCCTTCTGTGTTTTGTTGTCCTCACTCAATAAACTTCCTCCTGCATTTGCCTCTTGCCTGGATACTGCTGGAGATATTACAACAAGCTCACCTGAAGCCTGCCCAGTGCAAGAGTGTAAATTAAAGCATCTCATCATGCTCCTAAGCTAAACAGAAAACCATGCAGACTATGAATTTATAAACTACCAACCAAACGCTAAAGTATCTCAACTGCTGGTTATAGTGGAAACAATTTTTCCTAATGCATGTGCAAGGTCAAAAGCAGGAAAATCATTCAAACCCACATGCATTACTGTGATGTTTTTAATGTAACCACTAATACCAAAAAGCGACTCCTTTTGGGCAAAAAGCTAAGGGTTAATAGAAACATGGTATTTGGCTAGCACTGAATGCACTGCCACTTTTCCACCCTTAACCACAGGTGTTAAGACAAACTGGAACAGGGCTTTCACGCATGTGAATGTTCATACCTGTTTCCTCTCGGCTCATCCTGGTTGCACTTTGGGGAGAAAGGCAGAGTGTCAATGTGATTTTTGAACAACGTGTTTGCTCATACAAATAACTGCATGCTAATTGGAAATAGTTTCTTTCCAGTATTCAATTTGCAGAGCTCTTGTTTGGCTTAATGTGCTAAATGTTTTGCTATTGGTTGAATGTTTCAGAAGAAAGTCTTTAAATAATGTAATCAAGGTGATATTTGAACATTATGATTAAAGATCACTTGCTCTTCAGCAAGTTTAAGCAACCCCTCCCCCCCACCAAAAAAAAAAAACACTGTTCACTGTTCCATTCATACACTGATTATTTATAATTTTGAATGTAAAAAGCTGAAATAAAATGAACTCTAAAGGAAGAAAATTCATGTAAAATCTTTCAGTGTTATAGTTTAAGGACATAAAACAGCAAAACAAAAACAAACAAACAAGCAAAAATATTACTAAACATGATATAGATAAGAAATTCCACACATGTTCAAACTTGGACATTATGCCAAATCTGTCAGCAAAGCTCATTTTAAAGTTGATAAATTGCATGTGTTCACGTGATTGTAAATAGCAGAACAGGAACCACAATAATCATGTGTGGTCTGCAACAAGTAGGAAAGGCTGGAAAAAAAAAACATTTCTTTATTCCAGAAAAAAAGAGATTTTTATTATGATAGAGTATAACTGTTTCAGTGTAATATCTGGAAGGTTTTCTGTACATTATTTCTTTTACACCTGGAAAATTAGAAACTTTGGTCCAAGAATTCTGATACACACATGAATATAATGCAAATAATTCACTTAATGCAAATGTTTCTTGCTTAGCCGTCACAGAACAGTTTACTCTGTCAGATGTTCTTGTGTATATTTAAGTCAAGATGCTTTTAAGTGACTTTTTGAACTCCAATATTTGACAGTACCACCCAAGAAAGATGGCTAATAGCCTTCAAAATATTGAAATCATATTTGAACATCGAGAAGAATTAGGAAAAAATAAAAATAAATGTGTGTTTTCAATCATATGATCAGAATCAAGTATGCAAAGGAAATAAAGGAACAAATGTATGACACTAAGATAGAGTTAGATTAAGACAATATGGTGAGTGGCTGGTAAAATTTAGTTAATCAAGGTGACCATGAACTAGGTTGTCTGTGCTTGGATTATTCTTAAGGTTCTCACACGCTGAAAAGGCAGTGATGTGTACAGAAGTACTGAAACATCATAAATGTTCTTCATGTGTGGGAGATGCTAGAGCCCTCTGCCACAGCAAAGCCCTCAGTGCTGAATGGAGATCTACACAGTAGGCTGGTAAACAGTGGAGTGAGTGGAGGTGTTCAATTAAGGGTCCATATTGTACTTTTTTCTTTGATATTTCCCTGTGATGTCCACTTTCAATGTTTGTGTGGTTTTATGTTCCAATTCATTTTTACACAACAATTTTCAAACCTCTCTTTATCCATTAGAATTCAACAGGCTTTTTTTCTGTTACTGTGCCTTTAATATGAATATAAGCTAAATTAGCTCTTTTCAGACTAGTTGCCCTGTATTGTGCTTCTTTCAAAAGCACTTAGAGCTGAAACAATTGAAAACCGCAATGGAAGTGGGCAGGGCTACAGTGCTGTAGGCTGAATTGAAAGCAGGCTGTTTTGTCAGATTTGATTCTATATATTGACTGTATGGACTAGGGGATTGAATGCTGTGTTTTGAAACAATATTTATATATTACTCCAAAATTGTTATCTCTAGAAAGCAAGGGAAATTCAATTTTCTATTATACAGGCCTTTTAACACATGATTTTGCCATGCCAGGAGAAAAAAAAAAGGATTTACATCAGGAGGAATGTGGGTCTCAAGCAGATTGTCACAAGCAGATTGTGCTAGTTCTGATAAGACAACATCAATGAAAAGATACCACTTTTTAAATTGAATGTAAACTGCTGTCATAGGCTAAAAGAATAAAATAACATTTTGACATCACATGCAAATGGAACATAGCATAGCTGCAGCATAACGTGTAACATACGTTACACACACACACACACACACACACACACACACACATGTTCACAGATCACCATTTAGCAGTACAAGGTCAGACACACGACACACAAAAGAGAGAGAGACGGAAAGTGAAAGAAAGAGACAGAATAACAGGGACAGAGGAAAAAGATAGTAAGAGAGCATGAATGAGAAAGAGAGCATGAGAGTGTATGTGTCTGTATGTGTGTGTGACAGACAGAAAGTCAATGTGAGAGGATGCAGTGAGCACATACTTCTGCTCGTCCTACAACTTGTGGCTCTTTGGATGGCTGTTACATGTGCCTGTGTTAGCCGAGTTCTTTTTGTTCGAGGAGTGGGACAGTGTGGTGCACGGCTGACTCCCAGCAGGGTCAAAGTGCATCAGGCAGAAGACCATGTCTGTAGGTATAAGCTCCAAATCATATGGAGGGTTGGTGATTACAAACCTGTGACACAAGAGAAAGGCACAGAGAATGAGAAAGTGTGTGTGTGTATGTGTGTGTGTGTCTGTCTGTGTAAAGAACATACACCAGATACCTAAGCCCTTGTCATATAATTCAATACCACAAATACACATACTTGCTGGGCTTTATAGGAAAATGTGGAATTAAGAATCATTCAAATATGAATCATTAAGATGTAAAAATCATTAGTCAAATAAAAATCATGTTTAGAAAATATTCAATAATAATCATTATTAAAGATAAATCAATTACTGGAATAAGATGTTTCAAATATCATTCAAATAGGAATAATTACAATGACAATTGTTATGCAGTGTGATGCAAATACTAAACTCTGGAATGTGAACAGTGCAGTGTCAGTATTGTGGTGTAAACAACACAGAGACACACCATTTAGCTACTATGCGGCTCTTAAATGGAACCATCATCACAGAACCTCAGAGGTACCCAGACCTTAGACATTTTAAAATCAGTACTGAAAACTGATCTATTTGAACTTACTTTTAAGCAAGCTTAAGACAGTAGTTTTAGCTCTCAGGGACAATACTGCACTATAGTCTTTTACCTTTATCATTGATCTCCTAGCCTTTATTGTATTATTGTATTTATTATGTAAATTTAATGTTATGCACTTTGTGTTTATTTAATTTCAATGTAACATTATATTTTTTAATTGCCTTTATCTTTTCTATTAAATGAAAGTCTATGAAATGAAATTTAAATGAATGTTTGGTGTGATGTGAACAGTTTGATGACAACACTGATGCCAAAACTATGAAGTGAACAGTACAATCACTACTGTGTTATCACTGTAATGCAAACTGATGTGAACTGTATGATACAATCACTATGGTCTGAGCACTAATGCAAACTATGATGTGAACAGTGTGATATGATCGCTATGGTGTAATGCAACAGTGATGTGAACAATATGCGGTCAAAGCTGTGATATGAACACTGTGATGTGAAAAGTGTATTGGGAGGATCTTTGTTTGTAACCATGCCTGCATACACATGCACCTTGTTTGTCTTTGTGTATTTAAACCCATGTCAATTTGTGCAGTGTTGTTGGTCATTGTTGATGTAGCGTGTTCTTAGTGAGTTAATGTATAAATGTAACATTAGTGAATATGCTTGTTAGCGTCTGCATATAATGTTAATGTCCATGTTCGTGTAGCCCTTGTTGGTGTTTGTATAGAGTATGTCTATGTTAGCGTTAGGTGTGTGTATGTTCGATGTCACCATTATGTGTGAGTGCCACTATTGTCCTAAATGTTTTATGTCATTAAATGTTTCACTCCGTCGAGAGAGTCTGTGCATCCTGCTCCACGCCCTGTGACACTTGGGCTAACTCATTACAGTAAACATTTGACATGCATGTGCAGCTTCAGGTCACGCACCGCTTTGTGCATTCAGTCTCAGTGGTCCGAGGCATGTCCAGTAGTCGGTATATTCCAAAACACAGCATGTTGTAAGTTTTCATTGCTCTGCAGAATAAGTCACCATATAAACCTCCTTCCTGTAAATAAAGCAACACATATAATCTGCTCTAGCATTCAGCACACTCCAAACATCAGGCGCTGGTCTCCAGAATCTCCATGTACACACTCAAGTAGCTGTTGCCATGGAGTTATCAATTTGATCAATATAATATTACAGTGCTGTCTTTTTTTAAAACACTTCAAAATACAAAGGAAACTTTTTAGAGCTGCTTATATGCAAACCAGCCGAAATACAGCAAACAAACAGGGTTCAGGCGTTGGCTGTGTCTGTGCATTATACAGGAGTTGTCAAGAAGCTGAGTGAAGTCTTGTCACTCAGCAGGTGTCTCTGCTGTCCTGTCTATCCATGTTCTAGTATTCTTACACTGACCTGTGTGGAGCTGTTTGCTGTGTCTTGAACTAGTGACATCTGTTAGACTGGTCTGATAGGGAGGTATGCCAGGTTGTTAGCAAGGTCTGTTAGCGATATCTGTCACTGAGGTCAGTTTGCCATCCACACTTTTATTTGTTAGGCAGCAGCAAAACTAGTAATACTGACAAAGGTATTCTATCAAAAGCAGTACTTTGTTACAGTACTTATAAATCACTTGGTGCAGGCCATGACTTAAACTGTAGTATAAACATTTGTGCAATGGGAGATCAGTCTGAAGATGACCCTGTGACCTGGGTTTTGTGTTCCACAGACCATGTTCTAATGGAATTACAGCAATAATTTCCCATGGGAAATTATTGCAGAGTAGTGTGTGATGGTTAGACAGGATGCTTTGTGCTGAGGTCCTCTCTGCCTCCCTCTGTTGGCCTGACTCTCTGTCTGTCTCTGTTTCTCTCTCTCCCTGTCACTGTCTCCTCTCTCCTGCTCTCCACTCTCTCTCTCTCTCTCTCTCTCTCTCTCTCTCTCTCTCTCTCTCTCTCTCTCTCTCTCTCTCTCTCTCTTTCTGATTCTCAATTACATTTTCATTTCAATATTTTAATTTTATTGGCATGAATGTAACAAGTTACATTATTACCAAAGCAAATTAAAGGAAAAGGGGAAATGGGTAGGAAAAGAACAAAAGAAAGTACATTATCTACAAAATAAATAATTAACAGTCCCTTAGGCTGTGACAAAATACTATTAACCTTAATGCTTGTACTGTATAATCAAACTATTTTTCTCTCCCAAGATACAGGGCAGTTTTTCTTTATTATTGCAATTTAGAAACTCAGGGCAAAAACTTAGTTATGAAGTGCAACTCTGTGTTCACCACTCGCAGGTGGCAGTAAGAGTACACCCTGTTCTCTCTGGACAGCTAGCTCTGCCTGTGATGGCCAGTTTCAATAACCAGGCTGTGCTCACTTTGTTTGTACATTCATAATGACTTCCTTTTTTAGTCTTGGTATAATCTCAACCTACCAATGTATAGACACGTTTAGGCTATTTATGGCCAAATAGTACTGAAAATTACTGTTATTTTGTGGAATCTTTCCCATAGGTGATGTATTTTTATTTTTCCTTGGTTATAATTTTGAGGCTCTAGAGGCTCTTTGTTGTTTGTTTCAACTGTCTCTCTGTCTCTTTCTTTCTCTGTCTGTCCTTATTTCTGTATTTCTCTGTCTCACCCCGAGTTCAGCAAAGGGCCCTTCACACAGGGCCACCTGGGTCACACGGCACCTGTCCCTCTTGGCCAATGTTTCAGGGGTGTTGTTGCCCCCACGTAGGGTGTTCTCCTCTGCCAACAAACTCTCCAGTTCTGGGGTGAATCCACCTGTGACCAGCGTCCGGATCAATGTCAAAATGTTATCATTGAAGTAAGTCTGTTAGAGAGAGAGAGAGAGGGAGAAGGGAGAATGACAGAACATGAGCTTTTTATAGCATCTAATAAAATAAGACCTTTCATTTCTGTTATGTCCCTATTGGTGTCCATATATGTGTCCAAATATGTGTGTGTGTGTGTGTGTGTGTGTGGAGCTGTTCATCTGATTTCAGATCCAGTGCCAGGTTTCCATTCATGCATTGGCCAGTAAAGATTAACTTCAAGATTAATCAAGGCTCTGATTCTGCTCTATTCTGGACCAGATCCCTGCTCTACATAGAGACTGGGAGATTGGGAGGACAGGGGGATAGGAGATGCTGCGGCTGAGATATATGGTTGTTGTTAGCAATAGTTTGTGTTGCATTTGTGTTTGGTTCATGTGTAATTACTTTGAGAACTTGTGTTTGACCTTGTATTTACTGTTAAGACTTTGAGATTGCATTTCCATCTTTATTTCGTCTGCTATTGTAAATATTGTTAGTGTAAATGGTGTACAGTGTATGTTGGTGTGGATCATGGTGAAGCAAGGGAGTGCCTGCCATTTTTGTTGGGTGTGGGTTTTGTTCTGTGTATGTGTTAGGAAGGCATTGTGTATTTTTCTTTTGTGCAGGATTAGTTAGTGGGTCTTTTCTTTTCACTGTGGGTTTTGTTTATTATTTTGGACTGTGCCACTGTTGAAACTAATCTCACCACTGTTCCATTTGTATCACTCCTGTGTTTCACTGTGTGGTTTTTTTGTTGTTGCCATTTCTCATTCCATTATCCATTTGATCGCCGTTTTAATCACTCTTTTCCCTGTTACGGCCTCACTGCCTAGACATGCTCATAACATGCTCGTGCGCTTGTTTGTGTGTGTGTGTGTGTGTGTGTGTGTGTGTGTGTGTGTGTGTGTGTGAACACTCACAGCACTCATTAAAGAGTCGAGCAAACTGACAGTGAATGCTGCCCCACATGCGAAGGGCTGTGTGAGGTACAGCTCACTGTCGGGGTCATCATCATCATCCTGGTCCAGGTACTGCACATTATCATCATTCACTATGAACACACACACATACACACACACACACACACACGCACACACACACACACACACATTAATTTAAACACAATGCAAACACACATACAACACAACATACATATACTCATAACCACTCAGTATCACCCAAACATACATACAACACACACACACACACACACACACATAAAACACATGTTGTTCAAATTAGCATTACATGCATGAAAGTGGTCCTATTAGCTGACATTTTAGAGGCATTATGGGTTCTTTATGGAATTTACTCTGATTCTGTAAAATTTGTGCAACCTTAATATCAAACAGTTTTATCTGCAAAATGATACATCAGGCAGGTTATGTGACACCAGAACAGAAAGGAGGAAGAAAGATAGTGAGGGAAGTCTGAAACACACCTACCCACACATGTACAAACACACACACACACACACACACACACACACACAAATTAATGTATATATAATACAAACACACTACCCAACATACATACACTCAAAGCAACACCACGTACACACATAAATTTACACAGTTTAAACACATATATAACACACCGCCAAATACATACACTGAAATGATCACCAATATCACCTACCCACACACAGGACAGGTGTGACATACCAAGTTCAGTGATCATAGGGATTGAGGTTCCACAGCTCCTATCTTGTATCACACACACTGAGTTCTGCAATTTTTCTGCTTTAGCTATTGACAAAACACACACAGATAAACAAACTCAGTGTTCAGCAACCTGGCAGATTTAGCTAGTGTCGGTTTGTATGAGATTGTGCAAAATATGTGTGTTATGTCTCTTTGTGTGAGTGATTTTGTACAATGTGTGTGTGCCAGTTTGTATGTGCTTGTATACAATATATGTGTGTTTATCAGTTTTATTTATATACAATACATGTGTATCTGTTTATGTGTTTGTATACAATACAGCCATGTTAATGTCAGTTTGCATGTGTATTTGTGTACAATATGTGTGCTTATATCAGTTTGTGTATGTACAATATATGTGTTTATATGTCAGTTTTTATATTTCTGAACAATATATGAGAGCGTTATATTTATGTTTACATGCCAGTTTGTATGTGTCTTTGAACAATACATGCATGTGTACAAGTCATTTTGTATGTGTGCTTTTCTGGGGCAAAATGAGTGTACACAAGAATTTGGTGCACAAGTACATCAGGTTAATCTGCAACTTGAGAAAGGACATTTAACCAAATATTAGGTGTGTTGTATGTATTTTCTTCACACTACATGTATAATTTTGACCCTGTTTTTATTTGAGACACCAACTGTAAATTGTGTGCACAAGGTTCTTTTTTATTTATTAAAGATATGCGTTGTACATTAACTTTGCCCACCCCCCCACCAAAAAAAAGTTTTTAAAAAAATCATTGAAAGCCCAATATTGCCAATATTGCATTCATGTCTAATATGAATGTAAGCGCATTTGTGACCTTAACTGTATGTGTGAATGTGTACAATAAATGCATATATATAATTTGATTTTGTATGTGTTTGTGTGCCTTCCTTCTTCTTCTTCTTGTTGTCTTTGTGTGTGTGTGTGTGTGTGTGTGCGTGTATGTATGCATGTACATTGTACCAATCTCTGTGATGATGCTGCTGTTGCTTCCCATGGTAACACGCTGTCTCATCAGGCCATGAACAGATCTGTTCTCAGCAGAAGAGTGGTCCATACCTGGAGGAGTGAAGCCTGCTGAGTACATGTGAACACACACACACACACACACACACACACACACACACACACAAACACACACACACACAAATTACAATAGTACACAGAACTGTCAAGACTCCAGGACATAATAAAAGGGGGGATGCGGAGCATAGATTTTACATATTGTGCATGAATGTATGCATTTGTTTGTATGTGTGTGTGTGTGTGTGTGTGTGTGTGTGTGTGTGTGTGTGTGCCTATGCCTGTTGGGACGACATGTGTTGAGGGACGTGTGTATGTGTATGCTATTGGGCGGGTATCAGTACCATGTGAGTTCGCTTTCAGAAAGCCTATGGTGTCTTCAAAGCGCATGGATTGGATGTTGAGTGAGGCCAGGATGCTCTCCTTATCCTGCATTGATGCATCATTATTGGTATTAACACTGGATGAGAGGATGACGCACATGTCACACAGGTTGAGGTTCACAGCCCTGAGATTCGCTCTGCTCAGAGGAGAGCCCTTCACGAACACATAAACAACAGAACAAACATTATTCAAACACTGAGGCAAGGTAAGCATTTTCATAATTCTATTTTTGATCTTTGAAATAACTTAATTCAGTTACTGACTTCTGTCATAGGTCAGTTTAGTTATTAACATTCAGAATAACTCAATTATAGTATTCAATAAGATATTTTCTAACTAGATAACCTTTTTTAAAACTGACATGGCACAGGATGGGCTTTATTTACAGAGATACTAGCCTGCTCATAACTCCCTTATGTTAATACAGCTAAGGCACTTCAGAACTAAGCCAATGTGCTCAGCTGGAGCAGACTCACGGGTAATATGGAGACTTTGGGAAAGTTGCTGAGTGTGTCCCACTCCTTCTTTAGGTAGTCCAGTGAGCCCACAAAGACGATAGGCTTCAGCTCGTGATAGTGCAAGTTACTGGCCCTGAGAGGCATCACCAGGTTCCTTAGGCCCATCACAGCTGAATTCAAATCACCAAAGATGCATACCACCACGTGGCCGCTTACAACCGTCATCGATGCTTCACTGTGGGTCTGAGGGGAAAGAGAAAGCAGCTTTGTTAGTCTAAACTACTTCTGCTTGCTTTAACAAAAACTGTTGTTTTTTCCACTAAGACTGGACCAAAAATTTATCCACTAATGAAAACTTAAGTGTCTAAGCTAAGGGTCAGTGAAAGAGTGAAAATGAGTTATCTTCCCTCCATTAACTAGCTCCTTTAGTTCATTACACAATGGTTCTTTTATCATTAGAGGGATGCTGGTATGGTTTCATTACGAGAGACATTATAGAGAATGACAACACTGCCTGTAAAGCCACATTTAACCACATAAGACCAGGTCCACATTCACTATCTCTGTACAACTAGAGGATGCAAATCCAATCATCCAGGCCCCTAGGCAGACTACATATTTACGCTACTTGATTGCCTGGGGAACTTTGAGAACTGAACCTTCCATTTAAATTATAGTAGTGTCTCCACCAGAATGCCCTTCTTGTTGTGTGTTATTCACCAGTATGACATTCTCTGCATGTTAGACTACACCAGGACTGACCAGTTTTGCTTCCTTTCTGTGTATTAGACTACAGCAGTACTCACCAGTACGGCCTTCTCAATGTCTCTCTGGGGGCACCAGTGGAACATTCCTGTGGAGTCATACCTCTTCACATTGGCATCCATCACCTCCGTTGGTTGTCTGGGGACCAGCAGAGGTTCACATCAGGAAGAAGGGAAGAAAAAGACAGGCTAAATCATTGTGGTTGTGTGTGGAGCATGACTCCACCACCCCTAAAGGAAGAGGTGAAAATGTTTTCCATCCTTTTCAGATGGTTTAACCCCAGCTGTATTATTCTGTTAAGTAAGAGATTATATTTTAAGTTAATAGGCCACATGCACACATACAGTTGCTCTCTTTCCTTCTCTCTGTTGTGATCTCTCTATCTCTCCATATCACCTGTAGTGTCTCTTTTGTTGTGTTATTTATTTCTACTTTGCTAAGTCAAATCCTCCTCACAGTTCATCTACCTCTGTGAGAAGGACACAAATCTTTCCGATTCAGCTTCTCTAAAAAAGCATTAATTTGTTCATTATTCTCAGTCCTTCGCTATTAACACATTGCATAATTCAGCAGCAGCTCTTTCACTGGTCAGAGTCCATAAACCTAGGTGTACTGCCTAGGAGGAAGAGTAATCACCACAGCTGTGTGCCCCCACCCCCCACCCCCCACACACAGTGTTACCTTGAGATTTGTGGAAAAGGGTAGGTTGAATCCCTAATTCCTTCATTCTGCTGTTTTTTCATAGATGACAAAATAGATTCTGACTCTGCTTCACCTGCAAAGACACAGGCATCTTACACACACACACACACACACACACACACACACACAAATAAGAGGAGACGAAAAGAGCATGATGGGGGGATGTGATTGTGTGTTTGTGTGTGTATATATACATATATATATATATATATTACTATTTTAGTGTAATAAAATCTATTCATATTGGCGTGGGAGTGGCTTCAGGCTGTGGCACTAAAAACTAAACACTTTACCAAAAAAACAAAACATACTGATAAACAAGTTGTTTGCAGAGTGCGTTTAAACCGAGTTGTAGGGTTGTGTGGAAAAATTTTAATTACTTATTGAGGATACAACTCCTCCACCACGCTGCACCCACACATTCAAGAACATTTTTTTCTCAAGTAACATTGTTTCCAGAAAATAAATTAATGTCATCAATTGTGTTATTGAGTATAACAAGAATGAAAATAACAACACTGCAGGCCTTCATGGTTTGGTTTTGGATTATCTTATGGCAATCACCCTAGTGAATGGTGGTGATGCGCTAGATAGATTAAAAAAAACAAAAAACACTGATGTCACTCATTTTACATTAAGTTGACAGGTATATTGGAGCTTCAATGTATGATGTATGCTGTGGTTACTTTTTACATGTATTTAAATGTATACTTTTTATAATTAATTTTACACACAATTTCTGGTCATTTTCATTTCTATATTTTGCTAAATGTTTCCATGGAATCATGCAGCACATTTTCAAGAGTTAATCAGAATACATCTTATATTAAACACATCCAACTACTTGTTATCACATTAAAGACATTTTTGGCTTATAAACAACATGAAGTGAACACTTTGAGCTTGATATACCTTCATTGCTGCTTTTTACAAAGTAGCAACAATGTTGACTGTGTGACTACTCAGATATTTACTGTTTTTATTGGGTTAAAATACAAGTTAATGTATTTGGTTTGTGTAGCCTTTATGCATTTTTTTTGTAGGCTGTATCTAGGCTTTCTTGCTTGCCCACATATATTGAAAAAGCAGCTGTTATGACATTGTGTCCAAGGCAGCTGTAAGATCCAGAAGAACAAGTATGTCCAACAATTCAGAGTCAGCTGCTACCAATAAATCGTTTATAACTTTGACCAAGGCAGCTTTAGCACTATGGTTAACCCTAAATCCAAATTATTCTTATTATTATTGGAAAACAAAAAATAAAATTTATTGGAAGAAAGACGTTCTTTCAACTGGGTGGCCACAGCACATTCAAACAGTTTGCCAAAGTGAGACTCAATCCTCGCTCACCATCCCTGGACCGCATCAGACATAGAAGACATCATGAAACAAATATCAGAACCCAGAGAAGTGGGCAGTGAGAAATTTGCAGTCAAACTGAAACAGTTGTGCGAAGAGTTCTAACCCACATCACACAAACTGAGATGAATTCTAGGCAAGAAACTGAGTGTGGACATGGACAAGGTCCAGTCTGCCTGGCCTCAAGCAAATGTCCATACAAAGAAACCAAATTGGGCTAATGATGAGGACAATGAATACACAGCATTCATACAACGTTTATGCAACATGATTAAAATATCATTTCCTGTACGAATGAACATGGCTAGAATAGCCATGTGCAAACAACAGGAGGGGGAAACTGTCTCACAGTATTTAGCATGTCTTACCAATGCACATGACACACACAGTGGACTGGAAAGGGACTCAAGGGGATTCACTACAGTCTCCTAAAGATATTGCGAACACTGCATAATTTGTGCCACAAACAATGTAGGCCAGGGAATAGTGAAGCCCCAGAACGTACATCCACCGACAGACTGACCGTTCCAACACCTGCAGATGGATTTTACTGAATTGAACCCTAGCTGTGAGAAGCAGTATTGTCTGGTAATCGTAGACACGTTCTCTAAATGGGTTGAGGCATTCCCAACAGCGAAGCAAGATGCCAATGCAGTAACAAAAACAATCCTAAAGCAGATCATTTCCAGGTGGCTCATCCCAGAATTAATTGGCAGTGAAAACGTCACACCCTTTATAATAAGGCTTTGAGAGAGGTAGGAGAGTATTTGGGGTTTGATCTAAACTAACACTTTGCCTACCACCCAGCTAATGGAGGAACAGTCAAGAGGGAAAATGGAACACTCAAACACAATCTGGCCAAATGCTGTGCTGAGACAGGACTCTCATGGGTAAAGGCAGGTTTACATATGACTCTCATGCGCAAAGGCTCTTACATTTGAGAACCAGAGTTAGGGGAAGAGCAGGACTAAGCCTATACAAGATCCTTTTTGGCAGACCTCCAAACACAGGGATGGTGTTCCCAGGCAATTAACTGGAGAATGTGAGGCAGAAATGTTGTCATATTGCACAAAATTGTCCTCTGTGTTGTCATAAGTTCAAAGGTCTGTGAAGTTGATGCAAGCGACACTGGTTGTGAAGCGGTGTTAGTACAGGAGGATGCTGTTGGCATAGATCATCCTGTATCTTATTTCTCTGCAAAATTTAATCGACATCAACTACATTATAGCACAATAGAGAAAGAAGCTCTCGCCCTGTTGCTAGCCATTCAGTATTTCAAGGTTTACATTAGTTCAAATGTTTTTACATTGTATGTCCAACTCCAATCGCAGTCTCATGCATTGGTCTTTAATTTGCCAGAATTTTAACCTTAAAATTGTACATAGAAGGGGAAAAGACAATGTGGTGGCAGATGGATTGTCACAGTCTTAGTTTACTCTTATGGGTGGAGGTGTTACAACCCTTGCTGGGTCGTTTTATTTGTCTGTTTCTATGTATTTTGTTGCAGGTTGTCTTGTCGTCCTCGTTTCCATCGCCGCATCAAGTGCTCATGATTGACAGTGATTGAAATGTGTGGCCTGATTGGTTACCCTACCTAACCCCACCCAATATTTAGCTGGTCAAGGAGAAGAGCCGGGATCTCTACCTTCGCATAATTGGCATTGTGTCTATTTTGTACCTTTGTTACTGAACTTTTTAGGGGGGTTGTGAGTATGCGAGAGTTTTGTGTTTAGTTCGGTTATGTCTGTACAGAGTATGTTGGTCATAGAGATATAGGGAGATGACGCCATTTATTTTGGGTACTTTCTTTATCTTCTGTTTTGGTTTCAGTTTTTGGAGTTAGGGCACATTTCTGTTGATCCTTTATGTGTGTTCTTATTCTTGTTAGGCCAGTTGTTTCATCTGTTTTTGTTCCAGACTTGTTTGTTTGTTATTTTGGCATTGTCATCTCCCGAAGTACACCCCTCTACAAATAAATACTACTTTTACTTCATTATATCCTTTCCCCTGCCCCTCCTATTTTCTGTTATGGTCCGGAGCCTAGACCAGGTCGTAACACTATTTTACCAATAAAAACTACCAAGTGAAATTCTGTTTATTTCTTGAGCACAAACTTCACTTATTCTGGCTTGTGTTATATTAACATTCTGTGACAGTTACTTTTGGGCTCACCTGAAAGAGTGGTGACAATCCTATCAACATATCTGTTATACTGGCAGTCCTACTAAATACAGAAATAAGATGTGCCATAGGAAACCACTATGCATTGTGGTACTTTTTCCCATAAGAAAGGTACATTTATCTGATGATTTTATCCAAAGCAACCTAAAATTATGACTGAGTGCAATTTGAGCAATTGAGGGTAAAGGGCTCAGGGCCCAACAGTAGCAACATGGCAGCAGCAGGTCTTGAACCTTCTGATTACTAATCAAGTACCTTAATCACTGAGCTACAACTGCTATACATCAGTTGTTCACTACATTTATGGTGCACTATGGGTAATAGTATAGTGAACCATATAGGCAATCTGAATTATCCACTTAGAATTCAGACAGCACTACAAAATAGCTGACACTCTAAATTGAATACTAAAAAGTAAATTGGATGCAGTATCCAACATAACGAATGTCTATCCTTGTGCTCACGACTTACACTATTTTCATTGACGACTGGTAGCTCTGCAAGGCTGTGAAAACTTTGTTAAAGAATAAAAACACTTCTGTGTTGATTAAGATTCATTCCTGGAATCTGCTGGATGGGCATGTGGCTGGTTTTTTTTTTTGATGGCAACAATGGTGTTATGACGTTTTAAATGCATTATTTAAATGTAATTTATTTTGGAGTTATAAAAAGATAAACATCAAGTTCTTTGATTATAATTTATTGTTGAGTTATAATAACTAAGTTATTTTAAGATTATCACACCAGTTATATTTAAAACTGGTAATATAGTTTTGAAGACAAAGAATTCCATAAATGCAACCATACATTACAGCACTTGCTTTTTGAAGTATTTCAGTGTTATTACCTGCAAAAGAATGTTTGTTTGAACTTTTCATCATGACTTAAGGGACTGTTCCATCTTTAGGTTACTAGTGTCATGCTTTTTGCCAAGACTACAGCTCCCATCAGCCACCTACTATCAGCTGGCCTGTCACTCCAACCAACTATACCAACCACAACTAGGTCATGCATTCCACCTCTATTGATTACTAGTTGTTTCCACCTGTTCCTAGTTCATCCTGTCTATTTAACCTGTCTACACACACTTGTTATGAAGTATCATGCAGACCATGGGGTCCCTGTGGTTGTCTCATTGGTATTTTATCTGTTTTATCTCCTGGTGATCACCTTGGTCTGATCTCACTCTGGTTTGTTTAGCTAATTGGTCTCTTGACGGGTTTTTTGTTTTGGACTGTTCTTTCATTTACTCTATTGCCTGCCCTGTTTGTACTGTTTTTATCTGGCAGTTGACCTGATTCTGTTTATTGACCACAACTCTGGATACTCTTTCTCTAAATAAACCTACCCTGCCTGATTTTATCTGCAAGCATTTGGGTTCCAACTAGATTGAGCTTCCTGACATTAGAACATTAACCAATCTGACCAGAAATTAATTTTCCCCAAAACTGTTAGCTAATGACATTCAGGTTCAATGATCATTCATACAAGTTGCTTAGCCTTTTGATTTGACTATCTCTGTAGCATTTTAATAACTGCTAGCACTGTTTTTGAACCTTAGCAGCAGAGTCTGTTTATCTTACATGTGCTTGTAGGCTGTCCAATCAATTATATTGTAAACCTGATCTGTTAGAAATAATATCACAATTAGATGTTTTATCAGTGATATGCTTGTATTTTTGTTTTAAATAGCCTTGAATAAGAACATCTGCCAAACTAAAATGTAAATGTATGCTAAACAATTATTTTTATTTTCAATTACATTCAGGATTCAGAAGTTGCCAAACGTTAATTACAAAACATGGGTCTACTTGTAACTTCAGCATGGCCATCTTTATGGTTTCTTCTAGATTGAGATTTATTGTAAAACTTATGTTTAATAGTCTATTTTATTTACTTTTACCTTAAATATCAGCCAAATTTTATTCGAAAATACCAGTAGAACCTACTCTTTCTCTAAATCGCGTATACCACAATTTATAAACTTTTTGCAAGGAAATTGACCAAAGACATTGCTGCTGCTGTCTGTGTTGCTCACACAAACATGCAGTCTGTAACACCTTGCTCCAGCCTTGGTCTCTGTTCTGCAAACATAACAACCACTCCCTTTAAGTCCTTGTTCCCATTTCTCTCTCCATCTTTAGAAACACCCCAGCCCCAACACTTGAAATGCCTTACTGAAGCCAGTTTTGGCTTAAATGATACCATGTCTTCAAGGCCAGTTTTGAGATTTAGTATTATTGTTATTATAACAAAAAATAGATTAATTAAAAACATGCAGGAAACGTTCTGTATTTTGGCATTCATAGATATATAGGCAACAAAAATATGTTCAGTACATAACTTAAGGGAGTTTTTGCAAGGTTTCCATTCCCCTTCACACATAATTTATTTATCCAATAGCAGGACTTAGTTATAACTAACTAGGAGATGTATTAAACATTGTTACAAATGCATTACTTAACTCAGGTGGAGTTCATAATGAAGTTTGACCAGAATTACTTGTCTTCTTCCATTCTTCTTCACAAATGCTGTGAACATTCAATACGCACACCTACTTTTATAGATTCTCAAGCAAGTGGTTAAATGACTTCAATAGGTTAATTTGTTGTTTTAACTGATGCATTTGGGTTTATAAGTTGTATTTTCAAAACCATTTAAAAAAAAATGTTTTCTTACGTAATGGTCCATGAAAAAAAGACCTTGAAAGCTAGTAGGAAGCTGGTAGAGTTAGAAATGTGAACTTTTAAAAAATCTTTTTGGACGCCTGTATATCTGGAAGGTGAGTTACAGAGTGAGCATTCTTTAGTATAACAAATATGCTAATAGATGACAGCATGGACAGTATTGTAGTATATTATTAATTTTGCTAAAATGTTGTTTAGCAAAGAGTGATAAACATCAGTAACGTTTAGTTTAGATTATAATTTACAACCAATAAAATATTATGCCATATAACGGCAGATACTGTTACTACTACTACTACTACTACTACTACTACTACTACTACTACTAGTACTATTACTAATAACAGGGAAGATGGGAAAGAGCACAGCTGGAACTCTCATAAAGCCATTCACCTCCGCACAAATGTCCTTTAGTTTAAATTTGAAAAAACAATACTTTATGAATAACACAATATTGTGTTTTAGTCCCCCCCCCCCCCCCCCACCACCACCACCACCACCACCACCACCACCAACACCATTTTCACCATTGGATCCACTTTCTATTCCACCTGTTTCTATGCGAGCCGTGTTGATAGGCAGAAATGTCTTCTGACTCTTCCTCTGCAGGGACCCTTCCTCTGCAAGAAAAAGCCACCATAAGAAACAATTTGTTCATGAAACATATTATCATGATGGCAAAAGATAATAAACTTTGAACAATGGAATAATTCTCAGTCCCAGCTTTGCAAAGACTCTATCAGCGTACATTCAAATGTTATACCTGAGAAGTTAATTTAAAATTTGTTCGAGAAAATATTGCTGGGGCTGAATCTAAAAACTAATTTACTAATTAAAAAACAAATATACAATTGCTAATAAAAACTAAAAAAAAAGTTAGTTTTTAGTTAGACTACAGATGTCACTTTGTTTTGTGTTTTAGCTGCCCCAAAAGGTAAATAAATAACTAAACAAACATATAAATAAATATGGCTTTGAGGAGTGGAGAGAAAGTAGAAGGTTAATGGGGGGATATTCTTCACTTCTCCAAATGCCACAGCAGGACAATTTATAAAACGGGTCTAGTATTAGGCTTTGAGGCACACCATAATAATGACTGAAGAGTTTCCTAAAGAGAAACTATCTGAGTTCAGTTTACTCTCACTACTAGAACAATGAGACTTTAGTGAGAGTAAATTCATATTTTATTCTTTAGTTTAGTATAGGGCAATATGGAAGTTGTGGTGGAACGTGGGAAGAGTGTGTTTAATAGTCAAGCACAAATATCAGGAGTTATCTGACTTTCTGTATTATGTGGATAACCTACTCAGGGGTTTTCAAGGCTTTAATGCATTATACACAGAGGACATGTATTACACCAGTGCAACAGATTCATCTGCTGTAGGTTTGTGAGGTTCAAGGAGTGTTGTCTCCATCATTAAGGGAACTTTGTTGCTCTCTAGAGGTTAGTATTGGAGAAATCCTTGAAGTAAGAATGAACTTCATGGTGTTTATTAAAACTGTATTAATGCAGGTGACTCAGACATCAAAACATGGAAATCCACGGTAATAAAAAGGAGGAACATGACAAAAGTTTTAATAAATTTATTCTATTTAAGAATTCCTTAAAATGTCATTTGTTAAAAGAAAAAAATCTCAGACATGAATATATGGGTATCATTAGATTTCAGTAAACCTAATTACTCCTCACAGAAAAAACAACAAAAACTAAGACAAAATTAATTATGCTAGCATGCAATACCATGAAGAAAGCATAGCTCTTATACAAACTCCCTAAAGAGATATGAGAACTGTAACACGTCTGACATCAGGACGCATTATCTTTTTATGTATTATGTGAGTAAATACAGAATAGGCAGCCCACATGGTTTCAAGATGGATGAGGAAATATTTTCTTAAGTGATTCATCTGCATTTGTAAAAGTTCCATTGGTGCAGTGGAAAGCCATGAAGAGGACAACACAGGGCACAAAGTATAAAATAAACCATAGACAGCAGCATTCCAAGATCCCTGAGACTGTACAGCCTGTCATCCATAGTGAGGGGGGAATTAAAATCATTAAAATCTCATGCAGGGCTTTTAATACAATTTATGGTTACACATACGCTCGTTATAACAGGTGCTGCTTTTGAAAACTTACTTTGCTTGCATCCACACTTCTTGATCAGTGTGGGGTCTGAGATATCACCATGGCATGCCTTACAGAAAACTGAGGCCCTGAGGAGGAGGAGAAAATAACATCAGCATTTTGTCTCACTGCACTTCATTTTCCAATCATCTGTTTAAGGTAGCACACAAAGCAGTGCAGTGTTCCATGAACACACCCTCACTCTATGGCTCCTTAGTTTATAATAACTTTCACATATGGACACATGCAGACAGACATTTAGCATTCTATATTGTGGGTTTCAGAATTTGTCATATTTCAGTGCATAGTGTGTTCTTAAAAAGTGATGTATCTAAGTGATGGACAGTAATGTGTAGAGATACTGAGGCTTCTGGAGTGCTAAATATTTGATGAATTGTTTGTGTTTTAGGAGGTATCTTTTCCAGATAGCCTCATTCTGTATCTCTGCATCTCCCTCTCTCACAATCTTTCTCTCCCAATCTCTGTCTACATTCAATTTATTGGCAAGAATCTTACATGTTACATTAAAACATATTACCATGAACAAAAAGGGAAAATAAATAGGAATAGAGCAAGAGTACATTATTTACAAAATAATAACTATTATTCATCAAAATTACTAACTTAAAAAAACAGATACCATGAATCTTGCTGCTTGCATAATAACCCCACTCTTCTCTCCAGGACAGGTCAGTTTCTTTATCACTGCAATCTAGAAACTGAGGGAAGATGGTGCAAATGTTCTTATAGAATGGGTTTCTAATTCATATTTGGGACACTTGGTTAGGAAGTGCAGCTCTGTCTCCACCATTTCCAGGTGACAGTGGGAGCGCAGCTTCTCTTCTCTGGGCAGCCAGTTTATCTTTGTGGTTAGATAGGTTTGCCAATGTATAACCTTATTTTAGAAGTAAAGATGATTAGATCATCCACCTAAAGTAGGCATTTAGTGGTACTGTCACTAGTCTATTAATGTCCATGTTAAATGGTATAGGATTTAGCCAGCAGTCTTGTCTTATGCCTTGAAGTCAAAATGGTGAGTGTTTTTTTACATTTAAAATACCATCTGTACATCTGTACCACTGACCATTGCTCTCTCTCTCTTTCCCCATTTTCTCTCTCTTTCTGTGTGTGTGTGTGTGTGTGTGTGTGTGTGTGTGTGTGTGTGTGTGTGTGTGTGTGTGTGTGTGTGTGTGTGTGTGTGTGTACCTCTTCACTTCTTTGGCATCACTGGCAAAGAAGATACCCAGTGTCTTCTCTTGCAACTTCACATTTTTCCCAGGATTAAGCATCATACTGCAACACACACACACACACAACACACACACACACAACACACACACACACAACACACACACACACACACACACACAGATACATACACACAAAGTGCTAATTTAGAGAACTTAACCATGACTGCAAGATTTGGATAACATTTTGTCTTGCATGTGTGTAAATTTGACTGACACATGAACATTTCAGTACTTTGCATTTTCATACACTGCTAATATTAGCAAAATCATCCCCAGGATCAGCTTAGAGAATCTGTGCAGTGGGTAGGGAGAGCTTTTCTAGATCCATTTATTTCACACTTCATTTCACAGTAAAAATTTCAAGGGAATTTAGCAGGTCACACAGTCTACAGGTAATATTTACAGCATGGCATGATCAAGCTGTAAGCAACCATACTATACATCACATAATTAGGCTAAAATCAATGAATACACACACACACACACACACACACACACACACACACACATGCAAATGGAACATAGCATAGCTGCAGCATAACGTATAACATACGTTACACACACACACACACACACACACACACACACACACTCACACACACACACATCACACACATTAAAAAAGAGCAAGTTCACTCACTTGACATTTATCTGATCAGACTTGAATTCAATGGCTATCAGCAAGAGATTTAGTTTTACAAAGCACAGCCTGCAAGGAAAAACAGTGAGCATTTCTAAAGGGAATGTGATGTCCGGAAGTGATGTTCTTTGTCATAGAATAGAATAGAATACTTACTCACAAACCTCAGGGAATGATAAACCCACAAAAGCATTAGACAAGTAATCTGTGTACATTTCTTGGGATACTCCTTCCAGATAATACTTCTGCCATATCTCCTCTTCAATCTGAAAAAGAGCAGAGTTTATATTCATTTAAAATTGAGTTTCAATATCAAATCATTTACTATTGAGCTTGTGACGATACAGAGTCTCAACTGATTTATATTTTCTCTAAATCAGATGCGATTAGTTTAGAAAAAAAGTTTTGAAAGCAGATCCAAAGTTAACTATGTCAAGAAACTACAAATGAAGCCTGTGTATTCATCACTTACAATCACTGGTTCTGACATTGTCAATGGCCATACACCCAATTCAGCACACCCTGTGAACATAAAAACACTCCCAATGGGCAACATTTGCCAGACCTCAGGAGGAGATACCTGAATGGAGGACCTCATGGAGAAGAGGTTGGCCAGCATGGTAGAGAGTCCCTGAGCCATGCAGCTCTGGGCAATGAAGCCCAGCTTCAGCTCAGCCAGGCAGATTGCATCATCACCCTCCCTCCAGTTCCAGCTGGGGATGTTTAGCAGGTGAGCCTGGGACCAGAGATGCACTTAGCTACATGCATACACATAGTAAACATAAAATTATTTTCTATTAGTCTAGAATGAAGAAGATCACATTTGTTTCATGCACAATCTGCTGTCTGTGCATTTGCTCACATACACATGCATACATACACAAACACACTTTGATGATGTAAGCTGCATGTCCTGAAAGGTTTCACGGTGTAACTGGCTCCTTCCATAGAAGTCACACTTTTACATGCACATGCAATGGGTTTTACTTATAGCCAAAAAAAACCAACAACAAAAAAACAGTCAGCTCCAGACAAAATATGTTAACACTGAAACAGAATCCCTTGTTAAGTTAAACATTCACTGAGAGCACCTACCTTAAACCTATTACTCTACTTCATTAGGTAGACCTTAGATCTTACAGGTGTATTTTGTTGGTCTAGAGTTACAGACTGTGGTCTTGTACAGTTTACCAGCGATCCTCTATCCCACTCGTCACTGATCAGTTTTTGATCACAGCATTTTTATACATGAAAAGGTCACTTATGGGATGAATATGGCTCAGCTGTCCTAAAAAATAGCCAACTGCATTCCAGAGCTGTAACTAGAAGTTTGGAATTGTTCTGTAGACACATGTTTGCAATGATAAACATTTATTAAGTGAAATTATATTTCAACCCATAGAACTAACCCTTCTACACCAGTATATGTATAAATATGTCAGTATTTAGTGCTGCCTAAAAAGACAATTTAGGTTTTTTTTCTGTATGAGTGCCCATATAATGCGACATTCTCACCTTATTATGATACTGCAGCATCTGGGCAATGATACGTATCTGTGAATGGTAGTTCTTGATGGATATCACTCTAGAGAAATACACATAGAAACTCAGTAGTAAAAGTCACACAAGAGGTTGGCCAGCATCTCTTTGTTAGAGATTTTGTTCTGCTAATAGACATATGAGACACCGAAATACCAATTCAAATCCACATTATTTTAAATTGGTAACCATCTCTTACCTCATGATATTGGATGCATCCTCTGCATCAGGGTCTGGAGAGTATTTATTAGCTATAATGAAGCAGGCATCTGCTAGTTCAATCTACAACAGTACACAAGAGACATTGTCAGGTAGCTTTTAGTGTTTTGGTCCCAGCTGTGCCACATGCTACCTATGGCCAAACACTCATAACAATGGGTGTTCTTACTGGAAGAGATAAGAATCAGAGAGCTAAGAGGCACAGACTGGCTGCATTGTCATACAAATAGACAGAGGCTGTGTTAGAAATAGCCTACTATATACTACTCACGTACTGATGGTGCCCCAAATCAATATGACGCATGCAGTATGCAACCAAATAGATTTTTTTCCAGTATGCAGAAGATATCTGAATGATGTCCTACTCCATCCAGATATTCCAGTAATACCACCTGAGTTATCTTACTGGTGTACTGTATCCTATCATGCAATGCAGACAGTTCTTGTATTCCAATCCATTAAAAAATAAAAAATACATAGTGGACATCAATGTAACTGAGATTATAGATGCAAAGATCATTTTATTTAAGTCTGCTAGCAACCATATAAATTATGCACTGCTCAGTATAAAAAGAGAAAATCCACTAAGCAATAGCTAGTTGTGAACCATTATTTAGTTAGTGTTAGTGTTAGCTTAGCAGCCTCTAACTATAGTTTTTAAGCCTGTTAGCTAAATTTCCTACCAGATATTATTGTCAGGATAATTATCAGCATATTATATTGTAAACATCAACAGCATTACACTGTAAACATATTAATTAAAATTATGCTATTGAATATTGTTTGTTGATAGACCGACCATGACACAGAGGCACTTATAGACTAACAAACCTCTAACTAATTTATTTATAAAGCACTTTTTACAACAGATGTTGTCACAAAGAAGCTTTACAAGACCACAGTCAGCAACCCAAGGGCAACAGTGGCAAGACTCCTACCTTAGTCTGATTAGTACAAAAAGAAGTAGATATTAGGAAGCCAGTTTTGTACTCACATTAAACTCATGTTCCTCCTAATGAAAGCTATAATGTTAGCTCTTCTTGTTAGCCTTCTATCCTTGTCTATTTTCAAAACTGCTGAATATTCCGACATTTTGGGACTTCAAAACAAGCACTAAACTCTGGTGGTGGAAAATCTTTCAAAAGTGTATGGAACCTTCATACCTTCATGTGACCCTGTAGTATGGTTTGCTTTTGTCGGATATGTTAGACTATACTGTATAGGACCAGGATGCAGTATACAGTATATACTGATGCAGCATACGGTATGTGGTAGGCTATTTCAAACATAGCAAGATCATTTCTAATGGACTGAGAACAGAGAGAGTGAATTTGGGAGAAAAATATATTTGACAGGTTTTCTTTATTAAGAAGCTTCGGGTTAGACTATAGGATTTTGCTTACAGAGCAACCTTATACCTTAAAACATGCAATTAACCAAAATTTTCTGTTCAATATTAAAGCATTTCCAATTTTTAACACCTCAACAAGAGTAAAACCTATTCTGTAAGAAGCAGACCGTACCTTGACTCGAGCAAGATCAAAAGGCTCTAGGACGGAACCCTGAAAGAATACCACCTTAGTGAAGTGTCGTTTGAATAAGGCTTCCAGCTCAAGATTAGGTTCAATACTGTAACACAAAAACAACAGTGTTGAAAATGGGGACTCAAAAGAATACAAATGTGTCTAATTAGTTATGAAGTCAAAGTCTAACCACAGAGTAGTTATTCTCCTCTTCTAACCTTGGTAGTAACAACAAGCATCAAGAACAAATATGTGCTGGCAGGAATTATTTAAATTGTGTGTGCTGTGATTTTTATGCTGCAAAGGCTTAGAATTCACAAGTCTTCCAATTTGCAGTTGACACAGTGGTGGCTGGTGAAAAATATTCTAGGTGCGAATGTTTGTGACAGTTTCAGCAACCATCCCAATACAACTTAACACAAATGACTAAGGCTCTGTGAAATAGCTAGTAATTATTTAATTGGCATTAAAAATCAACAGAATAATAATAAATGGCAATTATCATGAGCTGCTCTAATGAACTAAGATAGAAGGGACAGTATGCATAATCAGATTAGACTCTTGATCTGAAATATATACATTAAGCAAACACACTATTAACACAAAAAAGTTAAGAATTTTACCTTATCCATCTTTTTATTTTGAGATGTGAAGCTTTTTTTTTATTAATGATTAGTTAAAAAAAATTATATACTTTGCTAACTAAAGGAAAACCTTTTTAAATAAATATAAAGCTTGCATTTTAAAAGTTAATGCAGTGGCCTTAAATCATCTAGCTATAAGTTAGTTATAAATTAGGTATCAAAAGGCAAGCTTCTATTAATACAATACAACTGCCTAAACTTCACAGTTTTAAAATGAGCTCATCTTAACAACTTTCACTGGTGATAGCCAAGGGCACCTTGTGTGGTAGTGGAATTGTTTTGGCAATGTGGGAAGTTTCTGAGAAATTGATAACCATACAAGCCCCATTAAAAATATTAAGACTTTAATATGGATATTTGAAGGGGAAAAAAAAGATAGAATCTTTCCAAATTTGCAGTGGTGATAGGCAAAGGACACCACTATTGCGTGGTAATAATTGTTTTACCATTATGGGAAAATTCAAAGAAAGAGGTAATCATACCCTCTGTGATTTAAATTAATTACAAATACAACAACTTCAGTATAGATTTATTAAAAAATGGTGCAGTGGAATCTTTTCATACAGTTAATAGCCAAGGGCCAAAATAAGTAGTTACTGATTATTTTTTTAAATGTTCATTTTAAAAATTAGAATAACAGTTTCCATCAGTGAGGGTGGCAAAATAGCACCCTCTATTGCCCAACCGCCAATGAGTTTATAACAAATGCAACAGCTCTTATACTGTCATTAGTATAAAGAGTTAAACTGTAGCCACTGTAGCTAGGTTTTTTAAAATTTAATTTCCCGTGATTTTACTTTGCACTTATACACAGTACTTACTGATGGAGAAAAACAATTTCTACATTAATATCATCTCTGTCCTCATGTAGGAAGTCTTTCAGGAAGTTGGAAACACTTTCCAGATTAATGTTACCACACACCACAATATGCCTGGGGGACAAAATTCATCAACAGTTATGTAATAAACCATTGTAAACAGTGATAGCATGAACACAAAAACCTTAAGAAATACAGTGGGGAAAATAATTATTTGATCCCCTGCTGATTTTGTAAGTTTACTCCCTAACAAAGACATGAACTATAATTTTCATGGTAGGTTTATTTTAACAGAGAGACAAGATATCAACAAAGAAATCCAAAATAAAAACATTAAATAAAGATTATAAATTAATTTGTATTTGATTAAGTGAAATAAGTATTTGATCCCCTACCAACCAGCAAGAAATCTGACCCCCACAGACTGGTCATGTGCCCATGAGGCATACAAATTAGCCCTGTCCCTTTATGAAAGTACTCTTAATCTCACCTCCTTATGTGTATAAAAGACACCTGTCATCAGGCAGAATCAGTCTCTCCCATTCAAACCTCGTGATGACCATGGGCAAGACCAAAGTGTCACGGTTGGCCGGTCATCCGCCAGAGAGGACACACCTACTTTAGATAGGGGCCGTCCTACACCCCTACCTCGTTCCCTATGACCGGAATTTTAATCGATTACACCTGTTAATAAGTGTCTGTGCTATTTAAACCTACAGGTCTTTGGAGAAGATGCTGTACATCTGGTCACAATCAGTCCCTCCTGGGTTCCGTGTCTTTTAGCTCTGTTCCATAGTTTCATTTTCTCCGCCCCTCATTTGATTTTCAACACTTGTCCCTCGTTTAGTTGATTGTATTTAAACCCTGCCTTGTTCCCTTTGTTTTGTCTGTTCATTTGAATGTGTTAGGCTTCGTTGTGGTAATGTTGAATGGTTGTATGTTTATTTTGTATGGTTGTGCTGGTTTGTATTCCGTGTTTCCTAGCCCTGAGTTTCCCTAGCCTTAGTTATAGCCTGCTTCCCCGTTTGCCTTCATGTGTGGTTATTTTGTTTACTCATGTATCCCCATGCTCTCCGTGTTGGCTCTTTGACCCTGGACTATGACAATAAATCTGATTTTGGATTTGCCCTGAATAAATCTCGCTCTTCTCCGCACATGCATCCACCTCCTTACCGCTCAAGATTACAGATACCAACTAGCAATCCAGTAACAGAAGTAATATATAAAAAAGAAGAGCAGATTAAATCTAATGTGTGACCATGAGAGTGGGTAGGAAAATCAACATGTTGAGTCAGAGAAAATATTCGAGTAGAGATAGGAATTCAACTGAAAATGAACAATCCGTGTCAACATGGATATTAAAGTCCCCTAACACAACCATGGCTGAACACATTGCACTGGCCAGAGTCAGAAGTTCACTGAATTCTGACAGAAAGTCTGAAGATTTTCTGGGTACTCGGTAGATTAACAAAGACAGTACTGATAAGGAAACAGTTAGCTTCAACACCACATGAGGATACCTCATGAAAGGTACAGGCAGAGACATTAAGAGTGTTACTATAGGCAGCAGCCAGACCACTACCTTTCACCTGGGTTCTGGTCTTAGCCAAATAATTATGGTCACTGGGTGTTAGTAAATTGAGATGCAAGTAGTCCTCAGGTTGCTGCCAAGTCTCAGTAAGAAAGAATAAGTCAAATTTGTTTTGCAGAATGAGATCATGGCATGTGGAGGCTTTATCCGTGAGGGAGCGACAGTTTATCAAAGCAAAGTTAAGTTTATTTGTCATAGAGTTTTCCCAAGCGGGCTGGGAGATGGCGTGAGGGTTAGGGCGAAAAACTTCAAGGTTCATTCTTCGGGCGGGGGGGGGGGGGGGGTTCGTTGGTGTTGTCCATTTGTCAAGAAAACAGAAATAGCAGAGTCAGATGAGTGGTAAGTAGAGAACAGAGGTCTGTAGGAGTGATGAATATAACGGGTGGCGAACAATGCCAAGTGACTGGCATAGCGTGTAAGTGGAAGAGTCCAGGCGATAGTGGAAACAGAACCTGCGGAGTTGTAATAGCATGTATTCTAGAAGCATAGCTCAGTATTGACAGGTAGGTAGGCCAGCCACAAACACTCCAAGGCAAAAAATAGAAAAAAAAAAAAGATGCTGCATACAACCAGAAAAGATCATGGCAGATCTTTATTGACAGAGAACCAGTTCGCATCGGTAGAAAAAGCCGTGGCCACTGCGACGCAGACCTATTTACGATGCTATGTTAGCCATCCTGCTATACCAATCAACAACCAGCCCAAGAACACCAAGGACACACATTGCAACCAAACATATCCAAGTGCTGGCAGCCAACAACTTTAAAGAGGGGTTAAAAACTCACCCAGTAAAGAAGCAGCCAAGGTGAAGCTTAGTAGGGAGAGGGCTCACAGCATGAAGGCAGGTTAGGTCGAGATACACCCACACAGAACAAAAAACAAAATAAATGTAATGAAATTATGATCCGTGTGTCACGAATGGCCACCCTCCTGGCATCACTGTTTCCTTGATTTCCCTGTCGTGTCTTTGTTTTCCTTTTTTCCTTATTCCATTCCTGGGTTTAGTTTTCCCCACCCCTCATCTGTCCCTCAGTTCCAGTCCGTGTTTTGGTTGTCCCTGTTATGTTCACCTGTGTCTGATTAATTCTTGATTGTTCTGGTTATTTAAACCCTGGGTTTTATCTTCTAGTTTGTTGGTTAGTTTGGTAAGTCATGTGCCTTCAGTTATGCTTATATTATGCTCCTAGTACTGTCACTGCCATTTATTTTCTGTTTATTCCAGTTGTGTATTATTTTACCCTCAGTGTTACCCTTTTGCCTCTGTTTAGTTTGCCCTTCATGTTTGGTTTTCCCTCGTTTAATAAACTGCCTCCTGTATTTGCATTCTGCCTTTTGCCTCGTTCCTGCTGGAATCGTTACACCGTGAAAGAAAACAGAAAAGAGTAAAAGATTTGACGAGAAGCCGCAGCAACAAATGCACCAAACGTACTCTCACCCGAGTCCTGGGTTAGGGTTAGGATTGTAGACCTGCAGGCTGGAATGGGCTACAAGAACATCAGCATGAAGCGTGATGAGAAAGAGACCACTGTTGGCACGATAATGCGAAAATGTAAGAAATACAAGATAACAATCAATCACCCTTGCTCTGGAGCTCCATGCAAGATCTCACCTTGTGGGGTAAGGATGATTCTGAGAAAGGTGAGGTGTCCACCCAGAATTACACGGGAGGAGCTTGTTAATGATCTCAAGGGAGCTGGGAGCACTTTCACCAGGAAAACCATTAGTAACACACTTTGCTGTAATGGATTTAGATCCTGCAGTGCCCCTCTGCTCATGTACAGGCCTGTCTAAAGTTTGCCAGTGAACACCTGAATGATTCAGAGAATGTCATGTAGATGAGACCAAAATTGAGCTCTTTGGCGTCAACTTGACTCACCGTGTTTGGAAGCATAGAAATGCTGGATATGACCCCAAGAACACCATCCCCACTGTCAAACATGGAAACATTCTGTTTTGGGGCTGTTTCTCTGCTAAGGGTACAGGAAGACTTCACCACATGGAGGGGTTGATGAACGGGGTCATGTATCATAGAATCTTGAATGAGAACCTCCTGGCCTCAGCCAGAACACTGAAGATGGGTCATGGATGTGTCTTCCAGCATGACAATGACCCAAAACATACGGCCAAGGCAACAAAGCAGTGGCTTAAGAAGAAGCACATTTAAGATCCTGGAGTGGCCTAGCCAATCCCCAGATCTTAATTCCATAGAAAATCTGTGAAGGGAGCTCAAACTTCGAGTTGCCAAGTGACATCCTCAAAACCTTCAGGATTTGGAGAGTGTCTGTAAAGAGGAGTGGGCCAAAATACCCCCTGAGACATGCACAAATCTGGTGACCAACTACAATAAATGTCTGACCTCTGTGCTTGCCAACAAGAGTTTCTCCACCAAGTACTAAGTCACGTTTTGCTTGAGGATCAAATACTTATTTCACTTAATCAAAACAAATTAATTTATAGCCTTCATTTAAAGTTTTTATTTTAGATTTCTTTGTTGATATTCTGTCTCTCTCTGTTAAAATAAACCTATCATGAAAATTATAATCTGTTCATGCCTTTGTAAGGGGGTAAACTTACAAAATCAGCAGGGGATCAAATAATAATTTTCCCTGCTGTACCAACACACCGTGTGTGTGTGTGTATTTTTCAGATTCGCTGGAATCCAGATTTTTTTTTTTTTGTTTGTTTTGTTTCCACACACCAAACCACATCACGGTAGTTTTATATGTGAAAACATGAAAGCTATTAACACTTTCCAGAGTTTTAAAAATCTGTGAAAATATTGGCTTTGATTTTTATTTAACTTTATCATATAAAAATTTAATTTAAAAAAGGAATAAAACATATCACTTCTACTATATATCATTACTAACTGCTGTCACCAATAAATATTTAAGTTTGCTTTGTCTTACATTTACAACAAACGTTGTCATAGAACTAAGAAAAAGTATGAGTTTTTGGGAAGAAATGTGTAGTTAAGTCCATGAATTTCTGGAACCCATTATAAGAATAAAATAAATAAAGTGACAGTTATGCATGCTTCCATCATCATCTTCCTCATTCTATATTTACAGTAATTCTCACTAACAGATTTCCAATAAAAGTTTGTATTGTATTCTGCACTGAATTTTTGGCACCATATCCTTGTTCATCATTATCGAGGATACTGCTAATTCTAGACCTCGCTGTATCGTCATGGAAATCATGCAACATAATTTTATCAGTACAAAACTTTTAAAGTAGATTTATTTTATAGCACTAGTAGCCACAGATAAACACAAAAGCTCATATCTAAAGTTTCATGTCTAATACACCATTGCAAGTGATGGTGGCTTACACAATACACAATAAGCAACAGGGTGATGCTGCTGCCAAAAGTTAAAGGGGAATTTCTGTGTTCAGAGAGAGGAGGCTGTCTTCTTCTTCTGAAATCAGAGTTCCCTATCCAGCATCTCACAATCAACCTTTGCCAAAGAAATTGAGCAACTTCTTGCGTCAGTGTACTAGAAAATATTTGTCCAGTTAGCATGACTTACTTTTTGCCTGGGGTTAAGTCATAACTCCCTCCATATTTCTGCCGATTAAGCATGATATCAGCGATTTCTGGCACATAGCGAGCAAACATGGCCTACATGCACAAGACAAAGAGAGACACAGAGGCATGTAGGTGGGGTTTTGTAGCAGTCAAGGCAGAACAGCCACACACAATACTTACTTTCTCCCATTTACTGCACTATAGGAACCACCATATTTCTTGTGGTTTCCTGTGAATTATTTCATGGATGTAGAGGGCAAAGATAGCCTGATAAGAGGACAGGAGACTGGGGAAGAAACTAAAAACAGATGAGAGAAGTTTGAGAAGGATACAGCCACAGAGGTTATTTATAAAACAAGAGAAAAAAGTATAAAGTAAAATAGGTTAAAATGTTATTTTTCTAATTGCAAAATGAGTGTAGAATAGGTCAAAGAAAAGCAGCTCTTAGAGATATATACTAGACAGGGTGAGTTTGAATTGGTGCTGGAATCACATGAAGTAGAATCTGCATTTAGCTCTGGTATTTGAGAACACAATGATGGAGGATGTGATTACAGTGACAATGGGACTTAAAAGCATGGACAAAATAATTATGGGGTTTCATGTTTTATCAAGCCACTGTGGATGAAAAATTACAAAAGAATTATAGGATTTGTTGTTTTACCAAGCCACTGAGGATGAAAAACACCATGAAAATGCGTCCAAGGTCCGTTTGAGCAAAGATATCGCCATATCCCACTGTGGACATGGTTACCATGAGCAGATATACACATTCCCAGTAGCTAAGCGACTGGGAATTTTCAAAGTTTTCCCAAGGATCCCCTGAGTTTTCTACCTGGAACATAAAATAAACACTTTGAACATTATTTAAAACACTTTGAGTTATTTTAATTTCAGCTACATTTACATCTTAAACTTCATAGTGCAATAAAAATAATTGGTCAATTATATACCATCATATGCAGATAAAATGTATATTTGAGTTTCACAGTGGGACAATGTGAAATTTTTGAATAACTCACAAAAGCTGACTAGCTGCACTATTTTCTCTTAACTAAGATGTCAGGATTATGAACTTACCAAGTGTATAAAGCCTGCACCAGTTAGCCATGTGCTTATGAAGATTGAGCACAAGTTCACCAACTTTATGGAACTGCTGCATAAAACAAAATTCAGCTAGATAAGTGAATGCTCCCTAAAGATTAATGTGTCTCATCTCACAGAGAGAGATGTTTACAGCATATTTTGTGTCATGGCAAATAATGTCTCCATGGCATTCCATTTAGTTCAACATATCTATGTCAAGCAGAACACTTTGTTCTGTACATATAAATAGTGAAAACTGCAGTACACATGTCCAGAGAAACAGATCAGAGTTCAGTCATCAACTGTTCAAGTGCTGAAAAAATGTGTGTACTGATAATTATGATTATTGTGATTACAATTGAATAAAGATATTAAGAAATATTCCAGAGCTAAACCTCAAAAAAACATTTGTTAAGCATTTATGGCAATTTAAACATTTTTCTTATTTATATATTTGATTGAACATTGTGGGAAATGTATTTCTTCATGAGCATAGGTCATACAATTTCACTGTAATAGTACACCTCTACACTCATAAATACTATAACAATTCTTATGATGAAGAAAGTCACAAACATATTATGGCCAAAACATCCACTAACATTTTTTGGCTAAGGATATTGAAGTTTTTGCTCACAATCAGAAGCAATCGTGAGCAATCGGTTTTACCGCACATTTTGCTGCACGGCTTCACTTCTGCTTCACATATTTTAAACAGCCTCTAAACTAATGCGTAGGGTTACCTAACATAATGAAAACATGGTTTATGTTAATGGAAAATGAATTTAATTTCTTTTCAAGACTTGCCAATAACAGCAGCTATCTGAAGCCTGGATTTTGCTTCTACTTTTGTGCATTTACATACATATACAAGGTCATAAACCACATAAGCAAGCTCTTTGAGACTACTTAACATGACAAGGTTCCTTTATGTATACAAAGAAGCAGATGACCTGTTCAGTCAGTTTTGTCTCAACACACTTATTTTGATGACAAGCACTAAATTCTTATTCTGTTTGATGCATGAGAAATCAAATTATTATGGAAAATATCTAGGGCTCTTCCTGGCTTTAAAAGAGACAGAGGTGGAACCATCTTGATGGTACCATGCTGCCAAGTGACTCAAGCAAACACAGGTCTACAAAAGGACTTGTATTAATGATATAATTAAAGAAAGTTACAATGAACACATTAAAGCCTATTTTATTTAAGAAATTAAAGTGCCCTGTTCAACAATACAATACAAAGCAATGTGTTCATTTACAGTTACCAAATGACAAAGTTGTCTATAATCAAATCAAATTTAACCTAAGATACTGTTCCCATTTACAGTTCATCAGTGCCCTCTTCCAGTAAAGTTGAATTATTACTTTTCATGGGTGCAATTTTGCTTTGAAAGGTTCATGTGACAAGAACTTATAAGACTTACAATAACTTTGTAATTTGCGCTGGATAAGAGTGTCTGTCAAATGGCATAAATGTAAATGTAAGAATGTAGACTGGGTGTTGTTTTTAATTCAGCTGCCCCTCAAATGTGTGTTCCCTTTAAGAAATTAAGTATTCGGACACATGCATTAACTGAAAAGAAACCAAGAAAGAAACCACTGGGACTGAAAGGAAAGGTTCAGGAAAGTTTGGCTTGCCGTGTCTATCAAGCCTATTTGTATAAAATATTTTCATAAATTTCCCGAACCTCTTCCTTCCTTTTTGTTTTCTATTTATCTTAATTAAAAATCATTTGCTTTATTGGGCTGTGTGTATTCAGAGCCCACATAATGCCAAACACATACTAAGCATAATTACAGACCTATGTTATGAAAGAAATCAGAGAAAATGCAGTTCGTTCTTGTTTATTTTAACAGTAGAATTATAGAAGTTTTACGATAAGTGCAATAAAAAATAAAAGATAGAAGCAATAAAATTATTCTTGTAACTCTTAAGACCCATGCTATTACTCTTGACAAAAAAATGTGTAATTAAAACTACCAGTCTTGCAAAAATTTAAGTTCTTTCACACTTAACATAAAGTGCCAGGGAAATTGTAATTATTTTCAATTATATTTTGATTTCAAATGAATCAAATAGAATAAGAATTTGGTGCTTGTCGTCGCTTCATGAAATGCTCTAACTGCCATTAGTCAAGACTTCCAAGTTTATTACATATATAGAATGAACTAAAGACTGAACCAACAATTATAAATTAGTAAAGGCATTTCTAGTAAAAATATAAAAAATAATAAGTTGATCAATAAAATTTACAGCATGCTGTGTAACTGCTTGCTAGAAATGCATTTACAGTTTTAACTGATATAAAAAAATTGTGAATGTCATGCTCAGGTACTATGAGAAAAGCACTTAATTCAAGACTTTTTTATCTAGCACATGCACAGAAAAGCAAAACAAGCACTTACCCAGTGTGTAAAATATTTAAAAACTGTAAGATGTCCGACATCTGTATTAATCGTAAAGCTCTTAAAAAACGCAATCCTGCAAGGAAAGGAAAAAAAAAATTTAAAAACACAGGAAGAACAAACTCAGCCAACATATAACAAAGCACTGTGCGCTCCCACACTGCATATATGAGGATCCTTATTCCAGATATATCTCCCAAATTCAGTTCACAATCTTAAATCCTTCAGCCATGGTGAACAATCATGTTGACTTTTTCTGCTCTCACAGATGATCAAATCCCAAACAAAACCACTTACCATACAGAAAGACTATATCTATAAGAGAAGCTGGGATATAAGTCTCAGTGCTGACCATACAGAGAATGATTTTTATTGGTAGACTGAGAGAGTAGAATGCAGACGGATATAATTTGGATTATACAAAAACAGGAGGTGCCCTGTCACATGGGTCAATACCCAATGATATGAAATACCATCAGTACCACTTTTTAAAGTACTAAAAATGCTGCACAACTGAAAACTACATACCAGCAAATTAGACTTTCCACACCCACATGCACCCAATCAGTGTATTACAACATATGTTTCTGTAGGATTTGCAATCTGAGGCACAGTGACCATGGAAAGCCTGTTAATAATAATAATAATAATAATAATAATAATAATAATAATAATAATAATAATAATAATAATAATAATAATAATAATCAGATCCTAAAATAATGAAAAGCAGATTAACACAAATAAGAAATAATGTTTTATTGAAAAGAAAATATCCAAAGTAAAGCATGCTTTTTCCTGTTTCAGCAGCTAGCTATAAACAAGGGCATTAAAGGTCAACTTCAGCATCTCCACAGAGAAATGGAGTCTCAGAGCTCACCCACACTTACAAGGCTCCACTCTCAGAGAAAGCATAGTCTCAGTGTGCATTCCATTCGTTCTAGTAGTTCCCTGTGAAGTAGACTACGCAAGAAATTAGGCCACTTTAAGGGAGATCCCAAAATGTTGGGTATGAAAATGTTCATTTGGAAGTGAACTTCAAACTGTGCAAAGAGTAGCAAATAACTATGCAGAAAGTTGAAATGGTTTACCTATCAATCATTGCATGTCTTGTCAAGTTCTTCTGGCAAGTTGAGCCTGACTGTCAATGAGCAGCAAATAAATGGCAATATGTCAGAGCTGCATGTGAATTCTTTTAATATTTAAATTCTTTGTGTGTGCTGAAAACTATGAATGATGTGAAAGTTCAGAAAGGTTGCCAAATATCAACCAGATATTCATTCTATGTACATAATATGGTTTCAATGTTACACAACAAAGAATACAGGGTACATTTTTGAGGCCTCACTTTGATCCCACTTTTAGTGTCATAAAACTTGGAGACATGTGGTCATAGGGGATTTAAGTTAGAAAAGGTACATGCCATTACTGCTGATACCTAGAATAGAAGGAAATTGGATTAGAGAGTGTCGAAAAATAGGTCTGATAAGTCACAACAGCCAAATGAACAAGTAAAGTAAAACAGTAGTGTAAAACATGAGGTACCAAAAACACATACTGGTCAGCCTGTTGTTTGGAGCTAAGATAGCGACTAGGGCTGCCCACTGAATGGACCTCAAGATGCACCAAATATGCAGTCAGAAACAATGACATTAGTTGCAGGAAATCTTCCTCTCTTAGACTTATGCATAGGTGGTCGTAAATATAGTTTTCTGGTTTATACAGGAGCAACCTTTTTATACATTAGTGGTAATCAATATGATGTTCCCATATCAGGTGCTATTATTGATTCTCTGGGAATAAGTGGGGTGCCAATTTTGTGTTCAACAATACATCAGCTGCCTGTAACCTGCCCAAATGACCCAGATATTGCTTTTTTTTTTTTTTTTACAAAGATTTGTAATTATTACTGAATCGCTGTTTATTGTACTTGGTCATGATATTATGGCAAAATTAAATTTGTCAATCTCATTTGATAGAGGAAAAGATTTTTCTGAATTTGGCTATTAATTTTTTGTTGATTGCTCAAATAGTGACCCTCAAATAGGGAATTTTTCCTTACAGCAACACCAAGAGGGTCATAGCTTATGCAAGATGCGGAATGCAGAATGTAGCATGAAACTTGAATATATGTATATAAACGCCATGTCTAGTTGTCCTGATTGTCAGTCATTGTCTTGACTGTGCTATTCATGCTCTGTACTGCTGTGCCTATCGCCTTGTGTATATTCATGTCTTATTCACTTTGATTTTTGAATTAAACTTCAATTTCGTTCCTTGACTCATGGCTGTGTCTCATCCCTCTCCCTTGACACTCTCCAGTGTCACAAGATGTTATATAATGTTATACATCTCCAAAATCTTCCCACATTGTACAGTAAACAATGTGAGCAATTGTTTCATATATCAATGGAAAAGATCTCTGCTTTCATCAAAAACAGAACGACTCAATTCAACTCAGTCTGGATCCTGGTTATTACCTTTCTACAACATCACCCCAACAAATTAACACCACTCTAAAGAAACAGGTGTACTGAAATCCAATACCCAAATCCATACTACCATATACAAAACCACAAGAAGACACTTCCTTACATTTTCACAAACTCTCCCTCACACACACACACTGAATTTTATTCCAGTATAATTTTTTTTTATTCAACATCTAACATACATAATTTTAGTATTACTAATTTATCCTTCTTGTTCTTCTCATTATTATTAATAGTCATCCTTTTTCCTTTCTTTTCCTTTTTCTTCTATTTTTTTCTTTCTTTCTTGTTATTTAGTCTATCGGTTTACTTGCTAATGGTTACGTGTATCATGAACGATACATAATTGCAAATAAAATCGTAATAGTCCTCTACAGAAGAAGGGGGTAATAGCAAAAAAAAGGTAAATTGTTTGAACTTGTTTGATAGCACAGATTTGGCATCTGTGATTTCTGTTCTCAGGTTTACTGGACTAAAGTTCTGTAATGACATCAGCACTGGCTGATGCCCATGGAGGGACGAGGTGAGCAAATTCTGTGACTGTATCAACAGGTCTAACTGACCAGTGAGGGCAGGGAATTTACTGAAAATCTCCTCCACATTACACAGAAGCTCACCTTGAACAGAAACAAAAAACTCATTTAGTGGATGGGTTTCCATTTGAAGACTCTTACCTGAAGAGCCTCATGATACACCAACAAAAACATTAATCTTAGTTATCGTGAGACTGCTCTGTCTTTTAGTTAAACTGCTAACTAGACACCCTTGGATGTTGAAAAAGAATACTGAAGCACATAGACTGAGGGCTGTCCAACATAAAACACATGTGAGTGTGTGCACACCCACACACAGAAAACACCACCAGATAGACTTCTCCTTACCAACTGGAGAGAGAGAGTGGGAGGGAGCCTGGAGTTGGCTTATGATTTTAGTGTTTCTGTCTTTCCAACAGTCTGAACTAATGGTGCATCTCACCAGAAATGATTTATTAAATCAAAGAAGGGTAATAGAAATTTCCAGCCAGCACACATTGCCAGCACACATGCACACAAAGTATGAGCAACTGACAGAAACAAAAACAGATTTTCTCACTCACAGACACACACACTGAAGTGAGGAAAGGCAAAGATATTTGTTACAATTATTTTGTAAGTTCAACATAAACTGATAAACCAACTTGTTACAGGGGTAAACAAATATGAAACATATGAATCTCAACACACTGTATCAAAATAAAATATAAAAAAGTAATTTTACAAATAAGACTATAAATCCATGTATTAAGATATCCAAAGTAGGAGGATCAAGTTCAAAGATCTTTATTTCATGTGCTATAACTGGCACATCCACTAGGTGGTGATTGGGGCTAGGGTTTCCTGTATACTGAGCACCTCTGAAAACCACTTACACTATATTGCCCAAAGTATTCAGTCGTTTGCCTTTGCACACTTATGAATTTGAGTGACATCCCTATCTTAATCCCTAGGGTTTAATATGATGTTGGCCCACACTTTGCAGCAATAACAGCTTGAACTCTTCTGGGAAGGCTTTCCACAAGGTTTAGGAGTGTGTTTATGGCAGTCTTTTACCATTCTTCCAGAAGCACATTTGTGAGGAGGTCAGACACAAATGTTGGACAAGAAGGCCTGGCTCGCAGTCTCTACACTAATTCAATCAAAAGGTGTTCTTTCAGTTTGAGGTCAGGACTCTGTGCAGGCCAGGCAAGTTCTTCCTCACCAAACTCTCTCATCCATGTCTTTATGGACCTTGCTTTGTGCACTGGTGTGCAGTCATGTTCGAACAGGAAGGGGCCATCCCCAAACTGTTCCCACAAGGTTGGGAGCATGAAATTGTTCAAAATCTCTTAGTATGCTGAAGTATTCACAGTTCCTTTCACTGGAACTAAGGGGCCGAGCCCAACTCCTGAAAAACAACCTCACCCCATGATCCCCCCTCCACCAAACTTTACACTTGGAACAATGCAGTCAGACAAGTACCGTTCTCCTGGCAACCGGCAAACCCAGACTCATCCAATGGATTGCCAGATGGAAAAGTGTAATTCATCACTCCAGAGAACATGTCTCCACTGCTTTAGAGTTCAGTGGCGGCGTGCTTTACACCACTGCATCCGAGGCTTTGCATTGCGCTTGGTGATGTAAAGCTTGAATGCAGATGCTCGGCCATGGAAAACCATTCCATGAAGCTCTCTATGCACTGTTCTTGAGCTAATCTGAAGGCCACATGAAGTTTGGAGGTCTGTAGCGATTGACTCTTCAGAAAGTCCGCGACTTCTGCACACTATGCACCTCAATATCAGCTGTCATTTTACATGGCCTACCACTTCATGGCTGAGTTGCTGTCGTCCCCAATTGCTTCCGCTTTACATTTACATTTATGGCATTTAGCAGACATTCTTATCCAGAGTGTCTAACAAAAGTGCTTTGTCATTTACTCATATAATACATCCTAGCTTGTATAGTAGGTTAGAGTCCAGTATAACAATGATCTACAATACTGGAGAAATACAGTGATCACTGCTGATACCTAGAAGTACAAAATATGTAAGGTATACTTTACCAATGATAAGTAATAAACAATAAGTGCTAGAGTTTGTTAGACAACATCAGTGTAATAAACAATACCCTACAATAAGTATTAATTTAGTCAGTCAATATAGGAGCAGGTCATTTAAATATTCCATGAATAGATGGGACTTCAGTCTGCATTTGAAGACTGCAAGAGACTCTGCTGTATGGACAGCAAGCGGAAGTTCATTCCACCTTCTAGGAGGAAGGACAGAAAATAATCTCGATGCTTGTCTTCCATGAGACTTGAATTATAACTTTGTTATAATATCATTTGACTATTGACAGTGGAATATTTAGTAGCGAGGAAATTTCACAACTGGACTTGTTGCACAGGTGGCATCCTATCACAGTACCACACTGGAATTCACTGAGCTCCTGAGAGCTACCCATTCTTTCAGAAATGTTTTTAGGTGCTTGGTTTTATAAACCTGTGGCCATGAAAGTGATTGGAACACCTGAATTCAATTATTTGGATAGGTGAATGAATACTTTGGCAATATCGTGTATATATTCAAAAATGCTGAGCCAGGAACAGTTATGTATGATAAACAATTTTGATGTTGTAATGAATGCAAGTTTATGGGGCTAACAAGTCTGACCCTTGGCCAGTGTTAAGATGTTCTAAGCTCACAAATTCTCATGCTCAGCACTTACCCAGCCAACTCCTGTTCAAGTAGATAGACACAAATACTGGTGGAACAGTGAAGAAGTCCACAATTGAATTCACCTCCAGCCAGAACATTAGCTTATCATTAGCTGCAATGAACTGAACAGAGAAAGAGAGAGAGAGAGAGAGAGAGAGAGAGAGAGAGCAATAAATTTGAATAAATTTACGTTTTCACAACCAAACATGAGTGTTAACATACAGACAACCTACACACACCACTCAAAGATTATATATATATATATATATATATATATATATATATATATATATATATATATATATATATATATATATATATATATATATACACACTGATGTTTGTGAAAAAAAAGAATATATATATATATATATATATATATATATATATATATATATATATATATATATATATATATATATACACACACACACACACTGATGTTTGGTTGTGAAAACTTAAATGTTCATCCTCAAGGTCTTTAGTACAACCTATATGTATATATGTATGCTTTATACAATACTTAAAAAAATAAATATATTATAGACCTGGCAAGTTCATTTCATTCTACAATTATAACAGCTCCTTAACCTAACATGATCCATGATATTAAAATATATTTATATGTATAATATCTATATGTGTCAAAAACAAATTTGTATGTGAAAGGGCATAAATGAAAATACTGAAAATTGGTTATAATCATGTAGAAAAAACATCTATGACTTTGTATCCAACATATATGAAGTCATATAAATCGATCTTTAACTGAGCTTTTGCGTATGTAACATGATCGCTCCTTACACGCAGGCCGAAGTACAGCAGGAAGAAGATGTTGAACACCATGTCGACCTGCAAGGTGAAATCAGTGCTGAAGTCCGGGCAGGATTCTATAGGACTGTTCAAACAGAACCACATTATTCAAGGGTATGGGTCAAGAGCATAGTCAAAGAAGTCATAGTCCTCCATGGTCCCTGGAAGCCACTGAAACAGTAGGGCAAACAAATTAATTCTTCATACTAACCAAGACAGCACAGACAAAACTATTCATGAGTCATTTTTGATGAGTTCCCAAATCACCATAAAAAATCATTAAGTACTAAAAAAAAATTATTTGTAGATTTGTTACATTTGTAAAAAAAAAAAATTGTAATTTGTAGAGTTAAAATAATATAACCTTAAGTACGCTAAATAAAATGAATAACAAAAACCTGAAAAATTACATATCAAAAATGAACAATAATGGTTTGTTAATGTTCATAGTGGTTTATTTTCACATTTCCTTTCTACAGGTGCTGTGATGACAGGAAGCTACTCCCTATTTACACCGCTAGTCATTTGGCCAGAAGTAAAGCAGTAGAATCCTACACACATTACTTAGTGTACTTTTAAGTAGATTTTAATTTTAAATTCACAGGAAGTAACATCCATCATATCACCTGTTTTGCCAAGAGAAATATAATACCCATGTTGGTATTACCAAGACTTTCTAGAACATATTATAAATACAGCAAATACAAAACCAGAAAACCAGTTAAGTGCCTGATTTCCATTGCATTCAAAGAATAACTCGTGTCTGGGGCAGATTTGGTGCAGTGTTTGGTTTCAGGCTGATGACTGATAGGTCTCCTATGAATAGAGATCACAAAATGTCTACTGCACCCTGCTGATGCCAACAGTAACATTGTAGTGAGCTCCAGTCATATAAGACACCCTTAAATAATGAATGCAGGCTAAAAAGTATGACCAGTGGAATTTCAGACACCGCATCCATCTTACCAGCAGTTTAGACTATAAAAAACACATTGTCTGCACTTGAGTGGCAGTTGACGTATATTGAGATTGGGCTCTGTGGATTCTAAACAAAGCCAGGTGTGCTCCTCTGGGCAGCAGAGGCACGCTAAGGTCAATCATTACAGAGAAGAAGATGCAAAATACTCAGTGACATGAAAGACCCAGAGATACAGCTTTGCTGCCTGCTCTATTACCACACAGTTCAATCAGGGAGGTTTAATTATCTGATATTCTGACTTAATGAGATTTCTCATTTTAATGAAGAGGAAGTAAACGAGGAGGTTGGCCAAGGGATGGGGCAGTTTAAATGTTTATTATCAATAAACCAGTGTTGATTACCATGGTTTGAAAAACTGTAAAATACTGTCCATCAACCAATGTCAGCACCAGTCTCTCAGATACACAGATTCAGCCACAGCATGCAACATGGCTTTGTTTTAAATTTCTAATAGCTTGTCAATGTAAACAGAAGCTTTCAGTGTTACCCAATCTTGTAAAAACAATACATGTTGTCAGTGGTGTAGTGAAGCTGGCACGTTTTCCCTCATTCTCTGAGATAATTAAGAATTAATTCCATATAAGAAACAGAACACTGATTACACCTATTTATATCCTTCTTCTGTATGAATTTCAGTGTAACTATGGTGCGACAGCATTATTTGTATTGTCTGAAGTTCAGTAATTAGCTGAGCAAGTTAATTATTGTACCTTGTCAGGAGGAACTGAAAATTGGAAAACACAATTTAATTTACCCTCTTTAGCATTATCATTATATTCTTAAATTACTTTCAAATTAGCTTATTTATACCAAGACTTTAAGAAAACAACACGCACAATCAGACTCAACTCTTCCCTTTGCACTTGATTTGTGATTAATAATGCATCCTTAGCGTCCACACTTGGAAATTCACATCATTATAATCAACTGGAGCCATGCCAGGCAATGTTGGACAAGGTATCTGGACTTCATTTTAGAGTATTTTTGTAGCTTGAGAAAGTATTGTCATCTAAAAAGTGGACTGATTAATTTCAATAGACAGAATTGATGTAGGCTAGCTAATCGCCTACATAAGATATGGGCATTTAGTAACAATAACAGTAATAGTCCTAATAATAGTCCTTATCTGCCCCTTCCAGAAAGCAGGCCTGGGCGAACTCTGATGGCCTGCTTCCCCTTTCTGTACACCACTCTGAGGCTATTGCGCCCAGACTAAGGATGCCTGGGATGTGGCATGTTTATGTAACAACCAGCAAAGGTCACTGCTGCGTGTGATGAAATGGATAGAGACAAATAAGTGTGATGTGAAAGCAACTATTTATCTCCTTTTCTCTGTCATACAAACACATGCACGCATGCACATGCACACACGCGCACACACACACACACAGACACACACACACACACACACACACACACACACACACACACAGCATTGTGATGTTGTTGTTTTTTTTATTCTGATCACTTTTAAGAGCTCTAGGAACATGTGCACATCAGCACAGAAATTAGGACTGTTTTACAAGACTGCTGATGATAAGAAGTAGAACTGTTCAAAAGGGCACTTGTCAGCGGTATATCACCCTCCCCCATCTCCCCATCCCTCCCTCCACCCACATCATACCAAAAGATGTACTCACTCTGAGGAGTCGATGAAGTAAATCACCAGTCCTCCGATACTGAGGATGAACACTAACACCACCTGCAGAAGAACAAACAGACAGCAGAACAAATGCTTTACGTGACTAATGCTGCCAGTGATATGCTACAATACAAAGTGTTTCTCAGCCCTGGTACTGAAGTTACCCCTGCACAGGAAACTTCAGTGTGGCCCCTGCTTCCAACAACACCAGGCTTATCTCATATTCTAATTAACAAGTGCCTTAAGGAGTTTAATAGCAATATGTTAGGAAGTGGGAAGGCACTAAAATATTCATCAGGCCTGAAACACACTGCTTCCATTTCTGCAGGTGTTATAATACTTGGTAAAAAACTACTGATTATCATTAGTCCATTTCAGTCCACTCTGGGCCACATCTGCAAAGCTGGATTCCCAGTAAGCCAAGGACAATGTTATAATTCATATTGGACCCTCCAAAACATTTCTGACATTACTGTGACTAAGAAAATCTGAGGAATCTAATTTAATATAGGCAAATCACGAGACATATGGGAGGTGGTTTTGTTGAAGACCAAGTAAATCAGTTTTTCCACATTCAGTGATGCATATCTGCTATTTTGTAATGTGATGTAAAAGGAAGAGATTTATTGGGTCTGTCACTCTAGAAAGCAGAATTGCTCCTTAATAAACATAAACATCATGTAATTGATGCAATAACTAATATAGCAGTTTAACATTAGACCAATTAAGCTAAACTGATTCTAATAAACCAACTATCCAAGGATTTTAAAAATGCAATTTAAGGTATGCTCATTGGTATATTAATGGGGCAGTGGTAACTCAGTGCTAAACGTACTTGACGAATAATCAGAAGCTTCAAGCCCCACAACTGCCAAGTTAACACTGTTTGGCCCCTGAGCAATGTCCTTAACCCTCAGTTGCTCAAGATGTAGTCAGTTGTAAGTTGCTTTGGAAAATATATTAGCTAAATAATGTAAATGTAATGCTAATGTTTTTGGAGACATTCACAAGCATACTAATTAATTGAATGACAATGCAGTTTACTTCAAAGAATCGACAGAACATTTGAAAATTTTGAGGACTGTTTTAAACCTGACTGACAAGCATATTTGACTAAACTTGGCTAAATGCAAATTTGCATATGCCATTGTTACCTGCTTAGGTAAACAGATTGGACAAGAACAGGTAAGACATTTAGATGAGAAAGTTGCTGCTGTAATCTGATGCCCTGCACCCATATGTGAATGCGAACTGCATCATTTTCATGATTATTTAATCAATAATTTTAATTACAGATGATTTATAGGAATTTTGTCAATATAACCAAGCCATTTTCTAATATGCTGTGTTCATCTGTCAGTCAGTCAACAGGCTTTTAATACTTTGAAAACTCTGTTTTGTACTTTTCCTATTTTTCAAACGTCTGATTTTACTAAGCCTTTAAAGATCAATGCTAGTAATGTTTGTGTGGGAGCTGTTCTGTTGTAATAGCTCTTCTGATTCTTGAGAAAGAAGCACTGGCTTTACTAATGGCCCTTCAGTATTTTAATGTATGGGGGCTCTACCACTGTGCCTGTTGAGGTTTTATAGATCATAACCCTCTTGTGTTATGTAGTATTGTTTCTCACTTTCTCTCACTCACTCTTTCTCTTCTGGCTTTCTATATCTCTTTCCCTTCTGGGCCTGGACAGATCGGTGCAATGGAAAGGCACCACCAGACCAGGCCCAGGTCTAGGATCTGGCAGCCAGAACCTAGCTGTGCTCTTTGTTCCCTTCCCAGTCCACCAAGTACTGGATCCTTCCCCTACATGTTCTGGAATCCAATAGTGCTCTCACTGTATAAGACAGTTTGACTTCAATGTCAAGAGGAGGAGCAGCCAAACCTGTGTCAGCCTCATCCAAGGGACCTGTGGTGAAGAGCTTTATTGAACAAACATGGAAGGCAGTGGACACCCAGTTATTCAATCTTCCAGATGGTAGATTAGGGTCTCTCCTCCTAAATAGTCGGTTAGGAGGACAACCTGAATGAGGGTTAGCCCACCATATTACCCAGTCAATGTCCCATCTGATGGCTCCCAAAAAGCAATAAGGAGGCAGAATGGCCTCCTGGCTAGTACCTGTCACCTCGGGGTCAATCTTGTGCGAGAAGATGTCTGCCTTAACATTCTTGGACCTGGGTCAGTCAATGATGGTGAAAGTTAACCTGGAGAAGAACACTGACCAGTGATACTGCCTATTGTTGAGACACTTGGCAGTCTGAAGGTACTTTTGGTCTGTTATTACCCCAAATAAGCGCACAATGGTGCGCTTGGTCTGGGCCACTGGATAATGGCCTCCACCTTAATATGCTGCATACATATGCAGGAGTCCATTATGAGGTAGCCAGAAAGATAACCTTTTGCAACTGGAATTCATACGTCTTTAGTTTGTTGTACAGCTAGTCCTGGAGAAGCATGCACAAGACTCTGTGTATGTCACGGAAGTGTTGGTGGAGGGCATTGGTCAAGATGTCTATGTAAGTGATGACAGATCTACCAAAAGGTTCACAGAGGACCTCATTAATGAACACCTGAAAGATTGAAGGCATCATTGCTAGGCCAAACAGCAGAACTAGGTACTCACAGTGGCCAGACGTGGTGCTGAGTGCAGTCTTCCTATCATTACCTTATTTAATTCTAACGAGATTGTAGATGCTGAGTAGATCTAACCTGGTGAAGTACTGAGCACCCCAGAGCTATTCTAGAGGCATTGGGTGGAACTACTGAAAAGGGCATTTAGGCCCCAATAGTCTATGCAAGGCCTCAGCCATCCATCCTTTTTCTTCACAAAAAGACACTGGATGAGGCCATGAAGGTGGAGAGACATATGCAACCCAGGGCAAGGGCCTTACTAATGTATTGCTCCATGATAGTAGTCTCCACCTGTGAAAGGGTATACATCTTACACCATTTAGACCAAGCCTCAACCAACCAGTGAATGGAGCAGTCCATGGGTGTGTGAGGGGAAGCTGAGTAGTATTAATGATGTTGAAAATTTCAGGCAGGTCGCTGTCATTATACCGGCGTTGGGAGACTCGATGCTACTGGACTTGAGGGGCAGGACCGAGCACTGTAGGCACTGGGAAAAGCAATAAGGGGACCGTTGGATGATTTGCTCCTCAGCCCATGAAATAAGGGGGCTGTGTGTGCCAGTGAAGACCTAATGTGATATGGTGTGTGGGGGAATCCAAAAGTAAAAAAGGAGGGTTGTTCATTTCGATAATCTGGAATAATAATATGGATGTTTGTGAGATGTAGCCTGTCCCCACAGGGTCTCAGTCTTACATTTACACATCCAGGTGAAATGGAAATGGCAGCATCTAGAACTCTACCTCCTCCACCAGCCCTTGGTCTATTATCTAAACAGAGGTGCAACATGGACAGGCAGAGAGACTGTGGTCCACACCTCCACAGTAGAGACAACCTGTTCCTCTCCTCTGGAGACAGGCTGGCTCCCCCTACCTGCATGGGCTTGGTTTGGGGTAGCTGGTTCCACACAAGTATTTGCCACCGTTGAGAGGAATGATGACCAAGAATGAGGTGCTTCTCTTACAGGAGACTTTTCAGGTTTCGACCCCCTCATTGAGAGTCTGGGCATTCTCCCTGCAGGTGAGTTCAGCTTTGACACCTTACAAACCTTCCACAAATACGTCCACATCACTTCATTCCAGCAACAGGCAGTAGTGAACACGCAGAACTTGAGAGAGTATTACTGCATGTTTTACCCCGCTTACAATAATGAAACATTACCCTAAGCTGGTGGATGAACCTGTGGTATGTGTACAGCAGCAGAAAAGGCTGGTGATGAATGTGGTATCCCAAACCTTAGCCCCCCAATGAGCCACCTTTGCATGCACTTTGCAGCACTACAAGTGGCACTGGCTGGACTCACATAGACCCTCCATGCAGCTGACCAGCCTGTCAACACTCGCATGGAATTTCCCAAGATCTTGTCCCTGGTAAGAGAGTATTTGCATTTGCCTCCCAATATCAGTGCCTTGGAGGCTAACTGCTTCAACCAGGGTTTTCTCACTCACTTTGCTTCTAGAGTCCAGCTTAGCATTCTGTGACATTTTGATGAAGGAGCAAAGCATGAGTTAGATAAAACAGAAATAATTTAATGGAGAACAATACAAGTCAAAATGTAACTAAGAAAAAAATTTGATGATCAAAAAGACCTAGTACCCTTATTCCAGTACATTTATGACGTTATAAATGTACTTGATTAAAGGTATAAAGTACCCTCTTTTACATCAACTCTTAAAACTACAATTTGTTGAAAAAATTACTTAAGGAAATGTAACAGACTAAATGTAGTGCGTTACTACCCACCTCTGGTCCACACCCAGTGATTACAATCTAGCAGATATTTTTACTGATAATTATTTACAATATTATTGTATCTGTCTGTAACAGGTTTACAGCCCAGACCAATGTCTAAAAATACTGGGGGGAAAGCATTCTGGCAACACTTGGCCACAATAATGAATCAAATTCTGTCAAAATAAAAGTCCCAGTAAACTTTTTTTAGTTCTTTTTTTAAAAACAAAATACAGATTAAAAACAAAACAAATGAAGAAATAAAATTTTATTTCCAATGATTCATTTCAAATGTTATTAAAAAATTGTATATTGACCATCCATTTTCAAACAGTAGGAAAAAATTGTGTAAACTAAAACCTCAAAATAGTGTGGCTGGGAAATACAGTTTTGTGCTAGCACTTTATTGATACTGTCATAGTCAGGATATATGGCTCTAGAAAATACAATTTTGAAGCAAAATATAAGCTTTTGGACAACTGGGAGAATATCCTATAATAGGCGACGAGTCAAAAACAGGGCATTTCTTTCATTTTGGGTGTATAGCATTATTCAACTTAATGTGGCTGGGAAATACAGTTTTGCATTGGTACTTTATTACCAATAATAAAATAATAAATAATAAAATGTCACAGGACACTTGACACTTTAAGAAAAGGCAATTTTGATGTATATGAACATCATTCATCTCAAACAGCAGATATAAACATGAAGGCTATGGTGAGCAGAGTTGTCAGTTCCATTAACTAAGCGTTCAGGAGTATAAACGCGTAACAGGAGAAATGACGGCCTTCTTTGACAGCACTAAGGAAGTGCAGGTCAGGCCATTCTGTCTCCTGGTTCTATTACTACTACTGCACAGAAACAACCCATTAACAGACATTACCTCTTCAACAGCAAAAGCTTTAACCATGGCCTGAGATTAATGTGGTTTACTGCATGCACTCAGTAAAGTTATAGACATTACTTCACACACTCTTTAGAGGTAAGCGAGCCTGAATTACTGCACATAGCATCCTCAGAGATCCTTATCTAGGAGGTAAAACATTAATTATGTAGGCTTTGTAGAGGTCTGAGTTCATGGAAGGTGGGACTTACCAGCATGCGTCCTGTCGTGTTCTGTGCACAGATCATGACCTCAGCCCAGTCCTTTACCAAGGTCATGAAGTCAGATTGGACCTCCACATCCTGGACTTCATCTTCATCTTCTAGACTGCTGACACCCTCAGTATGTTTGTCAATGCTCTGGGCCTTCCACACACACACACACACACACACACACACACACACACAATATAAATAAATATATATATTTAAACTATTAAACAACAAAACACATAAATATTTAGATATTAAAATAATGTCTAAAAAGTGAATAGCTAAGCTGTGCAGGTGAGGGAGAGCAGCATTTCTGCTGCCTGAGTCTGGGGGACAGTGAGTGGGATGTGCTGGAGGGGATGGACACTGAGGAACTTGGAGTTCTAGCTCTACAACACATATCTCTGTCCTCCTCCTCAGCTTGGAGCTATCAAACAGGTTCTCTTCCAAAACACAGATGGAACATGCTGATGGCATAGCAGGAAAGGCACACAAAAAATACACACAGACACATGTATGTACACTTACACACACAAATAAAATACTGTATGACATTCAGTGCCGTCTCTACCTAGTAAATGACCTAAGCCCTGCCTCCAGTATGGGGCGCCTTGTGTAACATTAGTCAGTTAAATACTTTTAGATCACCTCAGCAATATGACAAAAAAATTCAGGCTCTACATATTTCTAAATACATTTTTATATTAAAGACTATGATTGCTTATCTATAAAAATAAATATAATAAATATGCTATTTTAAAACATTTTTTAACATATTTTTAATTTAATATTTATGTATTTCTTTATTTGTTTATTCATTTGGAAACTTGTTTTGTGTTATATTGTTAATTTGTGAGATATTCTCTCTGTATTTATTTTTAAAGTGTGTAGGAATGGGAGAATACCTGGGATGCAGTTGAGTAGTAAGTAGTAAGTAGTACTGAGTTTCTTTTCTGCTTATTTTTTTACTCTTAGTTGTTACAAACTAGAGGAAGAACACCTGTGTTATAGGTGTCCCGTGCCAGGTTTTTTTCTGCACGCGATTTGCGTGATGCATGGTCCTCGCCGGACTTTCGTACCAGTCCACCCGTCCATATAAACCCCTTTGCAGAATGAAGGAGGAAGAGGAAAGCATCAAGAAAGAGAGAAGGAAAAGCTTCGAGTTTGTGTTATGATTTCATGTTCCCCATTTACAATATCTCTACTGCTTATCCCCTTATAAATTTCAATGCAGTTGTAGCTCTTTATACTTATTTCTGTTTATGTAAACGTTTTTGCAACATGTTCGCAAAACAAGCAAAAACACATATAGGGACTTCAAAACTAGCTAGCTAAGCAATTCACATATTGCTTATGCACATATTAAATCAAGACATTTACAAATGCGTCTGGTATGCATCTCGCATTCATAGAATAAAAAGATGCTGAATTTGTTTTCTGTTATCTCCACTAAACTCTATTGAATACATTTATGTAAACAGAGATAATTAAAAAAAAATTATAATTAAAAAAAATCTGGTCTTGATCAGGACCAGAAATGAAATTTGGTCCAATCACACCAATCACAAGTTCAACACAAGCTTGGGTATACCTATTATTGAGTTCAAGACATTTGAAAAAGCATCTCGGGTAGTACCAGACGAGAGTACTACAGCCCTAATAGTAAACTCAACTTTGTGAACCGAGTGAGTGTACTGAGAGCACTGTAAATGTATCCTGAATCATGCTGACATGGATCACTCAAAACCTTCTGATACGAGAACAGTGACTTGTTATCATGTGCTCCTGCATGGCAAACTGCCATGTATCCAAAAAGCGTCGTTCTTTGCCACTTCAATGTAAAAAGCAGTAAATTTATTAATATAGTGCCTAAAAAATGTCATATGAAATTGCACAATTGATCAATGGTTTATATAGAATTCTGTGTAAACCAGCAATAATGAGCCCATCCCTCAAGCAAGTCCAGAACAGGTGTATGATAGGGTTTCAGTGATTTGACTGAGAAAAGGGATACTGGTACTTCTTTGATCAGTGTTGCAGCCACATACAGTCAAAAGGTTTTTAAAATTTTGATAATTATTTAGTTTGATTATTGCAAGACATGATTTAATGTGATTAAATGAAAATATTAGGACCAGTTCGAAATGTGCACATACTATTAACGAATGTGACAAAACTAAACATTTTTGAAAAGTACTTGCAATTGCATAGTTGTTTGGACTCCTTCATTTGAGTCCAAATTTGTGTGGATATGTAGGAGATATGTAGGATTTTCCAGTACATAGCCATAGAACTAGTTTGCGCTCATAATTGTGTGGGATTTTGCATATTATGCAAATGATCTCAAAATCTGAGTGGGTGCAGCTTATGGGTTCTTGAGGCATTTTTGTAGACTGGAAGACTAGTAATGACTGGAAAAAATAATTTTGTTTGTGTGACATACAGTGTAGGAGTTATGGACTGGAATGTGTTTGAGTGCACTGTAGCACCACCTATAGTTCGGGCTTGCATCTTGTGCCTGAGTAGCGGGAGGGACTACTACCTACTGACAAATTTTAATGTCTGTAGGAGTTATGGTTTGGTCTGCACAATTCATTTTAAGGGACAAAAAGAATAAGAAGAATAAGACAAATCCTAACAAACACAAAAGCTAAATAATGAACTATGCTAGTCTAAAAATATAGAGGATTGCACCCACCCACTTACCTAATGTGTCTAATCAGTACGTGCAACCTATGTGATGTATGATGTTGGAGCAAACACTATCCTGCTCTCAATTCAAGCAGACAACCTAGTGAAAAATCTATCAAATACATGGCTATTTACACAGCTGAAAAGATGAAAACCACTATCCAAAACCAGAATCCTAAGCCAAAATTAAGTCATGCAAGAACTTTATAGTTAAAGTATAAACTATAAAGTTCTCTTCAGGGGCATTGCAATGTTGCTTATCAAGGAGAGGTCCTACCCTCACATTATGAGTGGGTATATCTTAACTGGCCAAACACAAATTACGATTGTTGGAGTGCAAGACTGAAGTCCCAGTCAGAAACACCACCTGTGTGCACCAATCACCAATACTTTGATCCAAAAGACTGCAAATACCTGGTTACAGCATAAGAGGATGGCTGCTTTTACTACCACCTGGGTTAACAACACACCCCTCAAACCTCAAGTTTCAGCTGGGAACACAATACTCCAAATATGCTAAAACAGTCAGCATTCTCATTACAAAACTATAAAAACTACGGTAACCTGCCCCAATACCAACCACCCATGGCACATGCTTATACACAGTCACACACACACACACACACACACACATACATACATACGGACATACATACATATCTATACACACACTCACACATTGTTTTGCATTAGACTAGTGCTGAAGTCAAACCTCACACAAATAAACTATGCACTCCTGTTGCAGTCTTGCACATTATCCTACTTGTTGCTAGAGTACTGTACTAAACCAGCACTGTACTCTGAACTGTTCTGGCTGCTACCAGTGACTGCTATGTTCAGGGTAGCATGTCACTGATTGCTATGCACAACTCGCTTTACATATGCCCAGTACTGTGTACTGTACTAAATAATTGCACTGTCTACTCATTTTCTATTTGTCCCATCCTGTATTTATTATTGTTTATTTAATGTTTATTTAATGACATTTTTGCACTATATTGGAGTGTTTGCACTTGTGTAGCATGTTGTCTATTGCACTGTTGTTTTTGTGTTGCACTATGGTCCTGGAGGAACATTGTCTCGTTTTTGTTGTGTACTTGTATATAGCTAAAATGACAATAAAACCTCTTTGAACTTTGAACTTTGAACTTGAACTTGAACCACAAGAAGGGTGTAGAAGTGCCCTGTTGAGGTGCTAAAGAAAGGTGTAAAAGTGCCCTGTTGAGGTGCTCTGCTACAGATCTTCATGTTTGCTGTCCAGGATGGATATAAGAAAGTGTTTTGGAGGTAAAAGAGAGATTAGGAGACCTGTTTATGACTTGTATTAGTTTTGACATTTGATTCAGTTAACAACTTTGCTTTCCGTTTTTGACTCTGAGCCTACTTTGCCCCTATAACTACGACAGCTGTTGTACATTTGTATATAGTGTACACATGATAAAAAGGAGAGGAGGCCAATTGAGTGATAATCAGTATACTGAAGAAGTATGTAGCTTCTAGCTACCAAGCCTGGGACATCAATTTGCCTCGTACTCATGACCCTCCAAGTGACACCACATGACTGAAAAGTCATTTAGTGACACTACTGATCTCCTGTCTCAACTGTGCTGAACTACAACATATTCTTGCATGTCCAGTTTATTCTTGTCATGGGACACTCCCGCCCACGAGTCATGTGGTACGGCCTACCGCATGCAGGGGGGTTCACCTTGTTTGTGGCCACGCTTTTTGTGATTGGGTGCACCTGCATGGGGTTTCATGTCGTGGCTATTTAAATCTCCGCTAGAGTGTGTATGGTGTTGGTCTTTGTTAGTCTGCTGTTATATGTTAAACATGTATGTAGTTATTGTTAAGTGTTATTGTGTAGTGTGTTTTGTTAACTATGGAAGTCATGTCTTTTGTTAATGTTGTGTATAAGTGCCACCAGTGTTGTTCGCGGCTTTTGTTAATAAATGTTTCATTTTATTGAGGGAGTCTGTGCATCCTGCTCCACGCCCATTGGCAATCGGGCCAGCAGATTCGTTACAGAATAACCAACCACCACAGGACGCCAGCTCCCGCGGCAAAGAACGGACTTCCTAGCGGGAGGTGCGTGGGCACCCCCTGCACTGCCGCCTGGATCCCAGGAGATTGAGCAGAGGACCGCGACTGGTATCCAGGTCCACTCCGGAGGTGGAGGGGAACACCCCCAGGAATTTCTTGGGGGAAGCCTACAGCCATCGAGCCTGGGACCGATGTGCCCCATATCAACCTGAAAGAGGGCGGTTGTGTGGAGCCAGCGGGATCCCCGGAGGGCAGAGCTGTAGCCAGAGTCCCTTCCTGTCAGTGGACTCGCCAGCAAGACTGGAGGGGTCTGCCCAAAGCCTCAGAGGCAAATCACCAATGGGATGCTCCTAAAGCGGCAAGAATAAGGAGGATTGTTCAGGGGAGGAACACATCTGGAACTGGATGTGTACCCCCGCGTGTCCGTTGAGGCTGGGGACACGTTTACAGCACCTGCACTGACTGCAGGCACTGCAGCACTGTGCCAAAAGTATTTGTGTGAAGGCGCTTTTGTTTGTGTATGTGTGCACTTTTTTGTCTTTTGGCGCTTCACTGCATGGAGTAAGCAACAGACTGACCCAAGAGAGGCAGACACTCTGCCTTTCTCCATATTTTGTGAGATAGACAAATTACCCTCCCTTTGCACCTACTCTACCTGCCAGGTGAGGGTAGCATAGCAATGGCATACACCACAGATCAGTATATGATTGACCTACACAAACACCTCATAGCCACATTTGCCTTTGCTCAACACCACATGGAAAAGAATGCTGAAGGATGAAAGGCCTTTTATGACCAAAAGGTGTTCCATGACGAGCTCTAAGTGGGGGATAATGTGTTGCATTACATGTTTGTCCAACCCACTGGGAGATCCCAGCAATGCACAGGGAAACTGACTTGAAAGTTTATTTCCTATACACGATCACTGATAAGGTCTCTCCTGTCATGCATCAGATTGCGGTCACTCAGGTAAAAAGGGTAGTTAACTCTCAAGTGGCTCCACCGTAACCAAAATCAAACCAGATGTTAGTTCTCTTTGGCTCTACCTACATATGTCAGCTGTCCTTTGCATATCCACCACAGAATAAGTGCATCAAAAGCACTTATTGTTTCTTGTATAAAGTGAATTAATTGCTGGTCTTTAATATGTCACACAACATATACATTTTCAGTATTGTTTTGTGAAGGTAAAAGTGTGTTATAATAACAATAAAATGAAATACTGATAGAATGATTGGTGTTTTTACTATTTTTACTTCTATATTTGACATACTCCACATTTTCATAGCCTTATTATAACATTTTTACACTGCATTCTTAATGCATTTTATAAAGTGATAATATTGGTAAACAGTCCCAGTTTCTCTTGTGGCCCCTTGTGGGAAAATGAACACACCTGTCTACACATGGTCCAAAGTTACAATTGAACAATATCAATCTTGATACATGAAAAAGAACTGCACAGTTGCCCAAGTATTATTTTAGTAATAAACAGTGAGATAACTCATGATATAACTTATAAATAGCCTGGCAGCAGTGGAGATCACATTTTATTGTAGTTAAGAACTAAGAAAGAAAAAAAGTAAATCTTTATTTGCGACAGCAACTACAATGCAATGTATAATACTGAACAATCTAAAGTATACTATGCTCTTAAAATACTGCCCAAGGCAGACATAAATCAATCACATATACTCTCAAACATACAAACACGCATGCACACACAAACAGCCTGATGATTTTGAAACAACTGTTTACCACCAAATCACAGTGAAAGCCTGATTAGTATTACAAGAACTGTTGTTTTTCTACAACACTGTTGGACGTTTGACATAAATCTGTTTGAATCCCCGCCTTACTGGCCAACCACACCCTATATAGTTTGTAGTTTTAGCCATTCCACAGGGTCCCCAAGCAGTGACCTTTTATTCCCTACATACTGATCACATGTTGTGGGTCAAGGGCACTGCAGTTGATTAAAGTTCCTTCACTGACCTGCAAGTCATTACACAGACCACAATGTGTGTGTGATTTTGTTTGTTTGTTGCTCTAGACAGCTTGGTAATCAGATCCTAATGTAGTTAGCAAACTTCTGAACTGGATGTATATAACATCGACCCTGTGTTTTTCATATAAACAAATACCAGGATGTAGAATAAGTAATATTATGTAAATAGGTCAAAGTTAACAGGGTAGATTTATGAACAGCGACTGATTATTTATTAAGTATGATACTAAGATAATTGCTTGCAGAGCCAATAGGTGCCAGAGGCAAAGGAATGTATAAATAAGTAGTAGAAGAACTGTAGCCTAAACGCTTATAAATACGCGTTAATTATCTTACCTCCTTGTTGCCAAATTGGCAGAAAACGGTCCACACATATTTGAGACTTCTCCACAACAGTATGATGAAGAGACCTCCAAAGAAAGTGATCAAAGATGCGGCGAGAAACGCCCACCACATGCGCTGCCCGCTTTCGTCGCACAGAATATCTGGCGAGTAGAGTATGAGGATTTCCATTTCGCTTTTTGGTTTATGACCGCTTTTTATACTTCCTTTTCCCATCTTTCTCGGCAAGAGGTCACCGGTGTCGGGCCACAAGTTGCCTTCCTCGGAAGGCAACACGCTGGATCTTTTAGATGACATACTAGCGCGCCCAAAGCGGTTATCCAGTTTTGTTGCCTCGGCCACCACTCTCCTCCGGACGCGTGCCGACCCGAATACCTTTGCGATAAATGAATAGACTGTAACCTGTAATCTGTAATGATGACTATGCCTAAGAAGGAAATCCTCGAAAGCGATTAGATTTCTCTCCAAACACTTGTACTAGATCGATAACTTATTCAAAGCGTTTCATATTCTTCATCGTAAAATAAACTTTGATTTTTTTTTTAGCATAGAGAATTGATGTTAGCTCTCATTATTGGTTGTCAAGTAGCGACCCAGCAGTGTTTTTCCTGGCTATTCCTTGTTTTTAACCGATGAGCTGATGTAGTCTCCGTTCTCTGACAGACTGATTCTCCACGGTCATCTGCTCTTTTTATTCGATTACGTGGCGTTTGTTTAAATAGACCAAAGCATGAGAGTGACAGGTTGACGGGTTCTCTCTCTCTCTCTCTCTCTCTCTCTCTCTCTCTCTCTCTCTCTCTCTCTCTCTCTCTCTCTCTCTCTCGTTATGATAATTGTCCTCTATTCAAAAGGAAACAGTTTGATAAAACATAAAACGAAAGACTACTGCAATGATGTGATGATCTGATGTGACATTTGGTTCCAGGCTTTTTATGAGGCACGCCATTAATACTTTTATCTAAACTGGCATGTCAAGACTAATATGGAAAAAGGAGTCACAGTATTACTGAAAGCCAAACAAGTAAATAATTGGCTCAAATCAAAGGCATTTCATTTCATTTACGGCATGAAATATAGGATTTTGCAAGTTTTTACGCCATATTTGACTATGCTTACGCTATGCATAGCGTATGATTTACCCTGTAATTGCCATCAAACACGCTGTATTTTTCAGGATTTAAATATTATCTTAAAACGGCATAAATCATTTAAATGGCATGAAACTGTGTAACGTCCGTCCAAGGACATTAAAACCACCGTTTTATAATGAGGTAATAAGCTCCATTTGCTGGTTAGTGACGTTTGAAATGTATTCAGCCAATCACTGACAAACAAGGCCAGATAGACCAATTCATTAGAGACCCTATAGGCTGAAAAACCAGGGATCACATTAATTTATGTGACGAGTGTGGTCATTGATGTGTATCCCTTAAATTCACACGTTTGGTGAAATGTGTGTCATTTCTTTGGGTGTTTGCAAAATAAATGACACATTTATGCATTACTATTTAGTTTTTGTTAAGCGTTAGTGAATACTGCAGATATGTACTCCAAAATAGAAAGACCAAGTGTTTTATGTGGTATAGGTATTTGGCTAGGTTTCCAAAGATTCCAAAGGTTTCACTGATGCTACTTGCTGGAATGTAACTGTCTTAACTATGGACTAATGGTAAAAATGTCAATGATTATAAGGTTATTGATTATTCTACTATTAGGTGGGAATGTAAAGTTAGACCATCTGTTGTCCATGACAAATTAACATGCACAGGGTAATCATGGACTGGGACTGGAACTGGAAGCTGGATGAATGTGGAAAATGACAATAACATGAAATTAACTGATATTAGTTCATAATGTGTGATAGCAAAAGGATTGGTGACTTTTATTAAGAATGTCAGGCTAGATAGCTAGTATCAACCAGCAGGTGTGTTCAAGTTAGTAACTAATGGTAGTGCAGATTATTACCGATATTAGGTAGGCCTGTTACTGTAATACAGTAAACATCCAGTCACGTTCTACATAGAGATCATTTTTATATTGCTGATAGAGTGGCTAAGTGATTATTTTTGTTAGCACTTTCCAAAAAAAAGATGCAGTAAATGTAATGAGTATGATGTAATGCTTGATTATGTAGTGGTAAAACATACAGTGTCACAATTTCAATGGATATGGAAGATATATGTATTTGTTTTATTTTGTGATTGTTTCTGATTCTGTTATCATATCCAATCAAATTTTACCATTGGATAGAGGCCAGTTAAGATGCAAAAATGAACAATCATTCTAATGTGATGGCAATATTCCATAGGTTTCTAATCATTTAGGAAGCTATAAAAAGTAGGAAACATTCAATGATAAACAGTGCTGTAGATGACTCCTTAACAACTCAGAAAGCTGCACAGCATAGTGAATTATTTTGTAATATGATTAATATACAGGATGCCTCAAATTTGAACAGCATGGACCAAATCTCACTGATCAAATAGTTATTAATTTTGTTATTGCATATAATAAGATATTACTATAAACAGAAGCATGTAAGGTATTATTTAATGATCAATGATTAATCAATTATTTTTGTTGCCAAAATACTTTACATTGTGAATAAACCACATTTAGTGTCTATAGCATTTCAGTTTACATTGTATTAGTTATTACTCAATCACAATTGTTAATACAACAAGAGTGTCCAAACATTTGACTGTTACTGTATGTATTTATATAAACCTGTATGCATTAAATATAAAACCAACAAATAAATCCAGTACTGTAACAGTATGCTCCCCTTCCCACACATCACATGGTACGGCATGACACGTGCTGGTGGAGTCATCTTTGTTGACTGTGCTTACTATGACAGCCTCCTTGTATATAACCTTGGCCCTTGTTGTCATTATGATTCATCATATCTGCACCTTGTTTCACATATCAATTATGTATGTATTTAAACCCCTGTGTTATTAGAGTGAGTGGTCGGTCATTGTTCATGTTCAGGTTGGTGTTGGTGCTCATGGTTCACCACTTGTGCTCCTTGTTCCTGAGCTTGCTCGTGTTTATGTTTCTGTAGTTGTTAGTTGTTTATTGTTCACTTCATGTTTCACTAGTAAATTGTTTGATTACCATCAACATTTATTGTTTATCCATGTAACATCTCATGTTAATAAATGTTCGTCAATGAGAATGGCTTCTGCATTCTGTTCTGCTGCATCCTGTGGCCGCTGCACCCTGCAGCACTTGGGCCATCACAGAATGACCGACCACCACAGGATGTTGATACTTTCAATTCAAGGACTGCACATGGGGGTGCAATCATGGTTCCAGATGGCATGGAGCAGGCTTGCGTCAAGAGGACACATGTTACTCAGGTGCCAGAGGATGTTCCCGTAGCCATGAATAGCCTGGAGGGCTCCCTGTTCCTGTCGCCCCATGCTGTTGCCCAGATCCCTGGATGTTGGGGAGAGGACCTCGACAAGAGCTGTCAGACACACCAAAAGAGGAGGAGGAGCACAAACCCTCTGGAATTTCTTATATGAATGGCATTTTTCATTAAAGTTTTTGTGTTTGTTCTTATTTTTAGCTGCCTTAGTCTAAGTCTTTGTCCTCATACATATAACTAAAATTTCTGCAGTTTCTGTGTAAATTGGAAACAATGTAAATGAACCTTGAATGGTCATGGTGAAGAGTGGATCATATCACTGCAGCAGATCTGCTAATGAACAACTGAATACTACCAAGAAGTTCACTGCTGTTGCAACTATTTGCAGTTTGAAGACACTTTTAAGGAAAAAGACACAGACTCACTTTAAAACACAAAACACCCTGGTTTATTCTCAGAAAACCCAAACTTCAATCATGTACATAATATTTGCAAACAAATTGTACATGAAAAATTATAATTGTATCTAATGATTAAAAACAACTAAGCAACCTCTCTATTGCAGTTTTAATATAGTCTTTTCACACAACAAACAAAATAGTTTTTTGGGGGGTGGACTACATTTTTAATCCAGCTGTTAAAATGTATTTATTTATTTATATACTCGTAAAACTAATTTATTTGACTGGTGGGTGAACCTAATGTAATGTACACATGGGGGGAAAAAACACGATGAAGCAGTCAAAATGACATGTATTGCCAGGTAAAATTATACTTAACCATACGGATTTTCTCAGCCAGGTTGTTGATCACTTTGCACTTCTTTTATTTTCGAAAACGTATGCTGTAGCTGTATGGAATGATCGCAACGGCTGACCTGTTAACTGAGTGTTTAGTGGGTGCCACTTCCAAGATAAAATGTTAGGCAAAGACAGCTGATTTCAGAACAGCCTATACTGACACTGGAAATTAAACAAAGTGGTGCAGTATACTGCATAGTCAACAGCTTTATTAAAAGTGAAATTAATGTTTCAAATATAATGTGGAAGGCACAGACAATAAACTATATGAGGTCTATGATTAAAGCTTCACATATGCTACTTAACAGGACATAAAATGTTAGCTTTTTAATCAATAAGCAATCATTTAAATACAGTGGTTATGGATAATTAATTGATCTTTAAACAATATTTATTCAAGCTGCTTTGAACATTTGAGTGTAAGCAAATTACCAAAAGAAACGACATTTATCAAGAAATACAGATTAAAGATGTAATTTAAAATGAATGAAATCAGACATATCATGGAAGATCCTGAAGCTGTAAAAGAACTCTGCCAAACCACATTTATGTCATCAATGATTGAGCTGTAATTGTGGTCACTAATTCCTGGACAGATGAGATGATTTTCATATAGTTCACTCATGAAGAACATCCAAACTCATCTCACTCATCTCACTCATCTCAACTCATGTCTACCTGGAGGTTCTGACCAAACAAAGACCTATACATGCCCACTCTGCAATACGTGGCATCAAATTCATGCCAGTCAGCCCAGAGAGCTCAATCATTAAGGGTAATGAATATAAATAATTTTATGTAAAGCATTTTATGATTTAGAAACTAAAGTTTTAAATAAAAATATATTGAAAATGATAAATTAGGATTATTTTTGCTGTTGATAATAAGTCTAAAAAACAAGTGGTTTATATTCTGTTAAGAAGTACATCACAGATGCAAGTCAGCATTCATGGTTACTGACTTTAGTTCCTCCGAGTAGAATTATGTTTATTTTATATTTTATTCTATTCTATTACATTTAAGGCCAAGTTCTCTGATTACCTTTTCCCCCATTCTGAGATCTCCCAGCTCTCACCTGTTTTTGCATTTATCTCTGTTCTCTTAAATTAAGACATTCTGGCCCCTTAGCCATAGTTTACACATAAAACTCAAACTGGTCTAGTGAAGTGAAGTGCTATGATTGTCTGCTCTCATCTACAGTGTGACTACAAATATATGATAAATTAAACATTTTTAATATATTCATATACTAACCCTGTTCAAATACCACTATGTTATTTACTGCGTGGGCAAAATGTAGCTAAAATAAAACATGTAAATATGTTTGTTGACTGCTATGATCCACTTACATTTGGCATATCATAGTCAAAGTTGCCTGATAGATGCATCTGGACTGTGCCAGCAAGGCACATGATTTACCCCCAGCTCCCTTCTTCTTTCTCTCTGATTGGAGGGATAGGAGTGGTTGTAGGTTTGCACTGCATGGCCAGACTGTTTGTGTGAGCGGTGTGTTGGTTTGGTGGGTCTGATTGGTGTTTTTCTTGAGAGACAATTCTCTGCTTCATCTGTGTACCGAGTCTTTTCTGCAAAGTGATGCACAATGGAGAGAAAAAAGAACCCCCAAGAGCAGTGTGTATTAGCCTTATGTAGCTCCTTTTTGAACTTTGGTTTGCAAATAAACTTTACTGCAGAATCACAACAGAACATTCAAATGCTTATTTTTGCTATTATTTCTGCCACATACTCTTTTTCTGGGTCTTTGAAAATTTTCCAGTATAGTTATTTTGCATAGGTTTCTTGTCAAGACATTTTAGATAACAAGAGAAGAAAACAACAAAAACAAAACACCCAGTGCATTTCTGTAAGCAACTCCTCTCGCCAGCACACAATCTCACCTGAAGTCAGCCCATTGTTTAAACAAGACTATAAATAAAAGCCTCTCATCATACTTGTAAGCTAAAGAGAAAACAATGCATCTCAGCTGCTTGTTACAGTAGAAATAAAAGTTTTCAAACTCTAACCCGGTGTGTCCCTAATACAAGGGCAAAGCCAAAAGTAGGAAAAGCACTCAAACTCACATTCACTAGTGTATTTTTGATGCAACCACTAACACCAAAAAGCAACAGCTTTTGGGCAGAAAGCGAAGGGTTAACAGAATCATGACATTTGGCTGGCACTGCATGCTGTGGTTATCAGTTTTCCACTCCTAACCACTGGTGTTAGGAGACACTGGGGCAGGGCAGGACTTTCATGCGTGGGAGTGATCATACCTGTTTCCACTCTGCTTATCCTGGTTGCACTTTAGAAAAAAGGCAAATTGTTATTGTAATCTTATGTACAGTGTCTTCACTCATACAAACAGCTTCACGCTAATTTGAAACTTCTTTCCATTATTCCCAGGGTGTTGGAAATTAGCTAAGCAGATTGGTCAGGTGTTAAACAGCAGAGAAAACACTGATATGTACAACATATGGGTATTACAGAACACATGGGTATTCCAGGACAAGGGCTGGAACAACACTCATGCATATCTATTGAACAAGAAAGCATTAGCCATCTGGGGCCTAGAGGGTTTTTTGTTGTTGTTGTTTTTTTTTGCTGTTTTAATCATTATAACGTTATGTTTATAGTATATATATATATATATATATATATATATATATATATATATATATATATATATATATATATATATATATATTTTATACTAATTACTTAATTATCCTAGTTAGATCACAAAGGATTAAATTATTAAGTCACAGTCATGGGATCCTGGTTTAATGCATTAATTAAAGGAGATGTAAATGTTTCAAAAGGAGGTCTTTAAATATTGTAATAAAGAAGATACCAGAATATAATGATTAAAGATCATTAGTCACTTTTTAAAGAATCATAGTTCTTTAGCAACCCCACTATTCAATATGCTATTTATACACTGATTATATATTATTTTCTAGTATGAAACACTGAAATGCAATGACAAAACTTAAGAAAAAAATAAAAGGAAAATTTGGGGGAAAAAAAACTGGAATCACAGTAATTTCTATTTTAAATTGTGTTAGTTCAGATAAAATGTCAATGAAGGAAAAAAGATACCACTTTTAAATTTAATATAACCTGTTGTCATAGATAAAATTGCATTGAGGCTAAAAGAATAGGTAAGATGACACTTTCAAAAGGACATGTACGGTGTGGATGGCCCTGTACAGACCAAGTTTCACATCCAATCATGTTCTTGAAGGAGATTCTATAACATTTTGACTTCACCTGCAAATGGCACATGCAAAATAGCTGTAGCAGAACACATGTGTGTGTGCATACACACATGCACGTGCACACCTCACACAGATAACCATTCAGCACCACATAAGAGGCATCACACACACAGAGACAGAGAGAGAGAAGGAAAGTGAAAGAAAAGCAGAATGAGAGAGGAACAGAAAAAAGAGTGTGAGTGAGGAAAAAAGCATGTGTGTATGTGCGAGTGTGTGTGTGTCTGTGTGTGTTTGTGTGTGTATGTGTGTTTGTAAGACAGAGAGAGCCAAGGAGAATGGGTGCAGTGAGCACATACTTCTGCATGTCCTACGAGTTCTTTTTGTTCGAGGAGTGGGACAGCGTGGTGTACGACTGGCCCCCAGTAGAGTCAAACTGCATCAGGCAGAAGACCTTGTCTGTAGGTATCAGCTCTAATTCATAAGGAGGGTTGGTGATTACAAACCTATGACACAGGAGAAAGACAGAGAGAATGAGGCAGACTGTGTGTGTGTGTGCGCGTGTGTGCGTGTGTATGCATGTGTGTGTGTGTGTGTGTGTGTGTGTGTGTGTGTGTGTGTGTGTTAATCTGTAAAGAACACACATCAGACACCTTAGAACTCATCTTATAGTTCAGTAGCACATACTCTTACACTTCCTGAGCATTATAGGAAAATGAGGAAATAAGAATCATCATTATGACAAAAGGTTATGATAAAAGATGTGAAAATCATTATTCATATAAGAGTCATATGTTGAACATTGTATTGGAAACAGCTCAGAGAAGAACCATTTACCTTCTGTGCTGCTCTTACATGGAACCATGATCAAAAGTGCTCAGACCTTAAGACATTTTTATATTGAGACTGAAAACCAATCTATTTGATCTAGATTTTAAGCAAGCTTAAGACTCTGGTTTTAGCTCTCTGGGCCAACACAGCACTGTAATCTTTATCTTTGATCGCCTAGCTTTTACTTAATGTTATGCACTTTTTTTGTTTGTTTGTTTTTTGTTTTTTTGTTTATTTAACTTCAATTGAACTTTATATTTTTAATTACCTTTTGCTTTTCTATTTAAATTAAGTATCTTTGGGGTGATGTGAACAGGGTAATGCCAACACTGTTGCCAAAACAGTGATGTGAACAGTGTGATACAATCACTATGGTGTGAACACTGTAATGCAAACTGTAGTGGGAACAGTGTGATACGACCACTATGGTGTGAAAACGCTAATGCAAACAATGATGCAAACAGTGTGTTGTGATGTATTTGAACACTGTAATGTTTTTAAGAAATGGCACCCAGTGCTCTTGCATGAGCAGTATGTGTGCAAATGTTACAAAGATCTTAACCAACATGTGCATAATGTGTAAACATGTGACATGCATGTGCAGCTGCAGGTGACTCACCGCTTCGTACACTCAGTCTCAGTGGTCCGGGGCATGTCCAGTAGTCGGTATATTCCAAAACACAGCATGTTGTACATTTTTATTGCCTTGCAGAATAAGTCACCATATAAACCTCCTTCCTGTAAATAAAACACTGAACATGTTACTAAGAATAAAAATGTATCTGTATCTGTTTTCTTTATATGCAACTTTGTAAGTGTGAGAACTAATACTGTCTCCTGTACACACATACTGCTACTGTGTAACTTCCTCATTTAGAATCTACAGCAAGCCTGTTCTGCCTGCCACAAACTATCTCTGACCTTTATAATAACAAATGCCATTCTGTTTTGGGTAGAAGAGCTATTTTCTTTAATGTTGATTCCAAGAGTATGTATCACAGTTGCTGCCTATTATTGCTATATGGACCCCTGTTCTTCCTCTTTATTGTCACATACATACTCAAGATGCGTCTCATTGCTGCTCAGAGGCTCTCTTCAGGTGCACAAACTGGACGCATCTAACAATAACCTTAACAACTCTGGGGTGCTGGGCTTATATGATCAGATAGACGTGGGTAGTCTTTCCTTACTTCGTTTTTGCTGTAACCTCTATTCTGGTAATCCCAGTCGTATAGGTATTTGTTGGAATTCTATTCCCGTGTCTTTTGTACCGGTATTTGACGTACGTTCGGCGTGTACGCGCATGCTCTGTTTTGTTATTTGACGTACTTTCTGCGCGTATGCGCATCCTCTGCCGGCTTTTTGGACAGAGTCCGAATTGTGTTTTGTTATTTGACGTACACTGGACGTGTGTACGCATCCACTGTCAGCTTTTGGGACACAATCCCAAATGCCCTTTTTGTTTTAGAAACGAGACCTAGCGATCGACGGCCAGTCTCTTTTAAAATATTTTTGATTGGATGACCAAAATTAAATCGTGGACTAGTGTCCTCTTTGCGTTGTCATTACGGGTGGAACTATTCCAAAACCTAACCCTCTGGAAACTTCCGGGTCATGGATGGACATATGCAGTTATGGCTATTATGTCACAACATGGGTTTTATACTACGCCATATGTAAACTATATAGTAGGCTGTACTGAAGGAAATGTAATTTTTTTTGGCAGAGCGTTATGCTGCTGGCCGCTCCTTGTACTTTGGACGGACAAGGTGAAGTATATGCAATCAGCATTAGCAATTTGGACTAAAATTAATATAGAATAAGACAAGTTCACAAAACCAAAGAAATTAAATAACAGAAAAACCATAACGCAGTGACTAGATCAATGTCGCCATGTTAAACACACACATCTACGTAGGGGACAAAAAAATAATTAAACTCTTTATGACCACCGTGAACAAGCTCCCCAAACAGGTTGCTGTCGTTAAATGTCATGTCGCCAAACTATGTGAAGGCTCGTTAAAAGACACTTGGACTTGGAATTTGGACTTGGTGGTTCTTCAAGTGTGCACTGGTAGTTCAGGGGCTAAGGTAATTGAACTGTAATTTTGGAAGGTTGCTAGTTCAAACCCCACCACCACCAAGTTGCTACTGTTGTGCCCCTGAGCAAGGCCCTTAACTCTCAATTGCTCAAGTTGTATTTAGTTATAATTTTAAGTTGCTTTGGATAAAAGCATCAGCTAAATGCCATAAATATAAACTATTCATGACTTGGATGCCTTCCTTAGGAAAAAGGATAGAACAGCAGTGCCCGCAACCCCTAGTAAGGACTCAGGCCTGTCAAATAACAAAAAGCAAACTCAGAATAATGTGATGGGAGCGAATGTCATTACTGTAATAAGAAAGGGCATCAAAAAAAGTAGCATTTGTATAGGCATGAAAAATAAAATTAGGGTTCCACTCAATAGTATTCAACGGCAGAACCACAGTAATGCCACACTATCAGCTCCTTGGAAATACGCTGTGGCTGCAGCTGCTATTTTGATACAGACATTTTTGCACAATTTGACACTACATACTAGCCATTAAATGCATCTGCTACACAACGCATGAGAGCTCAGAGGCATATGAAAACATTTTGACATGCACTAGTAATTTGACCATCAATCCCTCCTCTGTGCAGGCCTCCATCGCGTTCCTGTTGCATCAAATGTTGTCTCAGCAATGACACCAGAGAAATATAACTGTTCTTCAACAATCCTTGCACAATCATGCTGTAGGCATGAATTAGCATCCACTCTCTTGGAGCACAGATGAAGTCTGTTAGGAATATCTGTCAGTGAGGTCTGTTTGCCATCCATTTTAAGACAGTAATTAGTACTGGTAACCAAAGTATTCTGTCAAAAGCAGTACTTCAGTATAGTGCTTATGAGTCACTTAACCACAGTTACAGGTGTGTGGATGCAGGCCATGACCGTGACTGTAGGGTCATTGTTCCAAAGCCTATTTCTTTTAGCAAATGTCCTAATGGAATTACAGCAGGAAATATCAAAGAACATTTACACCGATGGGAAATTATTACGTGGTAGTGTGTGATGGTTAAATAGGAAGATTTGTGCTGAGGCCCTCTCTGCCTCCCTCTGTTGGTCTCTCTCCCTGTCTCTAAATTCAATTGTCATTTCAACATTGCTTTATTGACATGAATGCAACAAGTTACATTATTGCCAAAACAAATTAATATAAAAAAGGGAAAATAGGTGTCAAAAGAACAAGTACATTAGCTACAAACTAAATATTTAACAGCCATTAATCAAAAATACTGACTGTAGAAAAAAAATACTGGTTAGGCTGTGACAAGATACTATGATCCTTGCTGCATCTATAATCAGCCAGTCTTCTCTCCAAATATACAGGGCAGTTTTTTCTTTATTTTGTTTTTATAGAATACCTTTCTATTTTATTCATATTTGAGATACTCAAATATAAGACACTTTGAGAGCTTGAATTAGGATGTGCACCTCTGTGTCCATCACTGCAAGGTGACAAAGGGAGTACAGCCTGTTCTCTCTGGGAAGCCAGCTCTGTCTATTAAGGCCTGGTTGAATAACCAGGCTGTGCTCACTGTGTCTGTATATTGATAATGCTTTTACTTTGTTTGTTTTATTAGGGTCATATAAGCTGCCAATTTGTAGTGTCAATTTATGGCCAAACAGCATCGAAATTTGTGCTGTTATTCTGGGTTTTTTCAGGTTCTTTGTTTATAACTTTGTTTCTAATGTTTGAAAGAGTATTTAGTTGTCATAAGGTTCTTTGGTGTTTATGTAAGTGGATTTAAGCTGTTTCTCTCTTTCACACTCAGTTTTTATCTCTCTCCTTATTTTTCATCTCTATTTCTCTGTCTCACCCCGAGTTCAGCAAACGGTCCTTCACACAGGGTCATCTGGGTCACACGGCACCTGTCCCTCTTGACCAATGTTTCAGGGGTGCTGTAGCCCCCCCGCAGGATGTTCTCCTCCGCCAACAAACTCTCCAGTTCCGGAGTGGATCCACCTGTGACCAGCGTCCGGATCAATGTCAGAATGTTATCATTGAAGTATGTCTGTTAGAGAGAGAAACAGAAAGGGAAAGAGACAGAACATAAGCTTTTACAGAATCTGATAAAATAAGATCTTTCATCACCCATGGCTGTGTGTGTTCTTGTTTATGGGTGTGTTGTAATGGTCAGTCATTTATGTACTGTACCTTTAAGTTGTGTCTGTGTGGAATGCGTGTGCAGGTATGCCACGCAAAGAGGGTTTTGATTTTATTTTGTGCTGTACACAACAGAGACTACTGGACCTAGCGCTTCGTTTGTCCTTGTTTTCATTTCTCTAAGTAAGGTGTCTAAGATCTTAAGATGTTTTCTACAGTTCATGTATGAACGGTCATCAAGATTTTGAGAACAGGCCTGTGTCATGTAGTGAATAAACCAGCAAGAACACTGCCAAACTAAGTTGAGTCTGACTTGCATCTCCTCCACATGCTTCATGTGTTAAATTGGACTAACTCCAAAGTTACAGTGTGCTTATGTATGGAGTGTGTGTGTGTGTGTGTGTGTGTGTGTGTGTGTGAACACACTCACAGCACTCATTAAAGAGTCGAGTACACTAACAGCAAATGCTGTCCCACATGCAAAGGGCTGTGTGAGGTACAGCTCATTTTCTGGGTCGTCTTCATCATCTTGGTCCAGGTACTGTACATTACCATCATTCACTATGAACATAAACACACATTCAATTACACACAATATAAACACAGATACAACGCAACATATGCATAGCCACATAATATCACCCAAACATACATATAAGACACACACACAAAACTAATTTGTTTGTTAAAAATAGCAGTACATTCTTGAAAGTGGTTATTAGCTAACATATAACATATAGAGACATTATGAGTTCTTTGTGGGTTTTAAACTGGTGCTATCAGCCAGTTTTATCTGCCAAATAACACACCAGAATGGCTATATGGCACTTGAACAAAAAGGAGAAAGAAGGTGAGGGAAATCTAATGCACACACAAATTCCTTTACACACAATACAAACACAGTATAAAACATACATACACAATATAAACACATATACAACACACCAGCATATGCATACACTCAAATAATATTCAATATTACCCAAACAATCACACGTGTTTCTTACCAAGCTCAGTAATCATAGGGATTGAGCTTCCACATCTCCTGTCCTGTATCACACACATTGAGTTCTGCAGTCTGTCTGCTTTACCTAGGGACAGAACACACACACACACACAGATGCACAAACTCAGTGTTCAGCAACCTAGATTTAGCTAGGGTTTGTGCAATATATGTGTGTTTTGTCACTTGAGTGATCATGTATGAGTGATCATATACAATGTGCATGTCAGTGTGTATGTGTACAATGTGTTTGTGTTTGTGTACAGTATATGCATGTTTATCAGTTTCTATTTATATACAATAAATGTGTCTCATATGTCAGTTTGTGTGTGTGTTTGTGTACAATAAATGTGTATTATGTGTTTGTGTGCACTACAGCCTTGTTTATATGTCAGTTTATATGTGCTTGTGTACAATATATATGTGTTTATCAGTTTTATTTGTATAATAAATAAATGTGTGCCTGTTTATGTGTTTGTGTATAATACAGCCATGTTTATAAGTTTGCATGTGTGTACAATATGTGTTCTTATGTCAGTTTGTGTATGTGCAATATATGTTTGTATGTCAGTTTTTATGTTTTTGTACAAAAGGTTTTTGTGGGTTTATGTTTATTATATGCATGGTTATACGCCAGTTTGTAAGTGTTTCTGTCTTCCAACAATATGTTCATATGTATATGTCAGTTTGTATTTGTGCTTTTTCTGGAGCAGCATCAAAGAACTACCATGCTGAATAAAGAATTTGTAGTAACAAGATCATTCACTCCACCCACAGGAAAGCCATGATGCCAGTGATCAGAGCAGTTGATTATCTTGGCATTATACAATACATTTGCAGCACAAGATCTGCTGGCCATTTATTTCACTTATTATGTACATTTCTGAAAATGTACTGAGGATTGGACCTCTGTGGCTTCAGTAGTGTGTACAGCCGTGTGTGTGTGTGTACTGTTGGTGATTATTGGTACCATGTGAGTTGGTGAAAAGGCCTATGGTGTCTTCAAATTGCATAGATTGGATGTTGAGTGAGGCCAAGATGCTTTCCTTATCCTGCATTGACACATCATCTTCAAGATTCTGATTGCCTGAGATGATGACGCACATATCACACAGGTTGATGTTCACAGCCCTCAGATTCGCTCTGCTCAGAGGAGAGCCCTTTACGAACACATAAACAACAAATAAACAATACAAAATTAGTCAAACACATTAGTCAAACACAAGGTAAGCCCTTTCAGAATTCTATTTGAAACAATTTTACTCAGTTGACTTGCTATAAGTTCAGTTATAAACATTTGTAATAAATCAATTTTACTATTGACCCTTGTAATAATATCAGTGGTTTGACCTAAATACAGCTAACCTTTTTTACTGAAGCAGTAGACTAATATGGCACAGGAAGGACTTTATTCACAGATATATTAGCTTGCCCATAACTCTCAAATGTTAATACAGCCAAGGCACTTCAGAACCAATCCTATACTATCGGCTGGAGCAAACTCACGGGTAAGATGGAGACTTTGGGGAAGTTGCTGAGTGTGTCCCACTCCTTCCTTATGTAGTCCAGTGAACCCACGAAGATGATAGGCTTCAGCTCATGATAGTGGAAGTTACTGGCTCTGAGAGGCATCACCAAGTTTCTCAGGCCCATCACAGCCGAATTCACATCACCAAAGATGCACACCACCACATGGCCGCTCACAACCGTCATCAATGCTTCACTTCGGGTCTGAGCAGAAAGAGAAAGCGGCTCTGTTAGCCATGATTAAAACAGTTATGTTAGCCACTCTAAAAGGGCTCTGTTAGCTGTAAATATACAACTTTTTGTAGCACTATTTGCCAAAATTAAGCAGATTCTAGCACCATTTGCTGAGAATAATGCAGCTGTTATACAGGTGTTTTCAGTTCATTTTATCTATTATTTATGTCTTTATTTAACCAAGATATGTTCTCATTGAGATTAAAAATCTCAATGTCAATGGCCAAGTTAGGCAGCTGTCATGATTAATCCATTCAAGATTCTGTGTTCCGTGTTTTTTCCTGTCTGTGTACCTTAGTTCAATTCCGTAGTTTCGTTTTCTCCGACCCTCGTTTAATTTTCAACACCTGTCCCTCATTTAGTTCATGCATTTAAACCCTGTCTTGATCCCTGTGTGGTTGCTGTTCATTGTGCATGTTTCTTGACTCTGTGCGTATATATAATTTTGAATCATTGTATTAAGTTTGTACTCCATGCCTTTGTGTTTCCTAGCCTTCGTGTTTCTTAGCCCCAAGTTTTCGTAGCGTTTTGTTATAGCCTGATACTCCTGTTTGCCTTCATTTATCCTAGCCCTTGTTTTGTAATCATGTATCCCTGTACACTCCGTGTTGGTAATATGACACTGGACTGCTACAACGACTCTGATTTTGGATTTGCCCATAATAAATCTCACTCCATACATGCATCCGCCTCCTTACTGCTCATCATTACAGCAGCAGCACTGACAAGGTTACAGACACAATTGAAGACATACAATGGAAAATAAATTCAAATAAATCACAAATTCATACGATATCCAAGAAAAAGTTGTCAATAAAACAATACCATTCCTTAGGGTCCCCCAGCCAGTCCACATTTTCATTCTGTTCCAGCTCCAAACACACCAAGAAAGATAAGTGAGTGCTGTAGTCCTGATTACTCTGGGTTTTGAAACCAAATAACAGTATGCATCCTCTAGAAGTCGCTGAGAACTGGAGCAAAAATTTCCTCACTAGTGAAAATATGGAAAGGCTGAAGTGTCTAAGCTAAGGGTCGGATCGTTTTAATATTTGTTTCTTCTTCATCTCATCAGTATTATTAGTTTCACTCGACTGTGTGAAAGTGAGCTGTCTTCCCACCTTTAACTAGCTTTCAGCCAGTTTAGCTATGAGTAATTTTTTACACAATGATTGTTTCATCGTTAGTGGGATGTTGGCATGGTCTCACAAGGAGAGACATTATAAAGAATGATAAGACATTTAACCACAGCAGACCAGGACTACATTCTCTATCACTGTTCAACCAGAGGATGCAAGTCCAATAATCTGGGTCCCTTAGCCAGACTACATTTTTAGACTATTGGACTGACTGGGGAACTTTGAAAACTGAACCTCCCAGTTAAACTAATAGTAGAGTCACCGTCAGTGTGTTCATCACTGTGTATGTTGAAATGCATCAGTACTTACCAATATGACATTCTTAGTGTGTTAGACTACACCAGAACTGACCAGTATGGCTTCTTCACTGTGTATTAGACTACAGCAGTACTTACCAGTACGGCCTTCTCAATGTCTCTGGGGGGGCACCAGTGGAACATTCCTGTGAAGTCAAACTTCTTCATATTGTCATCCATCATGTTCATTGGTGTTCTGGGGGCCAGCAAAGGTTTATGTCAGGACAAAATGGAGAAAAAGACTTAGCAGTCTTAACTTACCAGGCTAAACCATTGTGGCAGTAGTGGGGGGAGCATGACTCCACCACCCAAAAAAGGAAAAGTGCAAAACTTGACCCACCTTTTCATTGGTTTACGCTCAGTTGTAGGGATAAGGAAGAAATCATATGTTATTAGGCCAGAGTTTTACCTTGAGATTTGTGGAAAAGGGTAGGTTGAATCCCTCATTCCTTCATTCTGCTGTTTTTTCATAGATGACAAAATAGATTCTGACTCTGCTTCACCTGCAAAGACACAGACATCAATTTGACCTAAAGTCACGACAATAACCTACTTATTTGACCTAATGTCACCACACTAAGCCACTTGTTTGACCTAAAATCAGCACACTAACCTGATTATTTGACATGCACAGCCAGAACAACTAGTGCTCAGTTTTCAGAAGCCAAAAATTCTGGTGACCAATAATATCCTTCACTAAAATTTGATAAAGTCTTATAGTCTCCAACTGAATAGAGACTCCAGCAATATCTGCCAAATGATAAATCAATCATGCTGTTTATTGCTATGCTGTTTGGCACCAGAACAGAAACAGGACTAGCAACAGTCACTGGGTAGAAGAGAAGGTGAAAGAAGATGAAGGAAGTCTTACACAAACCTGTACACACAGAGATAAACAGGAGGAGACAAAAAGAGAAAGAGACGGATGTGTGTGTGTGTCACGGATTCCATGAACTATGCTCATCCCAGCACTGCCATGCCCACCTCTTCCCACTGATGTCTATTTTGGTTCACCTAGATATTAATTAGATGCACCTGTTGACTATTTTCTCCCTTACTACCCTTCTATTTAAGCTCTCCTCCCTTGCACTCTCTTTGCAAAGTATTGCAGCTCTCATGTTGCATACCAAGCCTTCTGTGTATGTGTATGTCTTCCTGGTTTCCAAACTCTGCCTATTTTACAGACCTCATCTCCTGCCTGACCCCTGGACTCCTTCCGGACTCTGCATCTTGTTTTTGACCTTGAACCTGCCTGACCTCTTACCAGACTTGCTCAAGGCCCTAAAACCTCTCCCTTCAGTTCCCCCATACACCATAAACTAAATAAAAACTCTTGTAGTTTACATTTACATTTATTTACAAACCCTCTTGCAATTAGAATCTCGCCTTTGTGTGTGTTTGCCTTCGTTACAGTGTATATAAATATAAATAAATATAGGTTGCACATCTGATGATGGACCTATGTCCGAAATATCTTGTTGAAATGGAAATGGACATATATGGACAGTAAAGTGAAATTGCTTGTTGTGTTGTACATGTTGTGTTGGACAATTTTCCAGTTCAGATGTTTTGCATGAACTTAATGGACTTAATATACAATTTACAATTATACTCAATGATATGTGTCCTGATATAGAGTCAAAAGCAATCAACATATGTCTGGCCAAATATATGTAGACAGCGCGACATGCATTGCCAGTGGCATGAATAGTGCTGCAATATTCATGCCTTTGGCAAATTGTCAAAATCAGGTGAATTTTAACTTGTAAAACCTAACATGGCTAAGCTATTCTTGCAGGAAATTCTCAGAGAAGTCAGCTCCCCCAGGGACAAGACACAGTGGTGGTAATATATGGTAATATACTTATTTAATCTTAGTTAAAGTCTGTCCTTAGCACAGAATTTTGAAAAGATGACATCCACATATACATTGTGACTCCATCCATGTTAACCTATCATCAAGATAACCAATAGCCTATCTGATTCTTATTTTAGCCATGTGCAACAATATGAGACAGGACTGCAACACAGTCTGCAGCTAGTCTGCACAGCAGGTAGAGGACACCTACCAGCAACTACTGCTTGAAGCTATAAAAAGCGTGCAATTTAAGCTACACCAATCTCGTCTTCAGTCCACATTACTGATTCCCAGAGTAAGAAAATCACTTGATTCATGATTGTTCTTGGTCCGCTCATTGGCTGGGTATTACTTTAGATGTTTGCTTGATGCTACTCAGGTACACACTAGAAAAGACTCAGTAGCATTCTAGATCTTTAAAAGTCTTTCTCTTCACCAAAGTCCACTCCTAGTTAATAAAATGACCTCCTTCTCGCCTCAGTTTTATTTTATATTGTTATTAGAAGTGAGCCTTTGTATTGTAGAGTTCATTTTGAGATATTGAATAAAAACTGTCTAGATGTTTACAGTCTATTAGAAATTGCCCAAGATGACAAAAACATTCAGATTCCTGTTGCGGATGCAAGGAATAACAGCATCTTATAATTAACTGTAAATCATTAACCAGGCATGGATTTCTGTACAACAGCACTTACTGTGAACAGGTGAAATTTGTGCTCTAAATGTTACAATCAGCTCCACGCTTAGACCAAAGGGGGATGTAGGAATCATGGCTCTCATTATGGTTCTGAAACATTTACAATACTTGACATGAGCGGAACTTTGGCCCAAGAAGACATTCAAGAATCCCTTTCTGTAAGTCCTTGTGAATTGGTTTTTGGACCTTTGAAGCATTTGAAAGAGTAGTGATATAGCACAAATGTTTTAGGCTATATCAATGCAATTTGTAAGAGGTTTTATAAAGTGTGGGATGTTGCTCAGGAAACTCTGAAGTTGGCACAGGCAAAAATGCAGGAGACTTTCAATGGCAGTGTCTCATAGTTTTAACCCAGGAGACTGTGTGTTGGGTTTGCTGCCTGTTTCTGGTTTGTCTCTGGTTTGTCTCTTGCAGCTCAGGTTTCTGGACCATATGTTGTTGAAAAAAAGTTGAATGAGATGGGGCCTGGCCCCATATACCCCATAGTAATGTAGTAATGTTCTTGTTATATTTTTTATGATGACTCCTGAACATCGGAAAGGTTCTCATGACACACACTTAAGGCATATTTGGAGAATTTAGATCATGTTAGAACTCTACTGTCATTATGGTATTGATATGTTATGATATGAGTAGTCGTTATAGTTATAAGCACTGATATGTTCCTAATAAAAGGTTACTTCTCCATATGTTTCCTGTGGTGTGGTTTTAGACTTGTCACTGTTTAGCTCCTTGCTTTATGTCATGTCTCCCATATCTGTAGCTGTGGGCAGGTAAGGTTAAGTTCCTATAGGTAATTTAATCTATAGATGTGGTAGGTTAGGGGTGGTGCCACTTTTGTATTGTTTGCCAGGAAAGATAGGCAGGTAAGGCATTTTATTCTTTTCATTCCTTTGGCACTTTCCAGAACTGTGCTTGTTGGTCACCTAAAGCTATATTTGTTAAATCATATGGTACTTTTTTTCTTTCACCATTGATGTGTTTGTATTGTCTTTATTGTTGTTTGTACATTATGAAAGGGATCATGTAACACATGAAAACCTCAGCCACCTTTATGGTGCATTACCCCAACTCTTATTCACAGCTCTCCTTATCCACGGCTCTTTCAGCTACTTCAGCTGATTAGATCAGCTGGGCAGACAAAAGAATTTCAGCATGCCACGTTGTCTCTGGTCTTATCTCTCTTGCATGAGATCACTTTCTTGATCCTCATTTCTATCTGGTAAACCTAAGTCTAAGGAAAATGTTTCTGCTGATATCCACTTCTCTATGTCCTAGAAGTTAACCCATTGTTCTATGTTTTAATTTCAGATCCTACTGGTGAAATTACATATTTGTTTTCACCATAACTCTATCCATGTGCTAACCATGCTGTGTTTCTATCTCAACACATGTTGCAGACAAGTTCCCCATAACCCCTGGTCATATATGATATACACACACAGACTCATGCATACAAATGCAAACACATGCTCTGGTTTCACTTCAATTCCTAAAATGAGATTAGTCTATATAGGCATCATGCTATCTGGCTGGTTCATTGATTCTTTGTTCACTACTCTGTATAATAAAAGTCAATTTATTTAACCCTGTTTGTCTTATCACTTGGATGTTGATTGGAGCCAAAATACTATTATTAAGCTCTTAACCTTCAGAACATGCTTGACTCATTATTATTTCCAATTAGAAATTGGTATTAACTAGTTACTGCACCTGTACCCTCTAGCAGATCTGGCATACTCAATTAAATCACTTGATAGCATTGAATATTCTTAAAATAAAAATAATAATAAAAATAAATAATAATAAATAACAAAATAAAAATAAATAATAAAATTTCTTAGGACTAATATAAGTATCTGTTTACGGATTTGCAGCCATCTACCTGCAACTGTATGTCAGAACTCCCAAACTGAATGCATCCTGTTTTTGGCACCCTGTTTAAATGGCCTTTTAAAATATGCTTCTGGTATGAGATAACTTTAGATTTTGTCATATAAAATTCTATTACCATCAAATCAACTGTGTGACATGTTTAAAAAGTATATAGTATGTTAGTAAAGTTCTTTATTTGCTTGCTTATGTACAAATGTGTTCCTTTCCTTCGTAACCTAACACAAAATATGCAAGCCTTTAGTTACCACATTACTCACGTAGAAGTATTATTGTATAGACGCCTCACTTGCCTTATTTGTTTAAGCGATTTATACATCGATTGAGCACTGGAATCAGATAAAGTGTAGCTCATGTGTGTGATGCTGTTTGGTGAAAATGACATTGTTTTTAGTGAATATTTTGATCGTCAATGCATTTGGACATCAAGGAAAGGAAAAGGCTTGTTTTAGCTGAAGTTTATGTGAAGTTGTTTGGGTGCAGTTATGAACTGGAATCTGAGAGATGGTTTAGTGGCTTCTAGCATAGACTAGCTACAATTTTTGCATCACAAGTCATTGGATGTTTCCATTCATTGCTGGAAAAATTCATAATCATATTTCATAATCATAATATTTTCAGCCTTTAACAATGAAGCTATAATGAAGCTAATATTGTCTTTTAGTACATTTTTCTGAGGTTTTAGCAAAAAAAATAATAATATTGCACCCTCGATGTACAGTGATATAACTTTGTGTGCATTTAGAGAGGTTTTCGGGCACTATGGCGATGTCTAGCACATCTAGTAGAAAATATTGTGTTGGTACTTAGTGATTTCATGTATATGCTCAAAATTGTTCAGTTTATTAGATAAGACCCTGGTGAATGAGGAAATGTAGAGAATGACTAAAAATGAATCTCCAGCATCCAAATACACATTATAAACACCCAAAATAAAAGGTGTTTTTTATTTCCTTCTTTTTTGAATTTCTATCCTTCTCTCTCCCTCCATTCTCTTTCCATCCATACTTCCCCAATGTGTTCCTCCTCCTTCCACCACAATCTTCGCTCCATCACTTTGCCTAGATTCAGACCTCAGCTCACACCAGTCTCTCCTTTCCAAGTTCTCACTGGAAGTAACATGGGCAAAGTTATCCTACTACAGAGGAAAATTTAAATGAATCATCAGTATCTGATCCATGCAAGCTTTTCAGTATTTTTTTCTTCTGTCCTCAGTCTCAGTCTCAGGCTTCTTTTTCTTTTCTCTCCTCAGATGAAATTCTTCAACTCCTGATGTCCAGCAATCCAACTACATGTCCGCTGGATCCCATTCCTTCCAATCTGTTCCAGACAATCTGGAGATTGGCTTCCTTTCATCTCTGTCATCATCAACAACTCCTTATCCTCTGGACATGTACCAACTGTGTTCAAAACCACCGAGGTTATACAAATCCTCAAGAAGGCCACACTCGACAGCTCCAACATAACCAAATACATACCAGTATCACTTCTTTCTTTCCTCTCAAATGCCCTTGAATAAGCAATATACAATCAATTATCTTTTCCTCACACAGAACCAGCTACATGATCCTTATCAGTCTGGCTACAAACTGGCACATTCAACAGAAACAGCTCTCATAGCAGTGATGGAGAAACTTTATGCGGCTAAAGCTGCCAAACTGTCATCTGTCTTCATTCTTCTGGGACTTTCAGCAGCCTTTGATACAGTAAACCACAACAATATCCTCTCTGTTCTCTCCAGCCTTGGTGTGACTGGCTCTGCATAAAAATGGTTTCAGTATTATCTGAAGGAACGGTCCTATCAGGTAACATGGAGATATCATAATTATCATCACCATTCTATTAATATTACTATTATTATCACCAAACTGAGTAACTATGAAAGAGTTGCTCTCTGCTGCCTTCTGCTAGAACTCATCAGACTCATCAGCAACAGAGCATTCAGCCCTGGCCCCATATACTCAATCTGTTGTAATGTTTGTTTTATACTTTTTTACTACACTAAAACATAAAGGTAAACACAAAACACAATTTGATCAAAAGTAAAGTTGTTTCTTGCCAAGGTTAAACTAACTTTGTTGGCAAACTATTTTTAAAAATATGGACTTGTTTTTAATCTAACAGAACTAAAATGAAGAAAACAACAACAACAACAAAAGAAAAAAACAGGCAAGGAATAAATTACCAAAAAATATTTTAGAATTAGAAATTAATTAGATTTACTTCGATACACTACAATTTAAGAAATATCGGACAATAAAAAAAATCACATTAAAAGAAATGCAAGTATACTATGAAGTTTATTTTTGTTTATAAAAGAACTGTAGTTGTCAAAGGCCAATGAAACATTGGACCAAGCTTCCACTTGGAGGAAGCTAGTAGGCTGAAGGAAAATAACTGCAGGTTAAAAAACAAATGTAGGGGGAAAAAGATCTGACATACCCATTTGTATGATGATTCTATTTTCATATGAAAGAAAAATAATAAGGCTGAAATAATAGCTATGTAACCCTGTTTGAGATATGCAAGGCTATATATATATATATTTTTTTTTTAATTAACACCTATTAGACTGCAAGAGAAATTATGCACTCAAGGATCCAGGCCTGGCATTGGATTTGGTTCAGTGAAAAAGGATAAACAATGGTGTTTCTGCCAGGACAGTCCAAAAGAAGCGAGTGGTAATAAATTCAAGGAGCATATTGAAGTATGGTGGACAGGACTTTTCTTAGAGATAAGAATAATACTTTAAAAATGTCTCAGCCAGGACAAAGCAGTACCATAATAAAGGTAAGCAGAAACCTGTCAAATTCTGCAAGTTAGATGGAAGGCCAAGTGTTACATGTTTGTGCTACTGCAGGTGTTTCTTGCTGTTTTATTCTTGTTTTTATCTCATCTATGTCCCTTATCACAGATGATTCACTGTGCCAGCACAGTCAGACATTGTTAAAATCATTCAGTCACTACATGCCAAATAAACAATTTGGGATCAGCACCCTTGACATATAAGCGGTACTTCAACACCCCAGAAGAGCAAGCTGGTTAGGGGCAGTAGAAACATGTGAGTTCTAGGTTTAAGGTGGAGAGCGGTATTCCATTGCATTTCTATGGAGTATGGGATGACAGCCTTCAGAGTGACATGTGACATCTGTCAAGATTGGCCTGACCAAGAACTACCCTTAAAACCCAGACAAACACTGTTTTTGGAAAGATGAGTGGGCATTGCCTGAAAAAAAGTGGCTCTATGCGCAACACACACCTTATGTTTAGATTGGGATGTGTGTGTATTTACACTTATAGAGAAGGATGGTAGTTTCTGTGTGTGAGCTAAGGGATCCCTGTTCATGTCAGTGTTGTCTAAATTGACTTACATGTTCTTGTGTGATTGTATCTGATGTTTCATATTGTTCATATTTTATTGTTGATGTAACTATGGAGACTCTCAACTGTAATGGTTTATATTTTAATGGTGACAAAGTGGATAAGTGAGACACAATTATGGCAAAATAGAATGAAATTAGGACAAACATATGAAGGCCACAGAGTGTTTATTGTTATGTGTTCTGGTATATAGTTGTGTATGAGTTATAATGGCATGATAATACAAAAAAATAATATTCATTAAATGAGTTAAATAACATCCTTACATATCTCTGGATGATCACGTACTGAATAAAGTGTGATGACATGAATGCATCACTCATGAAAAGTAAGACCCTGCAGGGTCATCATTCTGGAAGTGCAGGGAAGGAAGGTAGGACTCCATAGAGTTCGACCCTGGACCACCACCAGGGCTTCCTGAAAATCTACCAAGGGAGCTCTCCCCTATTGTAATGACAGGGATATGCCCAACAGGAAGGAGGGTTCCTCCACATGGGTTGGTTTGGGTGGCTACACTGCTTCTTTCCTTTTCTCCCCTTCAATTTGACTCACAGCATCCCTCGGCGATTGGTGTTTCTGTAGCATAGGAGGCAGGATGCAAAGACAAGCCATAACAAAACAAACATTTATTAAACAAGACAAACAATATGAAACTAAAATGCAAGGAATAATATGGAACCTGAGCAACACAAAACAATACAAGCAATAAACTGGTTTAGAAACGATAACAAAAATACACTAGGGCAGCTGAAGCACAGCATACATGGGTTAAACACCGATAAAGACTGATGTCTGTACAGGACCTTAAATATACATGTTAACAATGGAGAACAAGGAACGGGTGTAACACATGGGAGGGATGTAGCAACAAAGATGAAGACACACACACACATATACACACAAAACATCACACAAACATAGGGAGGAGTCTAGGAGGAGGGGCCATGCCGTGACAATGGGTGGATATGGGACAGTGGGTTTTATTACCCAATTCTGTAAATGAGCAAAAACATACAAGTTTTAAAATGTCATAGTTTCCTGATTGAACAAACACCTAGGGAATGTTTTTGCTACATCCCTGGAAAGATTTGCACAGAAAAGCTTCACAGTATCTCAAAGCCCACCTCCCTCCCCATAAGAAACAATGTAAAATATATCAGTTTTGGGCATACCAGTAATACCAGTACAGCAGATTGGCCACTTTTGTTGGGCTTACTTTTCCATGGTTGTGGTCATACTTGTATTTTTTATAACCCTAACAAAGAAACCAAAGAGTTAGAAAAATGGTGTGGTAAATAGAGGCAAATGAAGAGAAGGTTAAGACACCATACACAAGGTATCCATACACAACTTTGGAAAAACAGAATATATACAGGCTTGGATGAGATTACACACTGGCAAACAAGCAGCCACAAACTGAAAAGTGTGGCCTTTGACAAGGTGGGCAAGATTAGAGGTACCTGAATTTATTTTTGCATATAATGAAAGATGAGAAAGAATACAAGAAGTTTGGACAAGTTCATAACAAGTTCATAACAAGTTCATAACCAGAAATAACTACAGAAGTAAATACAAATGCTCAGAAACATGTGCAGACATTACTTTGCAATGTTAAACAAAGTAAGATGGCCTTATATAAGGAGAAAATAGAGAAGTAATTAGGACGACCTCTAGGATGAGGAGCAGGTCTATCAGGGTGTGATCTGTGGAACTCAAGGAGCAGGGAGGGATCCCGCACATCCCTCTGCGGCACCCTACATTTCTCCTCAGGATCAAACCCCTCCCAATCTATCAGAGATTGGATACAATTGCCTCTCCTTCTGGAGTCCAGTATTTCTTAGCCCTCCACTTCCAAGGGAGGGGTGGTGTCCTCTTGTATATGGGTAGACAGTGATCCTGAAACATAAGGCTTGAGGAGCAAAACATGAAATGACAGAGATATGCAGTAAGTATTGGGTAATGTTAATCAGTACGTAATATCATTGATTTTCCTTAGAATTAGGAAGGGACCCAAGTAACATGGCTTGAAATTACTACTCCTTTTGATGTGCAAATACCTGATAGATAACCACACTCTACACCCAGGCTTAAAATCAGGAACGGATACCCTTCGACAGTTTATATGGCATCGAAATCTCTATATGGCATGTCCGATACATTGATGAGTGATTTCCCAGACATGTTCACTCCTTTGCATCCACTTATCAACAGAAGGCTCAACATTCCAAAGCACAAATGGGGGATGATAACCTAAGATGCAATGGAAGGGAGTAAAACCCATTGCAGAATGAACAATAGAGTTTTGGGCCATCTCTGCCCACACCAAGTACATTGACCACTCATTTTGCTGGTCACAACAACACAATACAATACAATACAATTGTCCTAATTCTTGGTTCACTCTTTCAGATACAATATCCTCTGATATCTCAAAAACACTAAATACATGCAGGTACAACAACTCTACGGTCTTGAAGGCAGATGGCAGACCAGGTAAAGGCACAAATCTCACTGCCTTATAAAAATGGTCTACTACAGTAAGGACACAAGTAGTGTTATCTTCTGATTTAGGCAGGTCACTTACAAAGTCTATAGCTATATTTGACCAAGGTCTCTCTGGTATGGGAAGAGGCATCAGCTTACAAGCAAGTAACGTCCTTGGTGTTTTGGACTGGGCACAATTCAAACAAGAAGAGATGAACTCATGTATGTCCCTGTTCATTGGCTCCCACAAGTATCGGCATGCAATCAGCAATTCGCTTATCCTCTCCAGGATGGCTGGTGGTAAGTGAAGAGTGAACCCAACTGGATGTGATCTGAAAATTGTACTGGTTAAAGAATAGTGACCATCTAGCCTGGTGGGGGGAAAGATGTTTGGTGTGTTTAATGTACTCGAGAGATCAGTCAATACAACAAAAGGGTGTTTGTCCCCTTCTAGCCATTGTCTCTATTCTTCTAGTGCTAGTTTAACCCTCTGAACTCTAAGGGCATTGTCTCTGTTTTTGAATATTTTCTTAAATTCAATTTAAAGGTTCTTACTCATAGGATGATACCCATGTTTCATATCAAAATGTTCAGACAAATCTCAGCTGTCTTCGTAAAGAGGTACCATTTGAACTAGAGCAATACATATGGCCATAAAGATGAAGATATGAGGTCCAATTTTAGAATGTATCATATTTCGTATGAAAACATACCTTTACTCATGTGAACCAACTGTTTTGGTGTTTGAAATAAGTTTACCAAAGTGTTTGTTTTACAAAGCAGTGAAATATATGAATAAAGTAGCATGAATACATTTAAATGTATTTATTTACACACACACACACACACACACACACACACACACACACACACACACACACACACACACTAGTTTGTAGTATATATAGTATGTGTGTTTATAATGCACACACTATACTAGCATACTTTCACACAAAAAAAAAATTTAAAAAGTAAACTTTTACTAACATAGTCAATTATTTTTGTATTCTTCTTCACCAAAGGAATCAAACCCCTCAGATTCTAAATCTCAGTTACCTTCCTCACTACTTTTCAAAATCACTGCAACTTCAGCAGCTGTATATTTGTTGCTGTAACATTTGGGAGTTAGAGAGCGAACACACTTGTGAAGTGACAACGCCTCAGATGTGAGAAGGAACTGAATCACAAACTAGGGAAGCCATAATGTGAACAACAGACAGACAGGATAGAATAAATGAACAATAAGTTTAATAACAGAAACAGACTAACCAGAGAGACACAATACAGAATAGAATGATGGAACAAACAGAAGAATAACAGGCTAACAGGGTGAGGGCAAGAACTACATGAACTACAACAAAGGAAATAAAAACAAAGGAAAGACTAATGGAGAACAACAATGAGGTGTAAAACTGGGACAACTGGACACTGAAACGGGCTACTTAAGATAGACAAACAATAACCAAGAAAAAATCACAGATAAAAGAACTAAAAGCAAAAACCAGACAAACCTAAACTGAACCATAGCGACGGAGCAACACCTGACAAGGAATGTGAACAGATTATCACAAATAATAAGACAAATGCGAACAGGGAAAGCAACGTAGACGAGAGCACAGAAAGAAAGTGCAACAGACAAGAGAACACCTGATGAGGATAGAGAACAGAATAACACTAGCGAATACGAACAGCGAAAGCAACGTTGAAAGTAACTTAACCTGGAGCACAGAAAGAAAGTGCATAGGAATGAGAAGAGAGATCGAGAGAGATATACCTATACAATGACCAGCGATCACGGAACAGGAACAAGGTTTAAATAGAAGTACTATCGAAGGACCAAAAAGGAACAGCTGGAGCTCAGGGGGAGGAAACCATAGAAACAGACGATAGTGGGAAAACAAGGAAGTGGTTAGGTAGCCAGTGAAACGGGGGATGCTCCGGTCTGCAAGCGTGACAGTTGCACAACATTTTAGCTAGCTAGCTGGCTAGATGTCGATTTGATGCTTTCCTTTTAACAAGGAAGTAAGTGGCACCACAGTACAACTGAAATTCAGTATGAATTGCTTATAAATGTTAGAAAAACCTAAGAGCTTTTAAAGGTCCTTAGGAGCCAACTGACTACAGCTTACACTTTTTAATCTTCCATGGTAACCCCAGTATCACTAATAATATAACCAAAGGAGGTTTTCTGTAAATGTAATGTGTATTTCTCTCCCTTGGTATAAAGGTTATTCTCCAGTAGATTCTTTAGCACCCTCCTCACATGAGCAACATGCTCAGAAAGTGATGGTGAAAGCCTGGAAAACTGAAGGTGCATTAGCAAAGCCTGAAGGCATAACTCACAGTGCCTGGAGGAGGTTACAAAGGATTGTATTTCATTCATCCTCTTCCTTTATTCACACTAGGTTATAGGTACTTCTCAAATCCAGCTTTGTGAAAAAATGTGCCCCTTTCATTTGTTCTGATGCAGATGGTACTAGTGGCAAAGGGTAAGGGTATTTTATTGTGACATCACTGAGCCCTCTATAATCTATACAAGGACATAAACTGCCATCTTTCTTAGAGATAAAAAATCTGGCTGCTTAAGGAGATCTGGAAGGTCTTATGTATCCTTGCGCTAAAAGCCTCTGTTATATAATCCTCCATGGCTTGGTTATCTGCTATGGACAAGGGGTAAGGACGTAGTCGAGAAGGAATGCCTCCCTCTATCAGGTCAAAAGCACAAACATGAAGTAGGAGTAGGTTGGCTGCTTTACCTTGACTGAATATCTCTGTGAGGTCCCTATATTCCTCAGGCATGGAAAATTCCTTCACTTGGTTCCAGGCTTTCAACTGAAGTGGAGGCAATGACTAAACAAGGTTTCTTAAGACAATTTCTGATCAAGCTGCAATGTCTGGCTTCCTCCAAGAAATCATCAGATTGAGAACCTTAAGCCAGGGTGGCTCAATACTATTGCATGAATAGTCTTGGATATGATCAAATGAAAGAGCTGAGTTACTCACCGTTTTATCATGTGAGATACAGCACGTCTTCTGAGTGTCCCCTCTGTTTCTATTCATACAATGTTTCCTGACTCCCCAGATTATAAACATATGAGGTGGTATCTCCATGTCCTCTCTTGGGTGCTGAGATGCAAGTTGTCAATCTGCTTCTCCTCTGCTCTGTATTGTGGAGGAGTGAGATCAGGTTGTCTTAGTCTTTTACCCCTTCCTCTCTCCTTCAAGAGGTGATCAAGATGAATGGAAAGTGCAATAATTTCCTCCAGAGATTTAGCCTCATCCTGGCTGGCCAATTCTGTGAGTAGCTCAGTCTTAAGTGCTTCTCAATATACAATGGTTAAAGCCACCTCATTCCACCTACTACTCACCGCTAAAGGGTGATCAAATACCTCTTCGAATTATGTTGTGAACAGATAATAATTTCTGGTGATCTCTCCTCATTCATTCCATACTGCATTGGGCCATTCCAAAGATCTCCCACTGTATTTACATTTTTACATTTACATTTATGGCATTTAGCAGACGCTCTTATCCAGAGTGACTTACAAAAGTGCTTTGTCATTTACACGTAGAATATATCCAAGTACAGTACAGTAGGTTAGAATTAAACATACCAATGAACTAGAAGACTGTAGAAATACAGGGATGAATGCTGATACCTAGAAGTGCAAAATACATAAGGTCTTAAACAGTGATAAGTGCTATAAACAATAAGTGCTAGAGTTTGTTAAACAACATAAACAATGCCCTACAGTAGGTACTAAATTAGTCAGTCAATAAGGGAGCAGTGTCAGTTGTCCTTTAAATATTCTGCAAATAGATGGGTCTTCACTGTATATTGGGCTCGAAGGCCAGTAATACCCCATTTTGAAAACAAGAGGAAATTAAGTAGATCAAGTAGACTAAAATTATAAGAGGTAGTCAAGTAATATGCAGGTATATGAAAAAGCTGAAGCAGAAAAACATGAAAAGATTAACAAAAAGAGAAACAAAGAATAAGTGAGGCTGATAATATTAAAGGCATTTAACAGAACAGCAAGAGAGGTCAAGGGAAAGGAGCCAAGAACAGAAAGTAATAATATATCCTCAGTTGCATGCAGAGAGCCAATAATTTAAAAGCCACATTATAAAAATTGTAAATCAATAGACATGATGTCAGAAGGTGTCAGAAGTAGTGGGGGAGAGTTGAGAAGGGAGTGAAACATGAGACAATAAAAGATGGCAGAGAGACCAAATCAAAGGGGAAATGCAAAAGTCTATGAAGCAAATTCCTTCAAAGTATTTAAAGCGCTGTACAGGTTACTTCCTTCCCAAAACAAAGAAACTTTGCTTTAAGTTTAAAGTCAGTGAAACTGTTACAAATTCACATTTAAAAAGTTTAAGAAAGGCTATGAGCAAAACTATGGATCATTTTTTTTACCATTTCAGAACTGCTGAGAGTTCTGCCAGGTTACAGATTTACAAGATTACAATGGTGAGAAAACAGGATTTTTTTTAACAGTAGCTGCATCAGAAATGGATAAAGCCTTTAAAGAACTTTACTAACACTCCGTATACCGTTTAAACATGTCACACAGTTGTTTTGATGGTAATTGAATTTTCTATGACAAAATCTGAACTTATCTTATACCGGAAGAATGTTTTAAAAGGCAACTTAAAAGGGCAGGCACGTTTTTGTGGAAATTTTACCAGAAAAACACGATGACTTCAGCGTACAATTTCTGGCGAACGGATACATGTAAACGGCTGAAAATCGGTAAGCAGGTACTTATATTAGTCCTAAGAAATGTTATGTTGATAAATGTACTGTACTTTAAGAATAATCGATTTAATCAAGTAATTTATTTGAGTATACCCGTTTGGTCCCGCCTTCGGGCCCGCTAGGGGGCGTTGGCGCGTTAAAAAAAAAAAATCTTGGCTGAAAATATGCAAAACAGGAAAAAGATGTGTTTAGTGAAATAGGTAGAGCAGCCTGAAAAATGTAATTGCTGTTTCCCTGCCAGAAATGTAATTGAAATCACATCTACCTAAAAAAAAAAAAAGCCATCACACTGATTTTCTATTTATTTTGATTTGACCATGGAAAAGATCACATTATTTTGAATTTCCTGGGCAGTGCCTCGTCAGATATTAACACCAAAAGCAAGATACGCTGTCATGTCTGTCCATAGCGAGTCCTCCTCTTACCTGCTGAGGATGCCATTTCTGGAATATTGTTATACACCAGCTCCTTATTACAGGTCACTGTTTTAAACCTGTCTCACCTAAGTATCTGTGCAAAGTTTTGTAAGCCCTAGCACTGCAATCCCAAGAGTTTCTTTGTATCTGTACTTGTGGTTTTGGCTGATTTTCTTTTTTCTTATTGTTGGCTTCTCTGGCTCTCTGGTATTTTTATTCCTGAGGTTATTCCTGCCGGTCATTTCATTTACCCCTGTAGCCTGCTGTTTGTTTTGTTTGCTTGTATGGATGTATTTCCCTGGTGTTTTATCCTGCTTGTGTCTGACTACAAATTTGGTGTAGCAAAGATGACTTCTTATCCAATTGATAAAAAAATTGGTTTTGTAAGGTTGAGATGTCTCTCCCCCTGCCCATGAAAAGGCCCCTGTTGCTGAAGATGCCTAGCAACAACAACAACCATAAAACAGCACTAGCTCAGGGCTTATCACCGCTGCCTGACCCTTTGACTTTCTGCTCCCTTTACCAGGACATCCTACGTGTCATAAGTTCACAGATTGGAATGCAGGAACCTTCTACCAGCTCGTCATATTGCTTGAACTATGACTCTAAATTCCATCAGAGTTCAATTTATCAGGACAACCAAATTTTTCGATACTCATCCCAAGGACAAAGGCACTTCCACATGAGCTATCAATATGCATAAAACATCTATTCATCTTTCATAGGTTCATAGTACAACATGGTGAGGAGATGTCATGTTTCAGACACAACCAGACATTTGCAGATTGAAAAAGTTGCAGATTTATTTTATGAAACACAAGCCAATGCAGTAGTCAAAAAACAGTCAAGGGTCAGAACCAGCTCTTTGAGATTATCAGAACCAGGGAAAACAGAGTCAAAGAACAGTCCAGGTCAAAACCCAGAAAATCATACATCCAGACAGACAATTCCAAAAGGGGTATGGCAAAACCAAAGGTAAGTAAACAGAAGAGAGTCAGCATTAAATACAGATGATAAGATAGACTGCTTGGTATGCCCCATGAAATTCAGTGGCAATACAAAGACTCATGAGAACTGGTAGGTATAGTCAGAGGAAATTAGCTACAGATTTGTTGACGATTGTCAATGACTGGCTGAGTGTTCATCTGGGTTGTAATCAGAATGCTGGGAGTTATAGTGATCCGGGAAAATGGGTGGCGTGACAGCGCTCCCCCCAAGGAGTCCGGAATAGCCGAAGAACGAGACAACCACAACCCTTGTAGACTGCTGAGCTGCTCCAGGACCTCTCAGAACATGTCTGGTAAGTGCGACTCCTAGGATGGGGAATAAGCTTGTCAAGAAAACATGCATGAAAATTGGACAGGAGATGGGGATCCAGGATGTCAGTGAGGGGCAACTAACTCTGCTCCACATATGGCCATACCCCTCCCAGCCAACCAGGTACTGAAGAGACCCACTCATCCTCCTGGAGTCCACAATGCTTTGCACTGCATTTACCAGGGTACCGTCATACTTAATCTGTGGAGTTGGGGTAAGACCTCATCCAGGGGGCCTGAAACCTCTGTCTTAAGCAGAGAAACATGAAAGGCGTGAGATATGCTGTAATGAGGCAGCAGATCTAATTGGTGCATAATGTACCAAGGCAAAACCAAAGGTAAATAAACAGAAGAGAGTCTGCATTAAGTATAGTCAATAGAAAGGAATGTTCTTTATGCACTATGGAATTCAGTGGCAATATCTTGCATAGAGAAATGAAAACCAGCAGGTACAAACAGACAGGAAATTAGCTGGAATTAATAGTCCAGTGATGAGGATCTTGTGAATTGTCAATGATTAGCTGAGTGTTCCTCTGTGTTGTAAACAGAATGCTGGGATCCAGGGTGGCAGGATAAATGTTGATTATATATTTCTTTTCACACAGGTACAAGTTCTACAAAGTAATAAAAGTTTAATGTGGTGTTCATAATGACTTCAAATGGTGTAATTAGCTAAAGTAAAATCTGGTTATCATCTTTAAATTGTGGTGTTTGCTTCTATTATTTTGGTAATTTGTCCATTGTTTTCTTACTTTCTTTATTGTCTGTTCATAATTGTTCATTATTCACCAATATTCATTATATGTTGCTTAACTCATGTTCATTATAAACAAAATTGTTAACTACTTCTAATTGTGTTTATTAGTGTATGTACCATGCCAATCCAGCAATTGTCAGCACCATCAGCAACGCATAGAGGAAGCTTGCATCAACAGAAGAAACAGGGTGTGTCTAAAGCATGAGGAATTCAGGTATTTTTAAATACCTTGATCAGCAGAACTTCATTCTCTCTCTGGTTTTTCTTGCTATGAAGTTAGACCTAAAAGATGGACTCCAGCACCTCTCTCTCAGGTTCTTTCTTCACAAATCACCATGTGGACAGTTAACAGCAAACAGATGAAAACTGTACTTCTTAATTTAATTAACTCAAGTAAAAGTGGAATCTACACTAATGTTTGATCAACATTACCACAGCAACAGATTCACCGAATTACTTCAAGGAATCAACCCACTACACAAAATATTTTAGCCAAACTTAGGAGTTTGTACCTTTCAACTTATAATAGGAAAGGAATGAGAGTGACTTTTTAATTGCTTTACATATGTGTTAAAGTTACTTCACTGGTTGCAAATGTCATTCAAAGACAATGAGGTATGGAATTGTTCAAGAAGTGTTTGGTTATTTTGTTTTAACTTTGTTAGTGTTGAACCCTCTTAGATTGAATTAAAGAAATTTCGTCCCATTGTTAAAACCAAGGATATTGATATGCATGAAGCCTGAATAGGTGCAACCCCTCCCTTTACACGTACCTGATAAAAAAGGGTTTTGATAGTTTTTGGGTTTGGAAGAACAAAGCTTATGTAAGAAGAAACTAATTTTTCTTAAGAAAACAAGTCAATAGTCTCTTACTTAGCAAATTACAAAAATCAGTCTTATTTTATATACTTCTTTATTATCTTTTGTTTGTGTTCATCAGAGAGTCGTAAGAGCTGATATTTCCCTCCTATGTTACCAGTTGGTATCAACAGTAACTTTAGTAACTGTTTATTAATCAAATTAGATGAGTTAACTCTTCCCCGTCACCTATGACATCACCATCACTCCTAATTAGTTCCCCACTTTACTGTTCACAATGAGTTTCTCTCCAGATCCTCCTATTAAGACTGTAGGCAAACTTTAAATATTAATTTGTTGATTGTTTTCTTTTTGGTTTTGATCGATAAGTAGCTTAGCTTACCCGCTTGGTTACTTCCATAGGTTGCTTAAAACAATGTATTTACTTTTTATTTCTTTACTCTTTTCTTTATTGTTATATGTTATTATAATGATCCTAGTGAACTAGACACACCTGGTCATTAATAGAATCTTAGTCAATAATTGTTGTGCATGTTTTTCTTATCTCTTCTTATTCAATAATCATACCTTGGTAATTACGTCTGTGAGCCAAGAGTGATATTATTATGTTTGATAGATGAGAAATAATCACATATCGAAATGGCAACTTTCATGAATTGAGACTGAATTATTAGCCATTAATAAATTAAATATAGCCGCAAGCAGCAACTCCTGGTCAAGCACCAGTCTCGCAAGTGTGACAAGTATCATGGACTCAGAAACCACCCTCCATGGATACATGATATTATGACTTTGTTTGTATTTTCCTGAAGATGAATTTCCTTTTTTCCTGAAGAAAAAAGGTGGTTGCAGTAATGTGATAATGAAATAAAGTGTTCTGATAGAAAGTGCAAATTTGAATGAGGTGCATGCAAAGTTAATAACAATGTATAGACAGACATGTAGACATATAAATTGGGATATCCCCTGCCAACTATCCAATCATTAAAGGTTTTAAAATGTTTACAATGCCACTTAGGTATTTCATCCAAAAGCCTGTCATTAAAATGGGAAGTAGGTAATTGTGCACTGTACATTTCTGTTTAGATGTGAACTACTTATCCTGACTTTTGTCCATCTATAGATTTAAACATGAGGAGTGTGATTATATACATAGTAGTTAGTTTCAAATTCTGGGTTCAAGCACGTATAGGCTCATGAGACACAAAGGGCTCACAAGGCCTACAAACCTTAGTGTTAAATGCTTTTTAATTATATAAGATGAATTCTTTTTTTAAATGACATATGACAGTAGTTTGGGCTTTTAATTATTAAACCTATGAGATAGTTTGGTTTATTTAGCTCTTATTTGAATACACATTTCAAACACTTAAAACTGCATGATTTTAAAAGGTTTAAAAACTAATAGTACACTGCAGTGACACATCCAGGCCCAACCAGTGTTATGGCTATCATTTGCCTGAAGTTTGCCGCCATCCAGCCGCCATCATTTGCTGCCACCCAGTGACGGACTAGGCTCAAAATATGCACTTAACCAGAATGGTTAATTTGCATATGGCAGCCATATTGTTTATCAATTTCAAAAGTTTTTGATAATTATTGAGGGTGGGATTGTACTGATTGTTTTGACATCAAGATTGTGGTGATCGGGTGAAAAACATAGGACTAGTTCTCAAAAGTAGGTTTTACATATTATGAAAATTAGCAAACAAAAACAAACTAAGTGGGTGGAGCTAAGGAATTCTTGAGGGGTTTTTTTTGTTTGTTTGTTTGTTTCACTTGAGACAAGGAATTCACTGAACCTAGAAATTTGTTTCTTTTTATTTGTGAAAGTTATGGACTACAACGCATTTGGGTGTGCCACAGTGCAACCTATACTCCAACTGGCCTGGTGTCGTGTGCCCGAGTGGCGGGAGGGACTACTACTTATTGACTAAGATTTATGTCTATAGGACTTACAGTTTGGTCTGCACAATTTAGTTTTAAGGCAGCAAAAGAATAATAATAAGAAAAATCTTAACAAAAATAAAAAGATTCTAAGCACTAAAGTGCTTGAATCCCAATTAAAATTAGTCAATTTTACTTGTTAATCAGGGTGGTGCCCCAATTAAATGTATCCACTGTAACTGACAATTCATTAAAAGTATAAATCGCTACACTGGAACAGGTGGGTCGTTTCCTTGTCCATTGGCCCAAAGTCACATGCGCAAGCTTGTAATCCAACAATGCGATAGAAAGGGGACCCTCCACTACTTGAATAGCCTGTTCTGAATCCATCAAAGGGTAAGGCCTGCATCTTTCATGTTATCAGTTGGTAATGGTAAAGTTAATGTAATGTCTATGCATCAGAACTGGATTAGGTAACTATTTTTTCCCATTTGCTAAGAATTATTCTGTCCTGTTTAGTTCTCCTCATAAGTTGCTTTAATAATACTCTTTTTATTTCCTTTTCCCCCTACCTCTTTATTTATTTTAGCCACACTTGGTTCACCACAAATCTTGTCTGGTTAATTTTGTTTGGTTAAGTTGGTTTTAATATTGCTTTATTTTAGTGAATTAAATACGTTTGGTCATTATTAACATATTCTTCAATTTTCTTTATGCATTTTTCATTTATCTCTGATTACTCAATAAACAAACCCTTAGCTTCAAGGCTTGTGATTCAAGAGTGGTATTCCTAATTTCAGTTAGATGAGAAATGATCATATTGTCAAACTTGTGGCTTTTATCAGTTAAAATCATTAAAATAAAATCATTAAAATAAAAATAATTAAAACTAATGAATTTTCCCTGTTAATCAGGGTAGTGCCCCAATTAGTCTTATCAGTGTTGACTAACAATTTATAAAGGTGTTAATAATGCTACATGGATATCTCTGAATTAGACCTATACTTGAGTCTTACTTGTATCTGTGACACAAAATTCAGTATACCCCTCAAATTGAAAAGTGACTGCGAAGTAGATCTGGTCGAGGTTCAATACCCTCATATATCGTCATTGATAAGATAGCATGAAAACTTCATTTTGTGGAATATTGAAGTCTTAAAAACAAGTACTATATAAGAGTACTATAAACGACACCTCGGCCACATATTTTATGGAATCCCGAGTCACAAAAAAACAAAAAAACAAAAACAAAACAATAGCATATACTCAAGGGGAGATCAAAAGACTACAGGGAGATCAAAAAACTATAGGAACTACATGAGTCTGATGTGCTATATTGATATGCACAGTGGATTCTACTTGTATTTATATAGAAATATCATAGATTATCAGAAGATAGGGCATAATTTTATTTCCCATCTGATATGCATACATTAACAACATCACAATAACTTATGGCAAACCATGCTATGTACCTGTTAGCAAGTACCTCATAAGCAACATTGTTGTTGAGGGAAAATTAGATAAGAATGTGCACATATATTATTGATATGGAAAATGTATTGCTAAAATTAACTTTAGATATGCAATGCATTTATTTCTACCTCAAAAAGGAAAGACAGACAGGATGTCTGAACTACAGACAGGATTCTCAGAACTACACTGAAAGAGAGAAGGTAGGGGTGAGATTTCACATCAAACTATTTTGACAGTTGCCTCCAATAAAAACTTCCTGGTCATAAATATTTGTCCAGTGATGTTTTATTGCACTCAGATTTTTGGAACTTTTATGACAATTTTATTGCCCCCAATAAAAACTTTCTTTCCTTAGTAAATGATTGTGTTCTCTAGGCACAATGTACACCATATAATAAAGACCTGTGATATAAACATACTTTGAAGCTGGCTTACTCTGGGGGTTGTGTAGTCATAAGATAAACTCCTCTTTTATGGTGTATAGTATTAAGGACCCAGAAAGTACATGTCTGTGACTGTGAGTGCAGCAGAGCAGGACACATTTGCTGAGTCAATATCTACTGATTTCAAAAGAACAATCCAGGTTGTGCAGGCAGTTCAGTTAGTTGTGTCCTCCGGACTGTGAGTTAGCGTGTTTTAGATTTATTACTGTCTTATTGCTATATGTTTTAGTTATCCTCACCCCTATTTCCCCTGTTTGATCCAATTTCTATTCCAATTGTTTCTGTGTGAGTGGTGTTCACAAGCAGAAATTTCTTCCAACTCTTCTTCTTTGAGGACTCTACAAATCAAAACGAAAATACCATCATAAGAAACATGTTTTCTCATAAAACACATTAATATGACTGCAAAATCTGATATTCCTATGATTTACAAAAAGTTCTTGAACTATGCAATAAATCACCCTCCTTACTTTCCAAAAAATCTATCATCTTTCATTCAAATAAAAAAGCTGAGCAGTCAGTCTACTTAAAATTTGTTCTATGAAGTATCATTCAGGCTGAATCTAAAAACTGATTTTAAGGGAAAATACTTATTTTGGAAAGATGTGAAACCCTCTGTATATTTCCACAGAACATGGATTATTAGTCAGATAATGATCAATGACAAATCCGTGTTAGGTACCCACCTCTGAAGCAATAAGAGGGATGTCAGAGAGAAGACTGACTTTTGCAAAATAGCATGTGATTCAATACTGTTTGGGGGAAGGGGAATCTCATGTCCTGGATGTCAGAAAAAGTGGATTCCCATTTTAGATTTCCCTGAAAAAAAACATGCTTTCCCGAGTTTGTGCATGTCAGAGAGGGGGGTGACCACCCAAGACTTTGACCGCTTCAAACTCATAAGAGGTCTGGTGATAAATAAAATAAAATGACATGGGTCAAATCATGAAAGATCACAAAAGATCAAAATTTTAACTAGTTACAAAAAAGTCCTGTATTTTATTTGTACAATGTGAATCATTTTTAACTGCAAGTGTGAACTGTTTATTGCATTTAATTTGAAAGACAATATTTGCATTAATCTCCTAAAATGAAAAAGTTGACAAATACATCATAGTCTGAATGACTGTCTAACCCACAGCACAATTAAAACATGCAGGAAAGACCCATAGCCTATGGTAGCTACTGGATGCTGACAAGTACAACTGCGTCAAAAAGCAGAGGCACAGCCACCACATCATGTATACTCTGCACAAGAGCAGCAGGTGAAGCAGGACACAAAGGATGACTTACAGAAAGAGAGGTGGGAGAGAAGGGAAATGCTTGTGGTGGTGTTTCCACGCTTCTACGAACACTGCGGGAGACACATGAACAGCCATGCTCCCCTTTGCTGTAATCTAAACAGCCCTTCAGCTGCACCGGGCGAATGCCAGCCTTCTTAGCTGGAGTCAAGGAGTGGAGAGGGAGAGGAGCAGGTTAATGGGTGGGATCTTCTTCACTTCTCCAAATGCCACAGCAGGACAATATATAGAGGGGTCTAGTATTAGCCCCTGAGGCACACCTTAATAATGATTGAAGAGTTTTCTAGACTGACACAACACGACTTCAGTTTACTGTTACTACTTGAACAGTGACACAGTAGTGAACGTAAATTCATATTTTATTCTTCAGTTTAGTGTAGGGCAACGTGAAAGTTGTGGTGGAATGTGGGAAGTGAAATGTAGGGACATGTGTTTGCACTCAAGAACAAACATGTATGGTGATAACCTACACAGGGGTGCACAGTTGTTCAAGGCATTAATGTGATATGCACATGTAAAGTAAAGGTCATATGCATGGCATCATTGTATGGTCACCACCAATAAAAGAAATTGGCTGCCCTCTATTTTTGAAGAAACCCTTGGAGTAAGAAGGAACTTCATGATATTTATAAAAATCGCAGTAATGCAGGAGACTCAGACATGAAAACATTGGATTCCGTGGTAGCAGAAAAGGAGGAACATGTCAAAAGTGTTAATAATTTTTTTTTTCAATAATTCCTTAAAATGTCATTTATTAAAAGAAAAAAAAAAAAGCCTCAAACAAACATGAAGATGTCGCGTTGGGTATCAATAGATTTCACGAAACTCAATCACCCATCACAGAAAACCCACCCACAAAACAAGACGGTTATGCTAATTTGCATTACCATGAAGAAAAGACAGCTCTTACACAAATTCCATAAAGAGATATGAAAATTGTAACACCTCTGGTATCACCTGTGAGTGAATACAGAACAGACAGTCCATATTGTTTCAAGCTGCTTCAGGAAGTAATTTCCTAAGCGTTTCATCTGTGTTTGTAAAATTTCCAGTGGTGGAGTGGAAAGCCATGAGGAGGGCAACAAAGTAAAAACTAAACCAGAGACAGCAGCATATCAAGACAGGGCAGGGGAGATTTAAAATCACATCTCATGTAGAGCCTTTACCACAAATTATGATGATTATGATGAGATATGTGCTCTTGTTATAGCAGACACTGCTTTTGAAACTTACTTCTCTTGCATCCACACTTCTTGATCAGTTTGGGGTCTTGGATATTGTCATGGCAAGCCTTACAGTACACTGAGGCCCTAAGGAGAGGGAAATAACATCAGCATTTTGCTGAAACGTCTCACTGCACTTCATTTTCTGATCATCTGTTTAAGGTAGCACACACAAAGCAGTGCAGTGTTCCATGAAAACTTCTTCACTCTATGGCCCGTTAGTTTATAATAACTTTCACACATGGACACATGCACACAGACATTTAGAATTCTATAGTGTGGGTTTCAGGATGTGTCATATTGTAGTGCATGGTGTGTTTTAATGTGTCTAAGGGATGTATAATAATGTGTAAAATACTAAGCCTTTTGGAATACTGAATATTTTGAGTTGTAGACTTTTAGGAGGTATGATTCAGGAGTAGCCTCATTATGTATCTGTGCATCTCTCTCTCCCAGCCCCTCTCTCTCTTTGTCTCAGTTCAATATAATGATGCTTTGTTGGTAGGTATCTTACAAGTTATATTATTGCCAAAGCAAATTACAATGAACAAAAACAGAAAGTAAATAGGAACCAAAGCATGTACAATATTGACAAAATAATATCAATTATTCTTCAAAAATGCACTTGTCCCTTAGATAAGATGCTGTGAATCTTGCATAATAACCCCACTCTTCTCTCCAGGACAGAGCAGTTTATTTATCACTGTAATCTAGAAACTGAGGCTGAATCTAAAACCTGATTTTAAGGGAAAAGACTTACTTTGAAACGCTCTGTATATTTCCACAGAGCATAGACATGCTCCTGCTTATATATGTGCTCTTGATCATATAATGTTTCATTAGATTTATAATTCATTTATCCAGTTTATGTACATGTGAAACAGCATAAAACCTAGGGAGCAACTTGTTCCTACTCTTTCGAGTCAAAAGCTTTTTGAAAATCCACAAAACATTCTGCATTTTTTTTGTTTACATCTTTCTTAGTGTGAATGAAGGTGTGGGGAGTGAAAATGGCATCTTGATATTGATTTATTTGGAAGGATGCAAATCTGACTTTTGCATAGAGAATTATTTTACATTAGAAAGCTGATAATTTTTATATGGTCTATTAACATGAAGTAAGTTTTTTTTCTGACAGAAAAGATGCAATTTTAACATATTGGAATGTTCACGTTAAGTCTCTTGCATTTTTTAAACACTTATATTCTTTCAGCTCTCTTCCATAAATATGAATATTTCACCATGTTTTTAAAATTCAGCTAAACAAAAGAAACAATCAAAGAGAGAAATAAACCCAAATGGATATCTAATGCAAGGGGCATTCCACTGTGTGTAAGACATCAACACACATTTGACAGATAGGCTGTGTGATTCTATAGATTGGGGCTAGATCAATTCAGCTCATCTTAGCCAATTTGTATTTTTCTTATGACCTTTTAGGTGGTTTGTTCTTAGGTCCACAGAAGTCTAAACAAGGCTGCTTCAGTCTTATTTTCTTTACAGCAAATAAGACACTGTGGATGGCAAAAATATGACATTATTTTTGATGTTTTTATTAATTGAAAACAGCGAGGACTTAGCTCCACTAGCCCATTTATTCCAGATGTCCCTGTATATGAGCCTTTCACTCTATACTGTGGAAATTGCCTATATTTGAAACCAACAAAAATGTTTTGGATAGTTAATTATAGTTAATTTAGGGTGAGTGTTTTGTTCTTTTAAATATTTTATTTGCAATGCTATCTATACCACTGACCATTTTGGTCTCCCCACTCCCCTTTGTCTGTGTACCTCTTCACTTCTTTGGCATCACCAGCAATGAAGATCCCCAATGTTTTGTCTTGCAACTTAACATTTTTCCCTGGATTGACCATCATACTGCAACACAGACACACACACACACACACACACACACACACACACACACACACACACACACACACACACTGCAAGATCTGGATTAATTTTTGTCTTGCATGTGTGTAAATTTGACTGCCATATGTGCATTTTAGCACTTTGCATATTCATCCACTGTCAATATTAGCAATTACATCCCCAGGATCATCTTAGAGGATCAGCGTAGTGGGTAGGGAGAGCTTTTCTAGATCCCTTCATTTCACAGTAAATATTTTAAGGGAATTTAGCAGGTCACACACATTGCAGCTGATATTCACAGTATGGCATGATAAAGCTGAAAGCAAACATGCATTATACATCACATGACTAAGATAAATAATACACACACTAAACTGAATACACACACATTAAAAATTGAATACACACATAAACTGAATACACACACACATTAAAAAGCAAGTTCACTCACTTGGCATTTCTCTGATCACACTTGAACTCAATGGCTATCAGCAAGAGATTTAATTTCACAAAGCACAGCCTGCAAGGAAACAATAGTAAGCATTTCTAAAGGGAAGATGATGTCTAGATGTTTTGTATAACAGAATAGAATAGAATACTTACTCACAAACCTCGGGGAATGATAAACCCATGAAAGAACTAGACAAGTAATCTGTGTACATTTCTTGAGATACTCCTTCCAAGTAATACTTCTGCCATATCTCCTCTTCAATCTGATAAAAAGCACAGGTAATTTACATTTAATAGTGAGCTTCAATTTCTATAATTTAATATTGAGTTTGTGATGATAAAGTCACCATTTATTTTTATTTCCCTAAATCAGAACCCCCTGATAATCCTGCTGCATAGTGCATTTTTCAAGTGTATTAAAGGTAGTAAAACAGACCACACTATAAACCTTTAAGCCTCATCAGGGGTAGATATATAAAATCCATTATATAAAAACGAATACTGGATCTTTAAAAACTGCACATAGGTCTATTTTACATGCCTGCTTCAATTGGTAATTTAAAATGTGATTGAATCGACTGGCCAGGCTTTTTTCAATCATACCTTACATGAGAAAAAAAAAGCTTTCAAGAGATCCTAAGATAGCAATGTGATGAACCTATAAATGGACCCATTGGTTCTGACATAGACTATGTACACAGTACACCTTCTAAGCATAAAAACATTCCTAATGAGCCACACTTTGCCAGACCTCAGGAGGAGATACCTGAATGGAGGACCTCATGGAGAAGAGGTTGGCCAGCATGGTAGAGAGGCCTTGGGCCAGGCAGCTCTGGGCAATAAAGCCCAGCTTCAGCTCAGCCAGGCAGATCGCATCATCACCCTCCCTCCAGTTCCAGCTGGGGATGTTCAGCAGGTGAGCCTGGGACCAGAGATGCACTTAGCACCGGCTACACACACACGCGCGCGCGCACACAAGTGCACACATGTGCACACATGAAAAAACATGTATGACCATTCAGGATCCCTCAGTTCCTAGACATACACATACTCACATACACATTCTCTCTCTCTCACACACACACACACACACACAAAAGATCAGCTCCTATCCTCTCTCTCTCTCTCTCTCTCTCTCTCTCTCTCTCTCTGATGAAATGTAAATTGCTTGAACTGAAAGGATTCATGCTGTTATTGGCTTCTCACATAAAAGTCACACTTTTACTTGCATGTACACTGGATTTAATTACATCCTGAGTATCTAAACCAATTGTCAGCTCCAGTCATAAAATATGTTAACTACAGTTTTTTGTAAAACTGAAACTTAGTCAGAAAACCTAGTTAAGGTAAACATTAATTTACCTTAAACCTATTATCAATTTACTATCACTTCATATTTTACGGGTACTGGTCTCCAGTTACAGACTGTTGCCATGCAAAATTTGTCAGCCATCCTCTATCCCACTCATCACTAGTCAGTTTCTGACCATAGCAGTTTTATACACGAAAAGGTCATTGATGGGTTGAGATTAGCTTGCTACCTAAAACACCCAGCCAACCACAGTCCAGAGCATAGAAGGTAATTAAAAACAACTAAAACAAACTATGCCTTGCAAACAGATTAGCTATAGGCTCTAGCTGTAACCTAAGTGCACCTCCAGTTTTAAGATCACTTTTGAATTATTTGTATTTTTTCACTTTAACACTATTTATCTGAAATTGTATACATAGTACAATGATCATTTAGGATGCAAATTGAAGTAGACACTTGGGCCAAACCATTCATTCACACCCAGGATTGTTTTTCCGTCATTTAAGTTCCACTTGAGCTCATCTATTCAGAAGAAAATGTAAAAAAAAATTGCATTTTATTTTGGGGGTTTATAATGTGTATTCGGATGCTGGAGATTCATTTTCAGTCATGCTCTACATTTCCCGATTCACCAGGGTCTTGTCAAACAAAGTGAACAATTCTGAGCATATACATGAAATTAATTAGGAGCTACATAGTATTTTCCACTAGGTGTCTCCAAAGTGCCCAAAAATCTCTCCAAATGCTTTTTCATTTATACTTACAATTTGTAGGAGGATTGAAAATTTTACAACAGTGAATGGAAACATCCACTGATTGGCTATACAAACATCATATTCCATGCTAGAACCCATTGAACCGTCTCACAGCTTCCAGTTCATAATTGCACCAAAACATCTCCATTATAAACTTCAGCTAAAATAAAATGTCCAAAAGTATTGGTAATCAAATTATTCACTAAAAACTATATATATATATATATATATATATATATATATATATATATATATATATATATATATATATATATATATATATATGACTGCATCAGTTTAGCTAAACAGTGTCACAGGCATGCACTACAGCGTCTGATTAAAACGCTCAAGCGATGTTTTGCTGGGTGCATGGCTTTAGCTCATACAGTGGGTAACCATATAAGGCAATTGAGATGTCTATGTTTTCGTCTAAGCATCCTTGGAAACAACAGCCAATCACACCAATTGCATCTCGAAAACACTTGTGAAGTAATTTGATAGCTCCCCCAACTTCCCCTTCCCTCCTAACACCTTGGTACTCATAGGTGTGAACGTGCGTCATTAAAAGAAAATAGCTGTTTATGGCCCAACAGCAGCCACTGAATCTAAAATAGGAGGGTGTTAGCTGTATATTCAGGAACACTGCTATGTGAGTAATGTGCATTTTGTGGTAACTAAAGGCTTGCATATTTTGTGTTAGGTTACGAAGGAAAGGAATGTGTGTTTTTGTATAAAGACATGAGCAAGCAAATAAAGAACTCTAACATTCTATATACTATTTAAACATGTCACACAGTTGCTTTGGTGGTAATTGATTTTTCTATGACAAAATCTGAAGTGATCTATACTGGAAGCCTGTTTTTAAAAAATGGTGTATTCGGTGTGTGGGATTTCTGGCGAACAATTGCACATAGATGGCTGAATATCTGTAAGCTGGTACTTATATTAGTCCTAAAAAAAGTTTTGTGGATACACGGTCTGTATTTTAAGAACATTTTAGTGATTTATCAAGTGATACCAAGTGATTTATTTGATTATGCCTGATTGCGCCCAACCGCAGGTCAGCTAAAGGGCGTGGTTAAAGTAGGAGGTTAATCAGAAAGTTATACACTAGATGTGTTTTCTAGACAAATCTAGAAATTTGGATAATGTAGAGACCAATTTAACCCTTTATCGTGAAATGATGTATACCCACATAACTAAACCTTCAACACCATTATATCTATCAATATGTCAGTGTTCAGTGCTGTCTGAAACCATGTTTTAAGATAAGATAGTCTTGGGATAATCCAACAGACTTGTAATGTGACATCCTCACCTTATTGTGATACTGTAGCATCTGGGTGATGATACGTATGTTTGAATTGTAGTTCTTAATGGATATCACTCTAGAGCAATACACATGGAAAGTCACTAATAAAAGTCACAAGAAGCTGGCCGGCATCTGTTTATTTCATTCTGCTAACAGACATATAAGACACCCAAATAACAACTCAAATCTACATTATTTAAAATTGGTAAGCATCTCTTACCTCATGATATTGCACGCATCCTCTGCATCAGGGTCTGAAGAGTATTTATTAGCTATAATGAAACAGGCATCTGCTAGTTCAATCTACAACAGTACACAACAAAGAGACATGAAGGTTTTGTCAAGCAGCGTTTAGTGTTTCATCCCATCTGCGCCACATGCTATGGCCAATACTCATAACTGTGGGTGTTCTTATGGCAAGAGCTGAATGATTTGTTCTTTCCCTTAGCCTGTTATGTGTCTAAATGGTTGTGAAAGAGCAAAGACATCTGCCCTAATCACAAAACAGCCTTAAAGAAATCTACAGTAAGTGATGAGCTAAGGGAACATTTGTTGGCTTTATAAACATGGGAGGAGGCACAGACTGGCCGTATTGTCAGACAGAGACATACTAATGGACTAAGAACTGAGACAATGAATTGGGAGAAAATATATTTGCCAAGTGTCTTTCTTTTAGAAACTTCAGGTTATAGGATTTTGCTTGGAAAAATAAACCTTAAAAATGCAATAAATCAAAGGTTTCTGTTGAATATTTAAATATTCCCAATGTATAACACATGAACAAGAGTAAAATCTACTCTGTAAGAAGCAGACATCTGTACCTTGACTCGAGTGAGATCGTAGGGATTTAGAACGGAACCCTGGAAGAATACCACTTGAGTGAAGTGGCGTTTGAGTAAAGCTTCCAGCTCAAGATTAGGTTCAATACTGTAACACACAAAACAACAGAGTACTGTGAATAGGGACACAAAGGGGATCTAATCACAGTCAAAGCAACATTGACAAAGACTAGTTACTTTCTTCTAACCTCCGTAGTAACGTATCAAAAACAAATCTCTAAAGTGTTATGTTTCAGAATTTAAATTGTGTTTACTGTGGTTTTATGTGCAAATGGTTAGTATTTACAACTCTTACAATTTATACCAAATGCAACAGCTCTTATCCTGCAATAGAATGTGTAATCAGTACTTACTGATGGAGAAAAACAATTTCTACATTAACATCATCCCTGTCCTCATGAAGGAAGTCTTTCAGGAAGTTGGAAACACTTTCCAGATTTATATTACCACACACAACAATATGTCTGCGAGACAAAATTCATGTCATGTGAGATTCATGTCATGTGAACAGTCGTGAAAAATTGTTGTCAACAGCACCATCCTGCTTTTTAAAAAAAGTAAATAAATTTTATATATATATATATATATATATATATATATATATATATATACACACACACACACACACACACACACACACACACACACACATATTTAAATAAAATTATATGCCGTCATATCACAGTCATTTTATATATACAAAAAACTGAAAAATTGAATACATTCTGCAGTTTTAAACACAGCAAAAATTACTGGCTTTAATTAACAATTAGTTTGACAAAAATTAATGAATGAACCATATCACTACTAACTAATATATATCATTATTACTTATTACTTATTATTGCTTAAACAACCATGCAACTGAATGCTACATGTTTATGCAGGTTTCCATCACCATATTCCTCCTCCTATATTTACAATAACTCTATTAATTGAAAAGTGTATTTGCATTGTATTCTGTCCTGAATTTCTCCCATATCCTTTTTCATCTCTATCAAGAGTGCCACTAATTGTAAACCTGGTTGTATCTTATACAGCATACAACATAATTTTATCAATACAAAATTACAAAAACAAATAAAAACAGTTTAAAGCAGATATATTTTATAGCACTAATAGCCAAAGATAAAAAGAGCTCAAGTTTCATATAAAATCCAACTTTGCAATTTATGGTGGCTTACACAATACACAATAAGCAGTGGAATGACTTGTTTCATTTCACCAAGATCCTCAAACACAGAGTGATGCTGCTCCCAAAAGCCAAAGTGGGATGTCTGAGTTCAGAAGGAGGAGGCTGTCTTCTTCTTTTGAAAAGAAATTCCCTATCCAGCATCTCAGAATCAACCTTTGCCAAAGAGATATAGATGTTTCTTGTGTCAGTGTACTAGAAATATTTTGTCCAGTTAGAATGACTTACTTTCTGCCTGGGGTCATGTTATAAGTCCCTCCATATTTCTGCCGATTTAGGAGGATAGCAGCGATTTCTGGCACGTAGCGAGCAAACATGGCCTACATGCACAAGACACAGAGAGACACAGAGGTATGCAGGTGGGGTTTTGTAGCAGGGAAGAACAGCCACACACAATACTTACTTTCTCCCATTTACTGCACTAAAAGAAGCAGGCACAGAGGTTATTTATAAAACAGGAGAATGTATAAAGTAAAATAGACTTAAATCTTATATTTCCATTTGTCTATTCTATTTTATTATATTTCTATTTTTGTATCTCTCTCAGTCTCACACATCTCTCCTATTTGGTGAAAGACTGACATTCTCTCTTAGTGTGACACCCTGGCAGCGCGAAGGAAGATGGACGCTCTCTCTCTCTGTGCCATCTAGACGGCTTTAATGGAACATGGGCATTCTCCCTCTATACCCCCCGGATGGTTCTACATGGTTGAGTGCCAGTGAGTTGTAAGAATCAGCATTTCCCTTTTTACGTTACCAGTTGGTAACAATAGTAACTTTATTGTTTACACATCACATTAGATCAGTTAACTTTTTCTAACTACCTCAGTTCTATAATTACATTTACATTTACAGCATTTAGCTGACACTTTTATCCAAAGCGACTTACAATTATAACTGAGTACAACTTGAGCAATTGAGGGTTAAGGGCCTTGCTCAGGGGCCCAATAGTGGCAACTTGGCAGTTTACTTATCCCTCTGCCTTTTTCACAATGGTTTTCCCTTTTTCTTCTGATTATTTAGTCATGCTTTCATCACAAAGTTAATTTGTGATGAATGGATGGTCATCCCTATAGGTTACTTAAACAGTTTTCTTTCTCTTTTTATCAATTAACCTTATCAACTGTAATTGACAATATATTAAAAATGTTAAAACGGCTATATTAGTTTTATGGTTTCAATAGATTATGGTTCTTTTCTTCATAACAAACATAAAACATTAGTAGGCTATTCTGATATCTCAGTAGCTAGCTAACATTAACTGATCTGTGGTTGCTGATTTTTGCATGACAATCCTACATTTTGACATATTTTCATGTCAGATTTTGCCTTGTTGAAGGCTTATACAGTGCATCCGGGAAGTATTCACAGTGCTTCACTTTTTCCACATTTTGTTATGTTTCAGCCTTATTCCAAAATTTATTAAATCCATTTTTTTCCCTCAAAATTCTACACACAATACCCCATAATGACAGAGTGAAAAAAGTTTGTTTGGAATTTTTGCAAATTTATTAAAAATAAAAAACCCAAAAAACCACATGTACATAAGTATTCACAGCCTTTGCCATGAAACTCAAAATTGAGCTCTGGTGCATCCTGTTTCCACTGATCATCCATCAGTTGTTTTGACTTGATTGGAGTCCACCTGTGGTAAATCCAGTTGATTGGACATGATTTGGAAAGGCACACACCTGTCTATATAAGGTCCCATAGTTGACAGTACATGTCAGAGCACAAACCAAGACATGAAGTCCAAGGAATTGTCTGTAGATCTCAAAAGACAGAATTTTATCGAGGCACAGATTGGGGGAAGGGTACATAAAAATTTCTGCAGCATTGAAGGTCCCAATGAGCACAGTGGCCTCCATCATCCATAAATGGAAGAAGTTTGGAACCATCAGGACTCTTCCTAGAGCTGGCTGCCTGGCCAATCTGACTGATTGGGGTAGAAGGGCCTAGAAATCAGGGAGGTGATCAAGGACCCAAGGGTCACTCTGACAGAGCTTCAGCATTTCTCTGTGGAAAAAGAAAAACCTTCCAGAAGGACAACCATTTCTGCAGCACTCCACTAATTAGGCCTGTATGGTAGAGTTGCCAGATGGAAACCACTCCTCAGTAAAAGGCACAAGACAGCTCGCTTGGAGTTTACCAAAAGGCACCTGAAGGACTCTCAGACTATGAGAAACAAAATTTTCTGGTCTGATGAAACAAAGATTGAACTCTTTGGCCTGAATGCCAAGAGTCACATCTGGAAGAAACCAGGCACTGCTCATCAGCCTGTCAATACCATCCCTACAGTGAACCATGGTAGCGGCAGCATCATGCTATGGGGTTTTTCGTCAGCAGTAACTGGGAAACCAGTCAGGGTTAAGGGAAAGATGAACACAGCAATGTACAGAGACATCCTTGAAGAAAACCTGCTCCAGAGCGCTCTGGACCTCAGAATGGGGCGAATGTTCATCTTCCAACAGGACAACGACCCAAAGCACACAGCTAGGATAACAAAGGAGTGGCTTCGGGACAACTCTGTGAATGTTCTTGAGTTGCCCAGCCAGAGCCCAGACTTGAACCTGATTGAACATCTCTGCAGAGGTCTGAAAATGGCTGTGCCCTGACGCTCCCCATCCAACCTGATGGAGCTTGAGAGGTTCTGCAAAGAAGGGGGGAAACTGCCCAAAAATAGGTGTGCCAAGCTTGTAGTATCATACTCAAAAATACTTAAGCCTGTAATTGTTGCCAAGGGTGCTTCAACAAAGTATTGAGCAAAGGCTGTGAATACTTATGTTCATGTGGTGTGGGTTTTTTTTGTTGTTGTTTTTTTGTTTGTTTGTTTTTTTTGGGGGGGGGGTATTTTTAATAAATTTGCAAAAATTCCAAACAAACTTTTTTTTTCACTTTGTAATTATGGGGTATTGCGTGTAGAATTTTGAGGGGGGAAAATTAATTTAATCAATTTTGGATAAGGCTGTAACATAACAAAATGTGGAAAAAGTGAAGCATTGTGAATACTTTCTGGATGCACTGTATGTCCAAAATAAATGAAGTCCATCAGTGACTTAGGACAGCATATTGAAAATGTCTGTCAAAAACCTGTCCAGTGTGTTTACATAAAAGCCATCGATTACAACTTCAGTGTTCTTGAAGGGTTGTGCCATTTTGTAGGGTAGGAGTTCATCCACTAACCCTTGTAACCCTTGTTCAAATGGGCAAGTTGACACTCAAAAACATGGGGTAGGGGTTAAAAAAAAGGAAATGGGATTGGGCCAGTTATAAGGAGAGATGGTTAATTATAGTTCTAAAGATTTAGCAAATCATACCAAAAAAAAACAATTTCACAAATAAACATTTTAAGACAAAAGTAAACAATCTATTTAAATTTTCTGGTTTTGAACATGCTGTGGTGTGCACACCATGACAATCAGGACCATATCATGCATCAACCTTTGATAAAGCTTGTTGGAGTTTTGCAAAGAAAAACTAGGTGTGTATACCTACATAACTGTATATCTGAGTTTGAAGTAAAAAGCAAATCTATAAATTGACAGTTCCAATTAGCATATACAAAAAATAAGCATAATAATCTGATGGTACATGAAATATTAAATATTGTTTTGGAGGAGCTGTTACTGAAAACCATAACACACAAAGCAAAAAGCACAGGAAGCAACTCTCAGAGGGATGCACTGGCCAGGGTGAGTTTGGATTGGTGCTGGAATCACATGAAGTAAATTCTGCATCCAGCAACAGTGTTCAATCAACAGTGTTCAATCATGAGGATCTGATTACTGTGACCATAATACTTGAAAGCAAGGAAGACAAAAGAATTATGGGATTTGTTGTTTTACCAAACCACCGAGGATGAAAAACACCATGAATATGCGTCCAAGGTCCGTTTTAGCATAAATATCGCCATATCCCACCATGGACATGGTTACCATGAGCAGATACAGACATTCCCCATAGCTAAGTGACTGGGAATTTTCGAAGTTTTTCCAAGGATCCCCCGAGTTTTCCACCTGGAACATAAACACTTTGAACATTATTTGAAACACTAAGTTATTTTCATTTCACCTACAGTTACATGTTTGTTTCATAGTACAAGAAAAATACTTGGCCAATTTTACACCATATACATGTGAAAACAGTGTAAACTTGAGCTTCTCAGTGGGACAATATGTAAAATTTGAATAACTGGCAAAAACTTACTAGCTGCACTATTTTCACTTTACTAACATGTTGGGATTATAAACTTACCAAGTGTATAAAGCCTGCCCCTGTTAGCCATGTGCTTATGAAGATTGAGCACAAGTTCACCAACTTTATGGAATCCCTGCAGAAAGCAAAATTCAGCTAGATCAGTGAATTCTCCATAAAAATCCATGTCTCATCTCACAGAGAGAAGGCTGAGAGATGTGTTTACAGCATGTTTTGTGTTTTGGCATGTAAGGTCTCCATGGACATTAATTGTGGATTGTATTTTATGCAGAGGGACAGGTACATTCCTAAATGCTTATAAAGTTAGATGAACAACTCCATTTAATTCAACACAGCTATGTCAAGCGGTTTTGAGGGCTTTTACCAGGCTTAATAAACATAAATATTACACTTCATTCAGTGAAGTACACAAGGTATCCAGAGTAATGTGTCAGTGGTCCTTAGTCAGCTGTACAAGCACTGAAAAAAACATTTTGACTCTATATAATTTGATCTCTACATCTTTTACAATACACTGCAAAAGAGATAGAAACAATGTGTCAATTGAATTGACTACCCCCCAACCAAGTACTGATTAGTGAAGAGTCCCACCCCTCCCCTTTGTTAAATATTATACCTGCTGCAAAAGCTGTATTAATAACAAGTTTTAATGACTAAAGTTCAAAGCTACCTATTTCACCCTTTTCTCCCAACCAACCAGAGCATTCTATCATGGGGTCATCATCCCTCCAGTAGATTCTTTCTGAAAGATATACACACACACACTTCCCGCACCCTTCCCCTTTGGAATTCTACAAATTCTGAAAAAAAAAGAATTAATATTCACACAATATTAACCCTCCGATATTCTTAAAATACAGTCCATCCATTCATGTAAAATTTCTTAGAACTAATATAAGTACCTGCTTACTGATTTTCAGCTACATGCAACAATTGACCAAAATCGCACGCTGAATACACCATGCTTATTTTGTTTATTTTCACAGTGTTCAGGTCTGTCCTTTTTAAATGGCCTTTAAAATGCTTCTGATATAAAATAACTTCAGATTTTGTCGTAGAAAACTGAAACACCATCAAAGCAACTGCATGACATGCTTAAATAATATATAGAATCTTAGTAAATTTATTTGCTAACTCACATCTCTGTACAAAAACATGCATTTATTTCCTTCATAAACTAACACAAAATATACAAGCCTTTAGTTACCACAAAATGCATATTAGTCATGCAGCAATATTCCTGTTTAGAAAGCTAAAACCCTCCTCTCTTAGATTCCGTGGTTGCTGTTGGGCCATTTTCTTTTGAGTGATACTCATTCAAACCTATGAGTACCAAGGTGTTAAGGGGGAAGTGGGGGGGACTATAAAATTACGTCACAACTGTTTACTAGACACACCCCAAATGATCGGCAGCTGTTTAAAAAATGAAGCTTCCTTAGATGAAAACATATACACCACATTTGTCTTGTATGCTCACCCAATGATGGAGGGCAGTGTGCTCAAAAATACATTGCTTGTGCGCTTCAGCTAGGTAAGATGTATACATGTGGCGCTGCTTGGTGAAACTGATGCAGTCATGGATATTGTTTTTATTGAATAATTTGATCATCAATACTTTTGGACATCATGAAAAGAAGTGGCTTATTTTACCTAAAGTTTGTGGAGTTGTTTAGGTGCAGTTATGAGCTAGAAGCTGATAGTGACAGTTCAGTGGCTTCTAGCATGACCCACAAGAGGAAGCATTTGAGCTTTTGTGATTGTAACAAGGTAAAAATGTTTACAAAATGAACATTTTGTAATATTAAATGAATGTTTGTGCATATAAGAATGTATACTATATGTGCACAGTATTACAGCATTTAGAGTATTACAGTATTTTTCAGCCTTTAGCCTATTAGCATTTTAGCCTTTTACCAATTAAGCTAACAGCAATGAAGCTACTATCTTATGGCCTTTTATCAATTAAACCATTAACAATGAAGCTAATATTGTATTTTAGTAAGTTGTCAAACATTGTTGTGATGTTTTAGGAAAACAAACTCTTGCACACACTTCATGTACCATGATTGACAACTAGATGAGCTCAAATGGAACCTAAATTATGGGGGGGGGGAGGCCTGGATGTGAATGAATGTCTTGTCAAGTGTCTAGTTTGTAGTATGTATAGTATGTAAGTATATACATACACAAACAAACACACACACACACACACACACACACACACACACACACACACACACACACACACTATACTAGCATACTTTCACACAAAAAAACTTTAACAAAGTAATCTTTTCCTAATATAGTCAATTTTGTCAAACAAAATGTGTATTGGCAATCAATTTCACAACTTTTGCACAGAAGTAGCATTTAGCAATGCACCCAAAATACGCTTGCTAGCTATCTAAGTTCATTATTGTAGTGATATTTGTAAACTAACATTCAATTATCCATCAATCTCTTTTATTTTTGGATTCTTCTTCAAAGGAATCAAACGTCTCAGACTCTAAATCTGTTACCTTCATCACTACTTTCCAAAATTGCTGCAACTTCAGCAGCTGTACACTTGTTGCACAATATTTTAGCTAGCTGGCTAGATAGATGTCAATTGAATGAGGAAAGAAATGTTTCCAATGTGAAGGGTGATGGGTCACACAGATTGACACAGAAATTAATCAATTACACATGGCAATATGAATAAGACCTGAGTGACAGATGAATATACAAATCACACGGTGGGAGACTGATTATCTTAACCTATAATCTAAGCTCTGTATCTAACCAGTTATAGGCTCTTTATTCTTACTATCTGTATTTTATCAGTAGATAGTCTATTATCAATAGATAAAATACAGTGATAAATCTATCAATAGATAGTCTGTATTTAGGTGCCATTACAAGTTGATGTATTTGTTCTTCATGATCTTTCATGAAAAGTCGATTTTGTATTTAGCTAGCTATGATTGTGAGTACAGAAGCTGGCTAACAGTCTGAAGCTATTCTGATGAACAAGCAAAAGTTGCTGTCAGTTTAGTGTTGACCATTTTGTCATAGTGATGCAACTATAATTATGTGTCTGTATTCAGTGTGTTATGTCTGTACATTAAGTCTATTTCTGATTTTGCTAATTATCTGTCTATACCTACTCTCTTTGCTAGCTAACTAAAATGATATTTGCTGAACAACAAATTTACAAGGTCTCTTTTCTCATCAAAGTACAAAATTAATTGGGGGGGGGTTCTTCAGAAAAGTAATGAAGATGGTCAGGAAGAGTGGTGTTAATTTATTTCTTAGTATCTTACCCAATCTATTGATCATGAGCAGCAGTGTTGATTTGATTTCTTCCTAACTAAGCCATCTAGCAGTACTTTCGATTAGTTATTAAATAAATGTTTATATCTTCTATTACAGAACAAGGCAAATTGTAATCAACTAACACTTGAGAAACCTATAATTTCAAAGTAGATTAATGTATTTTACTTTAAATAGGCCGAACCAATAGAATGTCAGCTGGTTTACATAACAGCAAGTGTTTTATGTAGAAGGGATATTGTCACTGTGTTCTTTCTGCTCACTGGACAAACAGGCTACAGATCCTTATATTTTCTCAGGCTCCAACTTTGAGGAATTTATTTAATCTGTGATAACTATCATCAACCAAGGTAATTTCTTATACATTTTAAGTTATGTAATTTACTTATACATGCACACTATCAAGATAAGACTAGGACTTCTAGAAAATTGTACTAGACATCAATTGCTTATTTTTTTCATTTTATTATTGTGGTGACCATTGTTGGCCAGAGGAAGCTGCCCCCCCCCCCCCCCCCTTGAGTCTTGGTTCCTGTCAAGGTTTCTTCCTCCAACTATAGGGAGTTTTTTCCTTACCACTGTCACCCTTGGCTTGCTGACTGGGGTTTGGACTTGAACATTTGTAAAGCTGCTTTGTGACATCTGTTGTAAAAAGCGCTATATAAATAAATTTTTATTTTACTTGATTGACTTATCTAATAACTCTTATTTTATTTTGTAGACAAATTGCCATCATGAAGAAACATCTATGTGTGACATGACAGAACAATACAGTCCCTTGCGGACCTTTGAAGCCTCTTTATTCTTAGCAGGGTAATCCATAGTCATAGAGAGAAAAAGAAAGAGGGTCAGAACCATAGAATACAAAACAAGAAATCCCACTGACATCTGTAGTACCAATACAAAGGCAGTCCAGGTCAAAACCAGAAAGGCACAAAGGACAGGCAGACAAAACTACAGGTAGCAACAGTTGCATTCAATAGTCCAATGATGAAGATATTGTGAATCGATGCATGGAAGTTGTGGTCCGGTATGTGGTTAGCGAAGGTTGGCTGTGTGACAATATGTTGAATGCTTTCCTACAGCGTATACTGTTCCAAAATATGTCTAATGTATGGTAAAAGACTGATTTATGGCCAAAAAAAATTCAATATATTTAAACCCTATGTGCACCTCTGGTTTTAAGATCATTTTTGAACAATTTGTACTTGTTCACTTTAGCACTAGCTATCTGAAATTGTAAAGAAATTAATCAGGAGTCCTAGACATCACCAAAGTGTCCAAAAACCTAAATGAACACATCAATCACAGGTGTTTTTTGTTGTTGTTGCTATAACATCAGAACAATTTTCAACAACTTACTAAAAGTAGATATTAGCTTCATTGTAGCTTCGTTGTTAAAGGCTAAACAATATTAGCTTCATTGCTGTTAGCTTCATTGCTATTAGGCTAAAAGGTTATGCTGGGGAAAATACTGTAATACTGCAAATGCTGTTGTTCTGTAAAGAAATATTATGCCTTCTCATTTATTCTTACAATTTGTAGCAGGATTACAAATTTTCCAGTAGTGAATGGAAACATCAAGTGATTTGAGATACCAACATTTTAGATAGTTCATGCTAGAGGCCACTGAACCCTTTCTCAGATTCCATAACTCATAACTGCACCCAAACAACTCCACATAAACTTCAGCTAAAATAAGCCTCTTCCTTTCCATGATGTCCAAAAGTATTGACAATCTAAGTATTCACAAAAACAATATCCATGACTGATATCATTTTTGCCAAACAGTGTAACACGCATATGCAACACTTTATCTTATTAGAATGCGCAAGCAATGTTTTGCTGTGCACATGGCTCTAATTCACACAATGGATATCCAAATATGGCAAGTAAGGCCTCTACGTTTTTTGTCTGCGAGTCCTCTATTTGTTGGAACAGTTGCCAATCATGCCGACATAGCCCTCCCCCTTTCCCCCTAACACCTTTGTACTCAGTATGTGTGAACAATCTTCACTCAAAAAAGATAACTCTTTATGGCCCAACAGCAACCACAGAATCTAAAAGGGAAGGGTGTAGCTGTCTATTCAGTACAATGCTATGTGAGTAATGTGCAAGTTGTGGTACTTAAAGGCTTGCATATTTTGTGTTAGGTTATGAAGGAAACGATCACATGTTTTTGTACAAAGAGGTGAGCAAGAAAATAAAGAACTTTACTAACATTCTATAGATTTTTTTAAATGTCATGGAGTTGCTTTGATGGTAATTGAATTTTCTATGACAAAATCTGAAGTTATCTTATACCAGAAGCAGATGTATTGGATTTCAAGTATATTTGATGCCATCAAGATGTTCATTTGATTATGCCAGATTGGGCCTTCCCACAGGCCCGTTAGAAGCAACTGAGACTTAAATGATTGGGTGCAAGGGCCTGGATCTTTCGGAGGAGTTCAAATACCAGCACAGGACTGGTCAGTGAGAGAAAATGGCAGGGATGAAGACCCCTTGTTCGAATGCTCGGGTCTGGTTGGTTGGGAAAAAAGGCAGGGTTAGCTTTGATCTTTAAAGTAATTAAAACCTATTGTTTATTAATACAATTTTGTCAGACAATGTAGAATCTAACAAAGGGGAGGAGTGAGGACTCCTGTTATAATCATCAATTTTGTTAAAAGGTTTGGAATCAACCAATGGGAAAGAGAGGTGAGGGGGTGGGGTTGACCTTTGATGGCCCCACCCACCCCCTCAATAGATCAATCACATTTTGACACATTGCGTCTACTGTCTCACTCTTTAGTGCAGTTAGTCCTTGGAATCTTCTTCATATATATTAATAATTTATTTCATTTATATTGGTTGTGGGGGGTCTACAAAAACTATGAACATATGTTCTAAATGTATTAATGACCAGGATGAAGAATTTGGGATTTTTTTCTGATAATTGCAATATATTAGGGATATTAAAGAATATTCCAGAGCTAAACCTCAAAAAACATTTGGTAAGCATTCATGGCAATTTAAAAAAAAAAATCTTTTCTATACACTTGATTGAATGTTGTTGGAAATGTTGTATTTCTCCATGAGAATACAAATAATTACAATTAATGTTTTACTTTTCTTTAGTTTAATTCCACTATAATATTATAGTATACCTGTGTGCCCATAAATACTGATACATCAATTTATGGAACACTTAATTAGACAAATATAATAAATTAAATGTATATACTTATAATAATTGCAAAAAACTGCATTATCAAAATATATTTAAAAAAAACAAAATAAACGTACTATGGCCAAACCATCCACTTGAGGTTGTTGGTAAAGGAGTTTGTCATTTTGAAGTTAATCATTTTGTTACAAGTCTTCACTTCTACTGCACATATTTTAAACTAATGTGTAGGGTTACTAACATAATGAAAGCATGGTTTACATTAATGGAAAATGCATTCATTTTCAAGACTAGGCTCCGCAAAAGCAGTTAGCAGCCATCTGAAGCTTGTATTTTCAGCAATTGTGCATTTCAATACATATACAGATTTTGAGGTTTGAGACAGTGTCAGAAAGATAAGAATATGATAATTAGTTTGAATGATATTAAATCATATACATAAGCTCTCATTACTTGATAGCTACATTAGCCTCAAAACATCAGTGCAAAACTGAAGCAAACCATCAAGACATCAAACATTAAGCTATACAGTAACATTTGAAGTCAGTGAAAAGTGCATTTTATTGTATTTTGTATGTATACTGAAACAAAGATATAGATGACCTAGTGTTCAGTCAGTTTTGTTTCAACACATTGTGATGGCAAGCACCAAATTCTTATTCTGTTTGATGTATTTGTAATCAAATTATTATTGAAAATAAATCACCATGAAAGGGTTCTTCCTGGCTTTACATGAGACAGAGGAGGTGGCATCTTGACTGTATGAATGCTTTCAACTGACTCAAGCAAACAATTTTTAAAAGCAACATATGCCTACAACAGAACTTCTAATAATTGTCACTTTCTTCATTAAAGCATATTTTATTAAAGAAATTAATGTGCTCTGTTCAACAATACAATATAAAAGCAATGTGTTCATTTACAGTTACCAAATGGCAAAGTTGTCTATAATCAAATCAAATTTAACATAAGATAACTGTTCCCATATACAGTTCACAGTGGCACTATTCCAGTGTAACTGAATTAGTACTTTTCATGGGTCCAACTTTGCTTTGAAAGGTTGTTGGGACAAGAACTTACAAGACTTACAAGAACTTTGTAATTTGCTCTGATAAGAACATCTGCCAAATGCGATAAATGTAAATGTTAATGTAAGAATGTTGCTTGTAATTTAGCTGCCCCTCAAATATGTGTTCCCTTTAAGAAATTACATCCTCGGGCATGTGCATTTACTGAAAAGAAATCAGCACTGGGAGTGACAGGAAGAGGTTCATGAAAGTTTTTATAGCCGCATCTGTATAAAATATATTTAAATATGTATATATAAAATCTACATTTAAATATCAAGTGTTCTCTATTCATCTTGATTAAATAATAATTCGCTTTATTTTTCTGTGTATGTTCCTGGCCCACATAGTGCCAAACACCTACAAAGCATAATAACAGATCTATAAGACTGAAGAAATTAGAGGAAATTATGTAGTTGCTACTTATGTAACAGCACAATTACAGAAGTATTACAATAACTGCAAAAATAGAGAAAAAATGAAAACAAGCAAAAAAGAATCATGTAGATCTTAAGACTCATGCAATGAATGTGAAATTAAAACTAGTAATTTTGCAACAACTGTATTATTTCTAACTTGTGATCCTGACATGAAGTGCCAGAAAAATTGCGATTATGTTCCATTATAATTTGATTTCAAATGTATCAAACAGAATAAAAATTTTGAACTTGTCATCACAACAAATGTGTTCACACAAAACTGACTGAACACAAGGTCATCTGCTTCTTTGTTTCATGAAATACTCTAACTGTCCTTAGCAAAACTTCAAGTTTATTACATATTTAGAATGAAATAAATACTGATCCCACAACTGTAAAGGCATTTCTAGTAAAAAAAAAATAAAAAATTAGTTGATCAATAACCTTACAACATGCTCTGTAACCGCTTGCTAGAGATAAATTTACAGTTTTAACTAATACAAATAGTGAGTCATGTTGAGATACTATGAGAAACGGGCACTTAAGACTTATTAATCTAGAACATGCAGAGAAAAGCAAAACACCCCCTTACCTAGTTTTTACAACATTTAAAAACTGTAAGATTTCCGAGATCTGTATCAATCTTAATGCCCTTAAAAAACGCATTCCTGCATAAAAAGGCAAAAAAAAGAAAACACAGGAAGAACAAACTCAGCCATCATGTAACAAAGCACTATCAGTTTACTGTGTATATGTAGATGCTTATTCCAGATATATCTGACAAACTCGGTGCACAAGTTTAAATCCCTAAACAATCAGTAAACAATGCTGTTCATTCTGCTTTCATAGATGAAAAAAAACTTTAATTAAATCATTCACCAAACAGAAATAATATATCTATAAGAGAAGATGGAATATGAATGTTGCAGCACTGACAATACAGAGATTTATTTATATTGGAAGACTGAGAGAGAAGAATCCAGAGGAATGAAATTTGGATTAAACAAAAACAAGAGGAAGTGGCCTGTCAAATGGGTTAGTACCCAATGATGTAAACTACCAGTAGGGCTACTTCTTAAACTACTAAAACTAATGCACAATTAAAAACAACAGCAATTAGGAATTTCTACACCCTAATGCACCCAAACAGGATATTACATATGTTTCTGTAGGAGCTGCAGTCTCAGGCACCTGGACCATAGAAAGCCTGTTCCACCAACCACACTGCACGCTATTCATTTGAAACAGATAAATGTATTCTGAAGTCTTTGCTCTGGCAAGGGTCGGTAACAATAATAATAACAATAATAATAATAATAGTACAATTCTACAAAATACTAATGAGCAACAATAACAAGAAAGTATTTTTATTGAAAAGAAGATATGAAAAGTAAAGATGCTTGTTGAAGTCCATCAACAAGGGCTTCACAGATCAACTTCAGCAGCCCCACACTCAGAACTCACCCTGATGGACATTAACAGAACTAAAATGAGAACTAACCCATTTTCCTGTTTTTCAATATTAGATTTTAAAACAAAAATCAAAGGTGCACAGAACACTAACTTACAGGACAAAGAGGCGAACACTAGCCAAATCTCCACTACATCTGTCTTCTAAAGAACAGCAATAAAGTTTTCTATTATATCTGCAACCAAGGGACACACAGATTAATTGAGCAGTAAGCATGTGAATTAGCTAGTAACTAAACTGCCAGAGCTAATGTAGGCTAATTTCCTCCTGGTCAAACAAACCCTGCTTCATATATTGCAGGTCCAGCTGGAAAACAAAAGACAAGGACCATTTAATAAACTACCTCAGCAAACCAGTTAAAGTAAAAAAAAATAAACTTTTGATGGGCTGTGAAATTTCTCAAGCAAGGTCCATATCAAAAGGTTTAGATGGCATATGTCATATCCTGTACTCAGCTGTCCTGACAAAACTCTGGTTTGATAAGCCCTTGAATAGAGAGCACAGATGCCACTGATGACATCAGCACTGGATGATGCCCATGGAGGGAAAAGGTGGGCATATTCTGTGGCTTTATCATCAGGTCTGACTGACCAGGTCTGATTGAACACCACTTACATATTCACATATATTCAACTACTAAGAGCAAGAATGCTGAAACAGGAACAGTTATGTATAATGCAATTTTATGGCCAGCGTTAGGACGCTCTGAGCTCATGAATTCTCATGATCAGCACTTACCCAGCCAACTCCTGTTAAGGTACATAGACACAAATATTGGTGGCACAGTAAAGAAGTCCACAATTGAATTCACCTCCAGCCAGAACTTTAGCTTATCATTAGCTGCGATGAACTGAACAGAAAGACACAGAGAGAGAGTTTGCACAGCCAAAACACACATACACACTCACACCCTATGTGAATAATTGTACCATATACAAAAATAAACATGGTATAGAACTAGCAAGAATATTTCTTACTAAAATTATAACAGCTCCTTAACCTAACACGATACTTGATATTAAAAATCTATATGTGTCAAATACAAAGTTGTATGTGAAAGGGCATAAATGAAAAATACTGAAAAGGGGCTAGAATCATGTAAATCATCTATTACTGTGTCCAAAATATAAACATAAACATATAAATTCATACAAATCTCATATGATCTTTTACTGAGCTTTTGTATGTTTATGTGATGGCTCATTACACGCAGGCCGAAGTACAGCAGGAAGAAGATGTTGAACACCATGTCGACCTGCAAGGTGTAGTCAGTGCTGAAGTTTGGGCAGGATTCTATAGGACTGTGAAACAGGAACATATTATTCAAACTGCAGATATTCACATTTCATTAGAAATACCAGCCAACAATATTCTGTTGTCGCCAGCTAAGAATATTGTATACCTATTAAACTCTGAGGCATAATACATGATACTTTAAATAGAAGATTACACTATGAAAACTAGAAAAGAGAAAGAATCCATTCATTATTTGGAAAATGGGAAAGCATGCATTTTAACAAGGCAATAATTTCAGAAGCACTCATATACAGATTTTTTTAAAGGTTAATCCTTATATGAAAAAAACAAGAAAAACAAATACCGTAAATGGTATATTGGCAAACATCACCTTTTTTATTCCAAAACACATATGTATTAGATCAACAACAAAGTAGGAAATGCCATATAAGATGAACATACATATGCAAAAAAAAGAGAAAAGTAATTATTAAAAGCCTCATCATATTAAATCCTGAAAAAGCAGTTTACAGAGAAGGTTGCTAATTAGTGATAAAAGGACAATTTTTGTATTAAGGTCAGTGATGTTAAAGTGATGGTGGATGGTCAGAGGGATGTGCAAACATTAGGTCAAGGATCAAAAAGTTATGAGCATAGTCACAAGAGTAATACTCCTCCATGGTCCCTGGCAGCCACTAAAACAGCAGGGCAAACAACTTAAATCTTCAATCTGACCAAGACAGCAAAGACAAAACTCTTCATGACTAATTTATTGGTGACATCCCAAATCACTACAAAAATCATTAAGTACTAAAGAAAATTTGTAGATCGGAGTTGTCAAATGAATATACACTTAAGTACTCTAGTAAAATGAATCATAAAAACCTGAAAATTAAATATCAATAAAAATAAACAATAATTATTTGTTAAGGTTCAGAGTGGTTAAATTTCTACAAGTGCCACAATGACAGGAAGCTACTCCCATTTACAAACTAATCATTTGACCAGCAATAAACCAGTAGAATCCTACACACATTGCTTAGTGCACCTTTAAGCAGATTATTTTAAATTCACAGACAGTAACAACCATCATATTACCTGCTTTGCCAAGAGAAATATAATACATATGTTGGGTTTACCAAGGAACTGTGGAACATATTAGAAATACAAATACAAAATAGTTAAGTGAATGAATTCCATTGCACTCAAATAATAACTTGTGTCTAGAGCAAGAGATTTGGTGCAGTGCTTGGTTTCGGATTGATAGGTCTCCTTTGAATAGAGAGCACACCCTGTCTTACTGCACACACTGGTGATGATAACAAACTTTGTAAGCGAGCTTCAGCCATAGAAGGCAACCTTCATGAAAAATAAACATGGGCTAAGGAGTATGGCCAAAGTCATTTCAGACAGCATCTCAACCTTGCCAGCAACACATTGTCTGCACTTGAGTGGCAGTTGACGTGTATTAAGATCAGGCTCTGTGGATCTGGCTGTTGTAAACAAAGACAGGTGTCCTCCCCTCAGCAGCTAAGGTCAATCATTACAGAAAGGAAGATGCAAAACACCCAGTGACATTAAAGACCCAGTGATACAGTCTGGCTGCCTGATCTATTACCACACAGTTCAATCAGGGAGGTTTAATTATCAGGTATTCTGACTCAATTACATTTCTAGTTTTAATGATGCGAAAGTAAATGCAGGTGGTTTTATCACACTTCTGAAATGGTTACCGAGTTCTCCATAAAATCCCCATGCTTTGTGTTACCATTTACACTGCCTGGCCAAAAATCCATCCAGCACTATGTGTGTGTGTGTGTGTGTGTGTGTGTGTGTGTGTGTGTGTGTGTGTGTGTGTGTATATTTATTTATCTCTCTCTCTCGCCAAAAAAAAAGGGCACCACCTGGATTTAACTAAGCAAATAGGTAAGAGCCTCCCATTAGATAATTACTGCATGGGTGATTATGTTTCAGCTGGAAACAAGTTATTTAACCCTAACTGATGCACTGAGTAGCTTCTCATTTCTTAAACAACCATGTAGAAAGACACATTCTGTGGTCATGGAAAAGATGTTAATCTGTTTCAGAAGGATCAAATTATTGGAATGCATCAAGCAGAGAAAACATCTAAGGAGATTGCTGAAACTAGTAAAATCGAACTGTCCAATGCATTATTAAAAAGTGGAAGGATAGTGGGGAAACATCATCTTCGAGGAAGGAATGTGGTCAGAAAAAAATCTTGAATAATCGTGATCGGCAATCACTTAAACGTGTAGTGAAATCAAATCGTAGAAAAACAACAGTAGAACTCAGGGATATGTTTAATAGTGAAAGTAAGAGCATTTCCACATGCACAATGCGAAGGGAACTCAAGAGATTGGGACCAAACAGCTGTGTAGCCTTAAGAAAACCACTTGTCAGTGAGGGTAACCTCACTGCCATTGGTCAGGTCTAGGTTCAGCAACATCATGTGCCCAAAGAATGAGTTCAGCTGACTACCTGAATATACTGAATGACCAGGTTATTCCATCAATGGATTTTTTCTTCCCTGATGGCACGGGTATATTCCAAGATGACAATGCCAAGATTCATCGGGTTCAAATTGTGAAAGAGTGGTTCAGGGAGCATGAGACATCATTTTCACACATGGTTTGACCACCACGGTGTCCAGACCTGAATCCCATTGAGAATCTTTGGGATGTGCTGAAGAAGACTTTGCGCAGTTGTCCAAATTTCCCATCATCAATATAAGATCTTGGGGGGAAAATGAATGCAACTCTGGACAGAAATAAATGTTGTGACATTGCAGAAGCTTATGGAAACGATGCCACTGCGAATACGTGCCGTAATCAAAGCTAAAGGCGGTCCAGCGAAATATTAAATATTACCTTTTTTTGGCTAGACAGTGTGTGTGTGTGTGTGTGTGTGTGTGTGTGTATATATATATATATATATATATACGATAGCGATATAAGTGTTTGAACTGCTCTGTTTGTTTTCCTGTAGGTGGTACTAGTGTTCATCCTCAGTGAATGTGTGCTGTAATCAAAGCTAAAGGTGGTCCAACAAAACATTAGAGTGACCTTTTTTTTGGCTAGGCAGTGTATATTACAATTAAAATAATTGTTTATTGCCGTGGTTTAAAAAACTCACATTAAACATGCAGCATTAACTTAAGTCAGCAGCAGTCCAACAGACACAAGTGTAGGCACAGCATTTTTTTGTTCTGTGTCAGTGAAATCATGGCTGTGTCAGTGAAAGCAGTGACGGCGCTCAGAGTTTTTTCAGCTTTCTAAGAGGACTACGTCTGAAGTGTGGTTCTGAGAGGAGGAAATGGAGGAAAATGTCATGGTTTGTCTGTGTAACGTGCTTGTCAATGATGTTAATGAAAGTTACCTACTCTTGTAAAAACATTACATGTTGACAGTGGTCACTTTTTTGCCTCATCCTGAGAGCTAGTTCATTAAAGTATGAATTCTATGTATGAAACAGACCACTGTTTAGACCAATTTTATATCCTAATTCTGTATGTATTCCAGCATAACTACCTTGTGACAGCATTATTTGTATTTGTCTGAAGTTCAGTAAATAGATGAGCTCTGCTGTCATGGGGAACTGAACATTGGAAATCACTGCTATTAAATTTGCCCTCTTTAGCATTATCATTACTAACAGTAATAATAATAATGACTTTGACCCTGTTTTCTGCGACATCTTTTCTGTATCGTGTTTCCGCACACTTCGTCTACTGCACACGATAACACATTATGTAGTTTAATCACCCAACCAACATATTTTGCTCATCCTGTGTTTTTCATCCTCAGTTCAACAGAGGTGGAGTCAGTATCATGCCCTTATCTACCCCATCTCTCTCTGCTCGGAGCAAGATCCATAGAGCAGGCCTGGGTGAACTTTGGTGGCCTGTTTTCCCTTTACCTTACACCACTCTGAGGCCATTATGTCCAGACTAAAGATGGAAGGGAGAGCAGGTAACTGTAATTCCAGGAAGAGAGAGAGAGATAGCATGCGTGTTCAGTGTGCACTACACTCAGACCTCTACGTGAGGCCTCTCACATCTCTCTGCTGTGGAACAGAACAGAAATCATTCTTTCCCCACAGGGGACAATGATTTTGCTCCAACACATAAACTTTAAGCTTATTAAGAGCTTGTAAATTAGCTGCAGTAAGATGAGTCCCTGCAGGGAGAGTGCAGTAATGTGCAGAGCAGTGGTAGGAGTAAGTCAAGGAAACGGTGCTCATACTGATCCCAGAGCAGGCCATTAAACAGGAATAGGGGGATGCTAAATGTCTTTAGTTTTTATATTTTCTTATGTCGAATGTGGGTTTGTATTTGAACTTTTACTTTTTGGTGAGGGCCAGTAAAAGAGCTGGGGTCATCTTTACCTAGAGAGGTCCATGGCAGACATACATGTTCAAGATGAAAATTGGATGAGTAAAGGTTTTCTAAGATAACAGACCATCGTCTTTATTTGTTAATAATGTATGTCAGCAAAGGTCACAGAGGTGTGTGTTGAAATGGGGCAAGAAAAAAAAATGTTGTATTTACATGGTACTTAATCTCTCTCTCGCTCACTGTCTCTCACTCACCCACTCACACACACACACTGCATTGTTATGTTTATTTATGTTGATCACCTTTAAGAGGTCTGGGAATGTATGCACAGGAGCACAGAAATTCTGAATGTTTTACAGGACTGCTGAGAATGAGAAAAAAGAGAAAAAAGATAATTCTCAAGGGCACTTGCAAGTACTATGCCATACTAACAGATGTACTCACTCTGAGGAGTTGATGAAGTAAATGATCAGTCCTCCGATGCTGAGGATGAACACTAGTACCACCTACAGGAAAACAAACAGAGCAGTTCAAACACTTATATCGCTCTCGTATATATATATACATATATATACACACACACACATACACACACTGCCTAGCCAAGGCAATATTTAATATTTTGCTGGACCGCCTTTATCTTTGATTACGGCACACATTTGCGGTGGCATCGTTTCCACAAGCTTCTGCAATGTCACATTTATTTCTGTCTAGAGTTGCATTCATTTCTCCACAAGATCTTATATTGATGATAGGAAATTTGGACCACTACACAAGTCTTTTCCAGCACATCCCAAAGATTCTCAATGGGGTTCAGGTCTAGACTCTGTGGTTGCCAATCCATGTGTGAAAATGATGTCTCATGCTCCCTGAACCACGCTTTCACAATTTGAGCCCGATGAAACCTAGCGTTGTCATCTTGGAATATGCCCATGCCATCAGGGAAGAAAAAACCCATTGATGGAATAATCTGGTCGTTCAGTATATTCAGGTAGTCAGCTGACCTCATTCTTTGTGCACATAATGTTGCTGAATCTAGACCTGATCAACTGCAGCAACCTTTGATCATAGCACTGCCCCCACAGGCTTGTACGGTAAGCACTAGGCATGATGGGTGCATCATTTCAGCTGCCTCTCTTCTTACCCTGATGCACCCATCACTCTGGAACAGGGTAAATCTGGACTCATCAGACCACATGACCTTCTTCCATTGCTCCGGAGTCCAATCTTTATGCTCCCTAGCAAATTTAAGCCGTTTTTGCCGGTTAGCCTCACTGACGAGTGGTTTTCTTAAGGCTACACAGCTTTTTAGTCCCAATCCCTTGAGTTCCCTTTGCATTGTGCATGTGGAAATATTATTACTTTCACTATTAAACATATCCTTGAGTTCTACTGTTGTTTTTCTACGATTTGATTTCACTACACGTTTAAGTGATTGCCGATCAAGATCATTCAAGATTTTTTTCCAAACAACATTCCTTCCTCAAAGATGATGTTTCCCCACTGTCCTTCCACTTTTTAATAATGCGTTGGACAGTTCGATTTTAGTAGTTTCAGCAATCTCCTTAGATGTTTTCTCTGCTTGATGCATGCCAATAATTTGACCCTTCTGAAACAGATTAACATCTTTTCCACGACCACAGGATGTGTCTTTCTACATGGTTGTTTAAGAAATGAGAAGCTACTCAGTGCATCAGTTAGGGTTAAATAACTTGTTGCCAGCTGAAACATAATCACCCATGCAGTAATTATCTAATGGGAGGCTCTTACCTATTTGCTTAGTTAAATCCAGGTGGTGACCTTTTTTTTTGGCGAGAGAGAGAGATAAATAAATATACAGACACACACACACACAGTGCTGGATGGATCAAACAAGAAAGAAAGATCAGATAAGGCAATATAGGAAAGATCAGATAAAGGAGTGTAGGAGGGCAAAGCAGATCCAACCAGTGCAGGCAAGAGAGATCAGACAAAGTTTATACCACAGCCACTGCAAGCTGGTCTTTTTACCATAATACATAATTTATGTAAGGAGCAGTTGCAGGCCTGGCCTGTCTGAACTTGTTTCTTTATTACACAAAGGGCTGCCTCCCTGCCTCTTCACCCAGGCAGCTCACTGCCTGCATAATGGATGACGCAGACCGCGCGCGCACACACACACACACACACAGCCAAAGTACTCCTTAAGAAAAGCTGCATGTGTGTGAGTGAGTAAGAGGCACACAGCAAGAGAGATTGTATGTCTGTGTATACACATGTGCATGCATGCATGTGGTGTATCTAGGCAGGATTCTTTGGTTACATGTTACCCCACGAGATCATGACCTTGTAACAATGGGTAGCAGGGCATGGAAGCAGGCCCATGGGCAATTTTTAACACAGACACACACACACACGCACGCGCGTACACAGCCAAAACCGGTCTAAAGATGTAAACTTGTGCCTCAGCTTTCATGAAGCTCCAAGACATCGGCAGGCTCTGTTAGGTACCAAACACTTCACCACACTCCTCTATTACACATTTTGTATAAAACAGGGAACATAGTAGACTTTAAATAACAGCAATGCATAAAGTGCGTTCAGAACACAACCCATCCATCTTATAAATAATTATAGTAGCCCTCTCCTTTCCTGTTGGCCATGTACAAATTAAAGAGTCAGTAGCACCTATTGTGGGAAAAGACTGAAGGACTTAAAGAATGGTTTTATATCGCAAAATGTTTTGCATCAAGCGCTTTGAGTGTTACCACCTGGATGTTTGTTTTACTTTTGCTTTTTGAACTTGCCGTAGTGCGGTTTTCAGTTGTCTTTATTGCGACAGAGGATAAATAATCTAATGAATTATAATGGTACAGTAGAAATAGAACATATTTCTGGATTGATCACTTTACTTTTGTGATGGCCCAAGTGCCGCAGAGCAAGGAGCTGGACACACAGATCTCTCTCGATGAAGACAGACTTCTATTTAAACACAGTGAAACACTACAACTTATGGAACTCACATAAAACAAACTGTGCTCCGTGATACAAAAACACAAGAAGTCGACAAACAGTTTGCACAGGCAACCATGAACTTAAACACTTGCATCACAACCATTGACTGTGACACAATACAATGACCAATGAGTTACAAAACACAAGGGTTTATATATATACATAGATCGAACAAATAACAAGGTGCAGATGTGTGCTAACAATGGGGTGTGGCAACAAACAATGGGCAGACAGCCTATACTAGTATTTGTCTCTTTATTTTACTCACTCTCTTTCTCTATACTTGTCTCTTTCTCCCCTTCTATCTCTGTGGGACAGCGTGAGTAGAAAGCCCCAGTGGCTAATCGATTTCCCATTCCAATTGTTGGAAAACTGAAAATCAGTTCATCAGTATTTTTCACATCCATTAATTATACACCAAAGGCCTCGGAGAGGGAGTTGAGTCAAAATATCCAGAGATACATTCAGGTGAAGAGATCAGCCAAGACAGAGAAGCATAGAACAGGAAATGCGAAACTAACAGTCCTAATGAAACAGTCAACAAAGATGACTCCACATGCACGTGGCGGGCCATACCACATGATAATTGGGAAGTGGAGTGTTCTGTGACAACTTTATTACTTTATGTACATTTTTGTAATAATACTTATATAGATTTTGCTTAACATTTTCAATACAAGGCTTTTAATTGTAACAGACTATTTTTATAGTGCAGCAAAAAAAAAAAAAACGGATGTGAACACTTGCTCCACCAATGGTGCTAACATGGAAACTAACATCATTTAATTATGTAAAACTATGTTACATGCTATTTTTTATCAAGTTAATAATTCTGTTTATTATAATATTTTTGTAATTTCCTTAGAATCAATCCAGCTCTACAAAGAGGCCTAAAAAACAGGCAGACTTGGAACTACCTGATCATGTCATAATCCATGATATGAAAATAAGGTGGAGATCAACCAGGTTGAGATGATCAGATGAACCAGATGATCTCCATGTTCCTGAAGAAGCAACAGGCTGTCTGTGCATTACTGGCTAGTGACAGTAGTACATGTTATCTTGTGACAAAAAACAGTTATGTTGAAAATGTCAACAAGCTCATTCAACCACTCTCTGACCTCACCGATGCCCTGGCCTCAGATGAACCCCGTCACACTGTCCTCACTCACACCAGTACTGAAGCACATCAAAAGTGAAATCCCCACTTTGCAATCATAAAACCACATACACACCAGACAGATGAAGCAAGTAATGATAAAGGACTTGGTAGAAGTGAGATACAAACAGTGAGTGGAACAAATGCTGCACATCTGCTTCATGGATGTTCAATATAAGGGAAACTTCTGTAAAAACCTGGGTGATACAGTTGAAGCATATATAGTAGAAGCTTTGAATCCTGAAACAGACCAATGCAGAGAACAAGCAGAAAGGGAAGAAAATGAGGCAGGAGGTGGAAGCAGTTGCACCACCAGCACTAAGAGGAAACAACTTTTCTGTATCAAGCGCTTTGAGTGTTACTGCCAGCATGTTTGTTTCGCCTTTGTTTTTTTTTTAGTTAGCCGCCATGCTGTTTATGTTTCTCTTTATTGCGATGGACATTAAAGACATTCCTAGCTCGCACTTGTCTCCCTCTCTCCCTACCACCAGCACATGCTATTATACTATTACATAAAATTACAAACTATTATTAGATTTTTACAAAATCTTGTAAATTAGAATCTTGTTAAGTATTTTGATAATGCTATTAATAATGTGTAATTAATTCATTTACAGCTTGTACAGTTGCAAGTTCTGTTTTGGTAAACTTAATATTGAAATTAATATTAATACTTCATCCCCAAGTTCAATTTCAGTGTTCAGAAATGCCTCAAAGATGCAAAACACCAAAATAACACAAAATGACAGGGCAGACATCAATAGTCCTCAGCCATTCATTTCTGCTCTGCAGTGACTTTCAGCTTTAGTACACTATTCGAATATACTAATTAAATATGCAGAGAAGTGCCCCTCAGCATGCACATTTATAGGTGGTGCCTACTTTTGGCATGCGTGTTTGTGTGTGTGACTGGGTAGATGGGAGGATAGGTGCACGTGTGAGTATTCATGGAGTGTGTGTGCATGTGTATTGCAGAGGTCAGTGATATGGGCTGCGACAACAGATTAGAGACTCTCCCCTATTATCTTGCAGTATACTGCTCACATGCATGTGCATACACATATATACAGACATTAACATGCAGAAAAAACGATATGCAAACAAATAATTGCAAACATTCAGTGATGCTAATTGTATAGCTGCTTGTATGCTGAACAAATACATGGCAAAGTGCCTAGATGTATCTCTGTATTTATACCACAACCAGTGTGGACTAGGAGACACATTCTGCCATCTCAGCAGTCAAAACTGAACTCTGAACAACATGCTCACCTTCTGTTCATCATACCCTGAGTTGAAATGTAATCAAGAAACACATGCTGCTATGATAATCTGATCTCAGGAAAATAGCAACAAAAATCCTGAATTTTCCTGTCCCATTTATGTTGTTGAAGTAGTTAGATATGTTTTATTCTAAAGATAGATGACTTTTAAAGATGCTACAAGTTTTCATGTATATATATCATGATTTTACCTCTAGACAACAAACACTGCAACAGCTTAGAGCCACTCTGCAACTTTTGACTCTGACCAGTTCATACAAGATCATTGGCTAGGTTTACAGGCAAAGATTTTTGCTAACCTGATTGAATTCATTCTGATTATAAATTAAGACTGAGCCATTTCTATGCACTCTACTCAGCAATCATAGTAAGATGGCCGTCATATCAATCAGAAGAAGGAAAAAAACATTGTTACTTGAGTTTTCGGGTGGCACGCTTGTGTTTTTACCTTAAAATTATTGAAGACTAAGGAAAATGTACATGTACTTGATGTCACAGAGATTGATGTCATGTCCTGCAACATTCTGCAACATATATTTTTATTTGAACTATAGCTTCTGTAAACCCAATGTCTTTCATTTGCTTGTCTAAACAGCTCATTATTGCAAAATGCATGGCTGTCTTGCTGTTTTTTTTTAAATCTTTTAAAGTTTGAAGCATAAATTGTGCCTCTTCTGTAAACCAGTTCCCAGAACTCACAATGTTGAACATAAACTTCATGCACATGTGCAGAATGTATTCATAGTTTTAGATTTGGAATGTAATCACTTACAGGCATTTACATGACTATTCATCCATTTAACAGATTATTTACAGGATTACCCACCTTGTTCAATAGGATAGATACTGTATTTGGAATGGCCTCAATTGGAGCAGTCTATCAGGCTATGTATAAATGTAGCCCATGTGATGTGAGAGAGGGCTAAATGAAGACACTAAAGATGTGCATCTGCACATTGATGTGCCTTTGATGTGCCATAGTTAAATATTCTGGATATTAAATATAAATATATGACATATTATACGTATTATAATATCCATATTTACTCATTTGTATTATTAATAAAAATACATTAAATATGGATATTAAATATGATTATTTCTATTAAAATGTCTTACACTTGTTGGATCATGTGAGCATTGTGAATTAAACCAAGAGTACTGATTTAAACCAGACAGAGATATTCACCTACAGTGCGTGTTAATGGGTAGGATGCTCACAATCATACAGGAAGAAATGATGCTAGTACATAATCATCATTAGGCTGTGTAAATGCCCCTCCAGCATGGGTTCTCTGTTAGACTTTGTGGTTTAAAGTAGGACATTTTTCTTCACTGGTTCAGTCATTTTCTCCCTACCTGCTCTCATCCCACCTGCACTCTCATCATCAGATATATACCAGATATGGTGACTCGAGTCAGTGAATTGATCTCCAGTCACAAATATGATTTATTTTGAAAGACTCTCGACTCAGACTTTTCTTAACTGACTTTTTGCTAAAGCCTTGGGTGCACTACAAAACTTTTAAAGTCATAGCAGATTATTAAAAATACTGGATATCTCTCACTCCCCAATTGATATTTGCTGATTTTTTGTGGTAAATGAAAACATTTCCATCACAAGTTAAATGAGTATGGATCATACACTACACAAAGCTACTCAATTCTCTCTCCAACTTCTTGGCTTCTAGCATGGACTGCTATGTTTGTATTGCAAATCACTGGATGTTTCAATTCAATGCTGGAAAAATTTGGAATCCTGCAACAAATTATAAATATAAATGAGAAAGTATACTACAGCATTTACAGTATTACAGTATTTTCCAGAGCATAACCTTTTAGCCTAATATAAATGAAGCTAATATTGTTTAGCTTTTAACAATGAAGCAATAATGAAGCTAATATTGTAATTACTAAAAAGTAAGTTGTTGAACATTGTTGTGATGTTTTGGCAAAGAAATCTTGCAAACTAGATGTATAGGGACTGATGACTGTGTGTGCATTTGGAGAGGTTTTTGGGCACCAGTGGAAAATGCTGCGTAGCTCCTAAATAATTTCATATATGTGCTCAAAGGTGTTCACCTTATTAGACAAGACTGTTGAATCAGTAAATGTAGAGCATGACTGAAAATCAATCTCCAGCATCAAAATACACATTATAAACCTTAAAAAAAAAAAATTTGGTTTTTGTTTTTTTTGGGGTTTTTTTTACATTTTCTTCTGTATTAGATGAGCTTAAATGGAACCTAAATGATGGAAAAATAAGCCTGGGTGTGAATGGATGTCTTGTCCCAAGTGTCCTGAATGATCATTGTGCTATGTATACAATTTCAGACAACTATAGTTAAAGTGAACAAGTACAAATTGTTAAAAAATTATCTTAAAACTGGAGGTGCACAGGAATTCTTCAACCAGAATGAGCTCTGTAAATTGGTCACATGTGGTAATTTTACAAGCAACACACCACTTTTCTAATAAGATAGCTTTTTTCCCTGGCAAATTCCATGAATGTCTGGGGTTTTCCTTTAAGTGTCTGAAATTCTGTCTGCTTTCAGCACTTGTTCATAAGCTTGGAGAACAGTTGCTTTCGCAATGTTGTAATCTGGCAAAACTACACCACACACAAAAAGGTTGGTGTAGACAACAACTTGACAGCCTGTAGTCAACTATATCAATAGCTAATATATTTTTTTGTAAGCTCAATATTTTAAGCATTAACAAGTTTTTAGCTTTTTGTACATGCTGCATTGTCCAACCAGCATTTTCTTATTCTTGACCAGGGTAAATTTAAAATTAGGTTTCAAGCACTGTTCCATATCTTTGCAATCAAGACTTCATGTTAGAAAATCAATTATAAATAACAAAACAACTAAACATTTCTAAGAGGGACTCAACTCAGATTCCTATCCAGAGACTGTTACCATATTCCAACTACAAATGAAGCAGGGTACAGGCAGGGTGCCACACTGAGCCAAAAGAAGCTATTCATCAGTAGGCAAGGGGGCAATTTCTGTACCAAAAAAAAAGGGAGTGTAAACAAATCATGTGTTGATGCAGCCAACTGAGTTGGTATCACCAGTGTGATCAATGGAAAAGTTTGGTTGGAGCAGTGTGATGTGTTATATATCAGTATCACAGAGGCCAGTATCATGATATTGAATAACAAACGATACACTTTGCATCCCTGTACATATGTAAAGTTCTGTAACAGCTCGTTCTGGACCTCTGACCTCTTATTTCACACCATCACACCCTGCTGTGGAATACTACTCCTTCTTATACTGACAAATGATAGAAGGAAAATCATTCTGAGTTCTGACCTATTTAAACATGAACTTCCTTTCTAAAGAAGTAATGCACCATATGATTCCCACATCCCCTCGTCAGCAGCCATAGCAATGATCACTTTAGCCAGGGGCTGACCTTACTGCATGCACTACAGACAATACCACATACACTAAATAGAGCTATAAAGCTACATATTCAGTAGATTGACAGAGCTACAGACATCAGTAGAGCTACAGGTACAATATTTCTGCATCCATTCAGTAGAGCTACAGGCACTACCAAATGTGCTCAATAGGACTACAGACAATACTCCACATACTCAGTAGAGGTAAGCAAGCCTGAATTACCGCACAGAGCATCCTCAGAGCTCCTGATGCCCTAACTTGACCTTTCTGTCACTCCCTTCCAACACACACAAGGCTGAATTTACACACAAGATGGCAGCTCCCATTTCAGCCATTTTGGTGGCTTCAAAAATTCACAGTGTGAGTCAGCAGACATGCACAACTCGTGACTTAAGATGTGCAACTTAAGTGTGGGTGGAGGAAAAACAAGATTTTAACCTATTGTTTAAATAAAACTTTATGTTTTCTGTCACTAAACATCTCAAAAGCATAGGGTTCTGTTGGAACAGTGTCTCAACTGTGTCTAATCTTAAATTCAATAAAAGTGAGGGAGCCAACCCGGAACAGATACCAATATAATACACATCTAGACATATGGTTAGATAGTTCTTTATTTTTCTCTAACCATACTGACAAATTACAATCTAAAGTACTTTTAGATTGCTAATTTTAGATTTATATTAGTCATTTTAGATTACTTTGCAAAGATATGCTTTTTATACAGAAAATGTTCTTTTACTCATTCCACCACAATTACTCTGGTTCAAGTGACTGATTATGGTGATGCAGTTTATAGACTGTCTTGTAAAGGTGCCCTTAAGAAGGTTGATGTTCTCTACCAATCATTCATATTGTGCTGCAATATTTACTGGTCTGGCCAAAGTTTTTATTCTGTGGATCATGTCATTTTAATTAATAGACTGAGCAGCACAGGATTCCTCGATCATTCTTTTAGCATGGTTCACAAATTACCATTCATTACGCTCACAAAATGTCAAGCTAGGAAAAATTGTCTCTCATGCCCATCTGGTTACAAGCATCAATATTGGGTCCCAGTTTGTTCTCGATTTATACTCTGGAGATCAAAATTAGAGAACAATTTATGAATACATTATTTCTGAAAAAATCAAGTGATCTTCATTGGTCAACATTTGAAGGATTTTTGTTAGGGGTATACCATGCCACTAGAACAGTGCTTTACAAAATAACCAAGGTATTTCAACATAAAACACAATGATCAAAATTAGAGTACAACAATGTACTACAGAGAAAGATTACAACTAAATTTTCTGAAGGTTACAACATTTACCAATCAGTAGGAAGTGTACAGGCCATTGCTTTGAATGACTTCAGCACATCTGTGGCCACAGGACATCACTAGTCTCTCACACTGCTCTGGTGTGTTTTTGGTCCACTCTTCTTGCAGTCTCTTCCACAGTTCGGTGACTGTTGTGGGTTTCTTGGCCATAACTTTGTCACCAAGGATTTTCCAGAGGTTTTCCCTTGGGGTTAGATCAGGACTCTGGGCTGGCCATTTCATTTGTTCAATGTTTTCAGTTTCCAGGAACTGCTTTACCTGTTTTGCTGTGTGACAGGGGGCATTGTCCTGCATGCAAATTGCTGGCTGATTGAGTGATGAATACAAGGAAGGAACCATGTGTTGTTGAAGAAGGTTCTGATACACACTTACATTCACTCTGCCATGTAGCTGTATGAGAGGTCCAACTCCTGTTGCCGAAAACATTCCCCAAACCATGACACTTCCTCCTCCACCTTTCACTGACTTCTTTACACACTTTGGGTTCAGTCTTTCCCGTTTGTCAATAAACATATTGTTTCCCATCAGAGTCAAATAAATTAAAGTTGTTTTCATCACTAAAGTGAACTCTGAACCACTTCTCTGTCCACACAACATGCTCCACAGCAAAGGTTAGTCAAGCCTTTTGATTCTTTCTGCTAATGAGCGGTTTGGTCTGCAGAGTGGGCTTTCAGTCCAAATGCAATTAAACGTCGAGACACTGTGTGACGAGACAGATCCTTACCCTATACAGTGCTAAACCGGCGAGCAATTCCAGCTGCATTGTTGAACTGATTACCCATGGAGATTCTCCACATTATCCTGTCCTCTCTTGCATCTGTCTTTCATGGGCGGCCAGCCTTCTTGGGGGACTTGACTGAGTTTGTGATGTTGTAAAGATTCAATATTCTAGAAATCACAGACTTGAAACGACCGACTTCTCTTGCTATGGCTGATAGGGTCACCCCATTGGCCTTCATCTGGACAACCTGCTGCCAGAGGGTTTCAGTCACTTTGGAACGGCTCACCATCTTGCAAAGTCAGTGAAAACTGGAAAGTTAGGCTGCCAGTCAAATAGGGTTTGTCAGATGGTGAGCCGTTCCAAAGTGACTATAAGTAATTATAATTAAGGAAATTAGCACCAGGTGCCAAATTAACACCAATAACTTGCAGGTATCTGAAAGTTTGATTAATGTTATTTTTCAATTATCTCATTTAAGTTTTTTATACTATGCTTTAGAATATATACAACTCATGAAATAAGCTTAAAATACTGCTCTTTTACTCCTGTTAGGATAAATTCACATAGGACTACGCAGTGTCCTTGACATTTAGGAAATTGTGTGTTGTTCTCTAACTTTGATCTTCAGTGTATTAATGATATTCCCCTTACTGCAATGCCTTCATTCAATTATATGCTGATGATACTGTCCTGTATGCCACTGGCCCTTTGCATGAATCTGTGATGTCAATGCTCCATGATGGCTTCCTCCAGATTCCAAATGCATTTGCCGGTCCTAAATCATCACTAAACCTCTCACAGACTTTAATCATGGGGTGTGGTTGGTTCAAGTGAGGAAGCCATCCTGGAACAGGTAATGGCATATAACTGTTGAAATTGTAGTGTAGAGTGATAGCCAGGTGGATGTAAAGGCTGAGAAGAGTGAGATTTATTAGGGAGAAATGCAAAATTAGGGTCAGTAAGTCCAGAGTCAAAGGTCTGTGAACAAATCCAGAATACATAACAGCAAAAAACCCTGAGAAATAAACAAACAGAACACAAACCAATGAAACATGACAGAGGCTAGAACCTAGATGCTTAGTACAATGACCAACAAAACACTGAGGAAAATGTAAGCTATATATACACAGAAAAACGAGAATGAAACTAGGAACAGCTGAAACTAATACATGACAGAAAAAAACAAACGAGGGGGCTGAACAAAAAGACAAAACAAAGATTTGCCTGGAAAGAAACAGTATGGAAGTCAAGCAGAACCACAGCACAGGGTAGTTAAGCAGACAGAGACGCCAGGGAAGAACCAACCACGACAGAAATTTTGAGACTGGTGTCCAAAAACACGAAGTGGCACATTTTAGCTAATTGATTCTGTCTCAAAATGCTGAAGTCAGGCAAGTCTTCCTAGCCAGGTCTTGAAAGGACAGTTCAAATGCCTGATTTGCCACATTGCAGGCATCAGGTTAGCTTGGAGCTTCACACAGCCCACACTTATGATGTTACAAGAATCACAAGGAAATCTAATTGTACATTCTTAACATTTTTATGTATATAAATTATTTATCCAGTGCCATTAAAAAGACTGAGCTTCAGGATTCAGATTTCATTGTATTACATTGTCCATTTAAAAAAGTATTGTTTGTATTGATGTTTTCCAGCAAATCTACAGAAATTGTGTACATTGTCAAAGCAAAAGAAAAATGCCAAAATATACAGAGAAAGAAAGAGATAGAGAGAGTATGCAGGGGTCATTTATGTAAAACATTAATTATGTAGGCTCTGTAGAGGTCAGGAGAGGTGGGACTCACAAGCATGCGCCCGGTCGTGTTCTGTGCGCAGATCATGACCCCAGCCCAATCTTTCACTGAGGTCGTCCAGTCAACTGTGAGCTCCACATTCTCCTCCCCCTTTCCCTCGCCTGGACAGTCAGTGGCCTCAGTGGGGTCACTGACATGCTGGGGTTCCTACACATACACACACAAAAACATACATATATTTAGAATATATATATAAACCTGTAATCAAGAAAATACATAAAACTTCAAATATTAAAAGCATTAAAAGTTAATATTTTCAGTCATTCTGACACAAACTCCAAGACCCCGGACTTAAGGTTTTTAGTTATTTTTGAGATGACTCCTTTATTGCATATCTTTTTAGTGTCAATAAAGACCATCTGATTTTCTCTGCCACCCTGGATGCTGGCTGTCATTTCCTGCTGAGTGCTTTGATTTTTTACTCGACAATCAAAACCAAAAATTAACGATCCTTAATTAACTATGTGTTACAAACACTCCTTCAGAGTGTGGACTTGTGTCAGATCTTTCCTTAAACTAGACAAATATGTTGGTTTTCCTGAGAAGAAACATAAACGCTGAGAAATAAACCCACAGAGCATGACACTTCATTTTAGCAGTCCAGTGAGTAGGTGAATTTGTTATAAGCACTAACAATAAAATTTAACTTCAACTGTTTATGTTTTTTATGTCTTTGTATTGTGCGTGTATATATAATACTGGCCCTTCACCTTTGACTCTTCTGAAGCCTTTGAAACATAGAATGGAACATAGGCATAATTTACACTGGGCAGAGTGGGGACATGTACCCACCATTTTCTGAAATGGCTCTGAAAATATTAGTGTTTCTTCTACAAACTGTCCTTGCTTCATTTATTAAAAATAATACTTGTATTATATGCTATAAGCACTAATATGCTTGTATAAGTTAAAAAAAAAAATTATTACGGTCCTAACAAAATAAACAGAACATAATTGTACTACAAATATATTTTAAACATAGAGCAGATACTTGAATTGTTCACATGAACAGGTTTGACCAACAAGGTCATAAAACCACTCATGATCCTCCTCCTTTCAGTCTGAGTGAATTCGTTTCAGTTAATGCACATTTTTGTGGATTTCATAAAGGGAGCACAAATTTGAAGTGCATCTGAATTGGCATTTTTCAAAGCAAAGTCATGCCCACTGGATGGAAGACATTGATAACCATTGATGATACCTTCCTTTTAAAGCACAATGTCTTGAGTTAAAGTCAGACAGGATTTGTTCTGAACTACCTCACCACTAATCCTATTTACACCCTACACACTCCAACTGAAAAGTATGATAAGCCTTTAAGACACCACTACCTCACAAGCTCTTCACACGGGCCATTGGGTAGGCACCTTCTTTCATCTGTATTTCACTGAATTAAGTCTACGACACCTCAAGAAGGCTAATCAGTGAGGTCCCATGCCAGTCCAAGCTAATGTTTAAGCTAACCACATACAAAACCTCTTTAATCGTCAATCCACTTTGGTGGATCTGTTTACTTCCAGAGTACACCACCATATCTGGCCCCATGTAGTTAAGGCAATACACTGTGTTCCCTGTAGTTTTCTATCTATGTCTACATACATTTTCCCTGTGAAGCTCCTGCTATGTGTCTTGTTTCCTCTTCCTGCTCACAAATAAAATTAGTAATCATTAATCTTCTCTCTGATGATGTGGCCTTAGTAAACACTTTCCACAAATCACCTATCCCAAGCCCTGCTCTTCTGATTTGCTCCTGCCTTACCACATCTCTATGTTCCAATGCTCTGTTAACTAATGGCACTGCAGATTTTATTTTCTCAATTTTTATGACTGCCACAACTGCTTTAATCACTGTGTCCTTAGACCCTAACAAGATCATATACAATATATTTGCATTAAAGGCTGTTTATTCTATTTGACACAAAGGATTGTTCTATAAATGTCTTGAAAGTTGTGTGAGGGACAAAACATATAACTTACTTCAAACAATGTGGCATAAAAATAGGAAATTATAGAACAGATGTCTTCTCTCAGGAATGCAGTGAGACAGGGGCTGCTGCTTAAGCCAGCCCCTATTTAACATTTACATTTAAAAAAAAATGAAAGATTTTTTGAAAAATTGAAAATTGAAAAAAGTGGAATAGGAAACTGGAATTAACTCTGCATTGGCATTCAGTAAAGGCTGAAATTCACTTCTTACTTGCATTCAATATAAAATTGGAATTAAATTCATACTGTCATTCAATACAAGATGCACGCATATAATTCATGGCATTCATTTCATATTGCTACTAAATCCAAAACTGGTAGTAGCATTAGAAGCTTGTTGAGGGCGATAGGTGCCCTTAGGAAGAGAGGACTTTCACAGAACACTGTGTTGCCTTGTTCTGGGTGGAAGCAGCCCAAAACCGAGAGGCTGAAAAGTTTGTCCATCTCAGTCATGAGGTCCAAGCTGTGTCTGGTCTCTGTAGCCCAAAGCCTAGGAGTGTCCCGTCTCAGGGAGGATTCGGCAAAGAGCCTCTATTTCCACACTCACCTGGGCCATCCCACACTCCATGGAGAGTGGTACAGGACAAAGTAACGCAGTGCTTATTCCTAGAAGGCTGTTTTCAACCCTGCGTGTTGGGTATAAGGATGCAGTGGCAAATCAGACAAATGAATTGCTCAGTGACAAATAATCTTGACTGTGTTTGGATTAAGATATGCACATCTATATGTAGCTGCTCGCTTTGGTTGTGACCTTACTCACAGCCCTGAAGAGGTACCAGTAATATAAGATTACAGTACCAGTAATATAAGATGAAGAAGATTCATATAAGCTCCATATTCATGGATCTCCTAGATCTTTCACAATTTTACACATCTTATTTTTTAGAAATTTAAGTGATTCTATAGAGATATAAGATTTTATACTACAGGTCTGTCTTAAAATTTTATTTTAAAACAAAAAATTGCAAAGAAGCATGTTCTTAAACAAAAAAAGTGACCTTATAAATCAGACCAACTGAGCTATAAACAAAACCACAAACTGCCTCATTTATACACAGGAAAATGCATATACATGCATTGATGTTTTTTTTTCTTTTTGTATTTCCCAGAACACCCCCCCCCAAAAAAAAAAAAAAATTTTATAATTATATATATATATATATATATATATATATATATATATATATATATATATATATATATATCAAAGAACACCTGCAGAACAACTAGTGATCTTTGTAGTATTAATTTTAGTATTAATTTTCAGTGCTCCAGATCCTGAAAGCAACCAGATTAAAGGGGTAATGTGGAGTGATCATGAGGTGGACACATACGGTGAGAAGAGTGAGATTTATTAAGTGCAAATCCACAATCAAAGTCATTTGTCCAGGGTTAGTGAGCCAACACGTAGAGTCGAGGAATATATAATAAGCACACAATGACAAACAGGAACTATGAATAACACATGGAGGCTAGTAATCACAGTAGCTAGGATAAACATATGCTATAGCGAACAAGGCATGGATTACAATGACCAGCCAACACACAGGCAACAAGGCAGGGTTTACATACACAGGAAAATGAGGTGTACAATGTACAGTTCATACAAATGAGGTGAAAACCAAAGCAAGGACTGGAGCAAGAATGAAGAAAATTAATCAATGACAAGAGCAGAGAGGATACCCTGTTGGCCTTCTGGTCATGTGGTCACCAAACTCTCATGCCAATATGAATGCTGTCATACAATTTCATGGTGATCCAACAAATATGCTGCTTTGTTTATAGCTGCTGACAGAACAGATGTTTCATTTCAAGGCCACTGCAAAAGGCAAAAAGATGGTTTGTCTAATAACTGGTTTGTCTTAATGGTTTAACTAATAACTGGATAACTCTTTGATACCCTTTTGTCAATTTTGGAATTTTGGAGTTTTGGATATATTGCCATTGGAAGGGGGAAATTAGGGCATTACAGTGATGTCCAAAAGTCCAAGCTGAGCCAGCCATTTAATTGCACAGATGTGAAATGGGTTCTTAACCATGCATAACTGTTGCCAGGTATTGATTCCTGGTCCTTTAGTCTCTCAAGCGTGTTGAGAGAAAAATGTCCAACAAATGGCCTTCCAGGACAGCCAGATAATCAACTTCATACTGAAATGCACTTGCTGGTATCTGGAAACCTGTAGCCATTGGTCATTCTGGAGTATAATTCTGCAATAGAATTTTTGGGATTTACAGTTTGTACAATGCTGGGAAGAGACTGTAAAATACCCGTAATAAGCAATTGCAGTAATGTATGCTATAAATATACAACTTAGGACTGAAGGACATTTAATGAAGTACTAAGTGTTTTTTTTCTCATTCAAAAAACATAAATCCTGGAATGAGCAGAAGAAGAGCTGAAAAGGCAAATAAGTGTACAAACAGTAATAGAAACAGCAGCAGTAAAATTATGTGGTACCAGTCATGGTTTTATCAGTTGAAGCAACATCAATTTAGTTCTGAAATTATAAAATAGCAGTAAAAGCAGTAGTGGTAACACTTGCCTTTGCAATATTTTTAATGATGCTGTCAAAATTTGGCCAAAAATAATGTTTAATTATTCCTTCTTTTAAAAAGCACCTAGGTTCGAACCATTCGAATATGTTTCTTTCTTGCATCCATAAGAGTGTAAACCAATACAGCGAGAGACATGACTAGCTACTTGTATAGATATATTTATTTTAACATAAGCATGTCTTTCAAGTTTTCCTTCACATTAATTAGGAAATAATAATCAAACCATTGGGGGCTTGCAGTGCATGAAACTTCTGTCTTTAGTCTTCAATATCTAGCTGTTTAGTGATTGTAATGGGTCAGCACTTGTAAGAGTGAGAGAAGTGTGAATAAACAACCGTAAATGGGAAGTTGTCACACACACAATCACTCATGATAGAGTAACCACTGAGGCACTAGTTTGTTCATGTCACAAAGTGAAGTTGGATGTAAACAGGACAAACATGCTGGCCTAAAAACCATATCACAGACATGCAATATGAATATGAATGAATCATATCACTTTTTATGCATTGTTCTGTCTGTGCATTTACTGCACATCACTGACTCCCCTTTGTAACTTGAACCACCTAGTGACATGTAACAACGTTACAAATAACAACAATGGCTGAGAAGGAGGGAGAAATGTACAGTGCTGTCAGATTATTTGATGCCCAAAATAGAAAGTGGTATATAACAAAAAACTCTTATCTACACAGTTTGCAAAAGGGCAGCACAAACAAAGACTAGCAATGCAAACCTATTCAGATAGTAATATTGGTCATGCTAGTAATAATTTTACAAATGGCCAGACTTTGGTGCAATTTTCCTTCCTTCTTATAAAATACAAGTATTCCAACCTTTGGATATTAAATTTGATGTAGCACTGTAAACCATGTCACTGATGGACATGTTCTTGATTTTACCTTGAAAGTCACATTAACGTTTGTTGGATATTTGAGTAAGACTTTTTCACCTCACAATCTACTCATGTTACCATTAAATGTCAAAATAATTCAATCCTATGTAGAAGCCAAGAAAATGTGATGTGTGACATTAAAGCCATTAAAGAAACAGTGGTATATTTCCCAAATACTTCTGAAGATTGGCGCTTAGCTCTTCTCTAAGGGACAGTAACAGGGATAAAAAATATGGCATCAGAGTAGTTCAGTTGTTGTTCTGTACAAATGTGCTGTAATACTTTTAATGGTGTTAAAGATTTTCTTCTGTTTGCACTGCCACCCTGGATATTGCCTGTCTCATTGCCTGTGGAATAAATGATTTTTTTCTTTTTTTTTAAATGATGCATTACTTTCGTAAACAGTCAACATGAGACGCAGTGCAAACTGATTAGTGAATGAGAGGCAGTCATTTAATTTTGAAACTAACATGGCTTGCAAAGAAAGATAAGTGAGATCCACTGTATCTTGTTATCAGCAGTATCTTAAGTTTCTTAGTCAAGTAGAATTAGCAGGAAAGCTTCAGTCAACCAATTCTTAACTTTACAATCAGGCCATCGTCCGGTTCATGGTACATTTAGAGCTGTCCATGTATCAATGTACTCACAAGTGTTAAATAACAGGAAATAACAGATGCTGTAATGTACAGTTTAGTAAAGGATTTGGTCCCCATTGCCTCTGTGGAGAAAACAAAAATAATGGATCTGAATTATGACCTGCCCAGTCAAATATTTTGTAGAAGAAGTGCTGCCCAACTTTGTACAAGGTGAGACAGAAATTTCTGAATCAATTTAAAAATATAAGCTATTTTTCAACCATGTCCTATGTATGGATTAGTTGTACTATGCAACTGTACATGAACCTAATAGTTCATTCTGTTGATAACTGGAAGATGCAGGGCAGTGGTATCTTAGTGGTCAAGGTATGTGATTTGTAATTGAAAGGTTGTTGGTTCAAGCTCCACCACTGTTGCGCCCCTGAGCAAAGCTCTTAACCCTCAATTGTTTGAGTTGTACTCAGTCATAATTGTAAGTTGCTTTGGATAAAAAGTGTCAGATAAATGTAAATGAGTGCCTGTCTTTAAATAAGCTATGCTCCAGATATCATACAACAGAAACAACTGCACTGGCTCTTGGAGATGCACTTAAAGTGTGGAATCTTGAAAAAGCACAAGTTTGTATTACCACAGACAAAGCTGCTAATGTAACTAAAGCCACTAAATTTAACAAGTGGAGGAAACTAGTGTTTTGGTTACCAGCAGCATCTTGCAATCGGTAAGATGTATTTATGTTTGTTATGTTTATCTCATTTAAAGTCATTACACTGAAATGGGTAATTAAACTCAGTTTAATAGACAGTTTAAAGATATGACCTCTTTGAGTATTGTTTGAGTAAATTAGGTATAATTAGTGAAAAATATTGTTACATATTGAATATTGTAATCTGCTGCAAACATATTTGGGACATATCTCCAATCTCTAAGTCCTCAATCTTCACTGAACCAGAAGAGCTGTAAACTTAAAAACAGATGAGTTATTTGCCATTTAAAATTTGTGTGTGGGGGTGTTTGCGGTAGTCATATAAAGGTACTACATTTTTTAATATACTTACACACTTTTTTCAGTGACTATGCTATTAATTACATTAATTCATTAATTTATCAATTCCTAATGCTGGCTCAACATAATGATGTCTATGGACCCAGCCCTACTTTCTAATATCAATAAATAATACAGAACTGGCCCAACAAGAAGCACATAGTTCTGCTGTCAGATGACATTATCCCTGTAAAACAGAGCGTTGAGTTTACTGAACTGTTTTTAAGGACATGACCTATTATATCCAGTGTCTGTGGCCGCAGGCAATAAAAGTGCAGCGCATTTAACATGATCTAATTTCTGTAATGACACCTAAGCATAAGGTCAAGTATTTGACAGGATACTGATATCTTCAAAGGTACAGATTGCCTGGAGTAATCCGAGTTACTCTGCCTTTGTGCATGTTGGGCCCAAGACACCCAAATAACTAATTAAGTCAAAACACACACACACACACACCTGGCCACCTGTATTCTTAAAACATTACACTCACATAAATTTAACAATTCAAAGAAACAAAGACTGGAGATCAAAACAAACATATTTCTTATTTACTGCAACTTGAATACTTTGCTTTTCACTGTGCATTTACCACCAATATAACAACCCACCCAACAATAGTTAACTTTTTTACAGCAAAAAACGCCACCCTCGTGTATTGCATAGGAAAATTACACTGATTTTGTACACTGGAACCATGTATTTGTGAGAGAAAACAGGAAGAGATTGTTTCTCTCAGCATAATTTATATAGTGGTAAGAAGACAGACAGGAAAAATGAGACAGTGTTAAAGATAATAATAATAAACAGAAAGACAACGCAGTTCAAAATGAATAAATGGCTATTTGGACATTGGCCATTGGTTTTAACATTGACCACACTATAAATACTGTTAAGTGATGTTAAATCGTCTTGGGCCAGTTGTGGTTGGATTAGACTGAGCGGATATCTTTGGTTGAGAAATAGTGGGATATGGGGTAGTTATATTTGAGGGATTATTTATCTGCTGGGGTAGTTGTGGATGAAGGGTAACTGGCTGTGGAGTATTTGTGGTTGAGGGTTTATTTAGCTGTTGTGGTGGTTGTGGTTGAGGCACTGTGTCAGGTCATTTGGGCTGAGGAGTGGTATTGGCCGTGGGGATGTTTAGCTGTCCATGTAGCTCTGGTTGAGGGAGTAAGGGAGAGAAGAGGGCCAGTGTGTGTGTGCTCTGGCCTACTGTGACATCATGGAATCTTACCTTTATGAACATTCTGCAATTCATTCCTTATGGAAAACTATCAACTTTGTTGGCCCGCCACATGAAAACCAGAAGTCTGGTGTTGTCTATAAATAAATATGCATACTATTCCTTAATATGCTTCACATGTGGTTTGTTACAGTGGTCTGTTAAAATTTACAAGCAGAACTAGAAAAGTACATTTCTTGAAGCAAATGCAATTGATTACACAAGTGATTAAGTGATTCCCAGGTGGTAGCTATGGTACTGGTTCATGGCTTTGGTAATATAATAGTTCCTACACTTTTTATAAAGGTATTCTAGGTGGTCCCTGAACTTTTATAAAGTAGGTCAAGCCTTTGTCAAGCCAACACAGTAAGCTTTATTTATATAACATAACGTTTACTTTACCTTAGGAATACTAACAAAATCTGGGGTGGTGTTACAGATAACAGGCAGGATATGTATAAATGAAAGTCACTGGAGTCAGAGCTGGACCAATTAACTGACCCAGCCTGAACCTTTAAGCAGGACAAGTAGCAAAACTCATCAATGAACAGAGAGATACAGAAGAGTTTTAAATGAAGCAAAATTCATTAATAATCAGAAGTAATAAAAATACACAAAAAACACAAAAATAAGTGTTATCATATTGAAGTATAAGAATTATGGGTAGCATTGGCTAATATCAATTATACAACAGTTAGTTCCGACCTTACAGTATGATTGGTTGAATATTTATGTTATTCATTTTACAGTTTTGATGTGAAAAAAAACTTATCACTCCACTGATGCACTGCCAACAGCTAGCTTTATGCACCCAAACCTTAATTCTTTTGTACATATACAAAATGGGAAATTCCCTGCAAACTGAACAATTTCACACCCTAATGTTAGGAATCCCACTTAAATTAGCAGACTCCCATGTGTTGTTCACTCTGCAGGGAACTATTAGGGTGATTGGAATGCTCACTATGATTCACTAGAAAAAAAGACCAACATCAGTAAGGGTGCCTGATTGTATAAATCCAGATAAAACCACCTGGACATCAAGGATACACCTACTTCAAACAGGCAAATGCAAAATTTCTGTTATCCCACAGGGTTTAACTACAACCCTAAGCTAACACATTTTACTCTTATAAACAGAACACCTTGGTGAGTCTTCCTGGCTGGAGGTGTTTGATGAGGGTTGGAGACTGGTATATGGAGGGTTCATATTAAGTCTCTCTGTTCTGGTGATATACATTTTAGGGACAGTGACTTGGTAAGATACTAAATAAGATACTAAGAGGACTGCATCCAGAGCCAATGGGTGCCAGAGGCAATGGAACGTCTAAATAAGTAGTTGATAATTTATTGGCTCCATAGAATAAATGTTTCACTGGTTATAAACACGTGTTAGTTATCTTACCTGCTCCATGACGCATTCGCAGCAAACGGACCATATATATCTGAGAGTTCTCCCTAACAGTATGATGAAGAGACCTCCAAAGAAAGTGACCAAGGATGCGATAAGGAACGCCCACCACATCCGCTGTCCGCTCTCATCGCACGGAATATCTGGCGAGTAGAGTATGAGCATTTCCATTTTGCTTAATGTCCGACCCTTTTTTGTATTTTCTTTTGAGAACCGTCTCGGCAAGAATTCACCGGTATCGTGCCAAAAGTTGCCATCCTCGGATGGTTTCATGTCGGATCTTTCAGGCGACACACCAGCCCACCCAAAACGGTTATCCGTTTATGTTGCCTCTTCTCCGGTCGCGTGCTGAACCGCTTTCCCGAATCCCTTCGCGATAAATGAATAGATTGTAATCTATAACCTGTACTGATGACTTTCGCTAAGCAGTAAATCTTCGAAAACGACTTGATTTCTCTCCAAACACTTGAGCTAGAGCGCTAGCCTATTTTAAGCGTTATATATTCTTCATCAGCACAGATAAATCAACTTGTCAGACTTAATTAATGGTTGTCAAGCAGCGACACAGGAGTGTTTGACCTGGCTGACCCTACTCCGTAACCTATACGATGATGTACTCGTCGTTCTCTGTCACCGGTCATCCGCTCTTATCATTTGAGTACGCGGCGTTTGCTTAAATAGAGCAAAACACGAGAGCAACGGGTTGACGGGTACTCTCGCTCTCTGGCGGTGTTGGCTGGGGCCAGCTAGCATTTTTGCTTGAGAGACTTGCAATGCCCTATACCAATGGAAAGGCTGAGTCTGTAGCCGTGAATAAAACCATAAAATCGCAAATATTTCTGATCGCCCCGTTGTTGTTGAATACAAGAAAGCATAAAAATAAGATTTAAAAAATGCCGCACAAGTATTTTGCTATCCTTATTGTCATATATTCAAAATGATACATTTCGATTAAACAAAGGACTACTGAACGCTACAAACGTCTTTATTGACATTTTTGTTTCAAGCCTTTTATAAGACACCATGTATAGTTGTTTCTGTATTTGCAAATGGGTCACAATGCTATGGAAAGCCAAGCAAATAAATATTCGACTCAAATGAAGCGCATTATATTTCTTTTACTGCGTGAATTATAGCATTTTGGAAGTTCTTACACCAAAAAATATGCCATATTTCCCTACGTCATAAAATATGCTATAAATGCCATCAAAATTCTGTATTGCACAGCATATAAATATTAGCTTAAAACCTCATAAAACATTTTAAATGGAAAAAAACTGTGCTTTTATGCCCCATTAAAAGAGCGATTTTATATGAGTAATGAGCTCCATTTTATGAGCTCATGAGTAATATTATATGAGTATATTATATAAGCATTGAGCACCTTATGAGCTCCATAAGGTAATGAGCTCCATTTTGGTTATGGAAAACCAATGCATTTGAAATATGTCCATCCAATCATTAGCAAGGTTAGACAAGAACAACTGCTGATAATAAGGATAATAAACCAGTGTTCACATTAATTTATGCTACAATGAGTGTTCTCATTGATAACATATTTTCCCATTAATTCCTGCATTTGTGGAAATGAGTGTAATTTCTTTGGATGTCTGCTACCAGGTATTAATTACTATTTAGTCTTTGTTATAGTTCAGTAATACTGCAGATATGTGGCACAAAATAGCAAGATAAAGTGTTTTATGTGATATAGGTAATTGGGTAGGTTTCCCAAAGCAGTTGGATTCATTGGTACTTCTTGCTGAAATGTAACTATGTATTAACTATGGATTGATGGTACAAACATTAATATATAGGGTTATAGATTATTCTATTGTGAGGTGGCAGTGAAAACCTAAACCATCCTAGGTACATGAGAAATAGACATGCATGTTGTAATCATGGAATGGAACTGGAACCTGGATGAATGTAGAAAATGACCACAAAATGCCATTAACTGATACCACACATTATGAGCTCATAGCAAGAGATTTCTTTCCTCCAAAAATGCAATAAATGCAATGAGTATGACACATTGCTTGGTATTGTTTGGAATATGATGCATTGTAGTGGCAAAACCTGTAGTATCACAATGTAACAGGTGAAAGAATTTTTATGTATTTGTTTATTTTCTGATTGATTCTTCTAGCATATCCAATCAAAATTTCCAGTGTTGGATAGAACATGCAAAAAAGCTACAACTATGAAATGATTAATTATAATCAGAGCTGTAGATGATTCCTTAATAACTGAGATACAATTAATATCTAGAATGCATCAAATTCAAACATCAGGGATCAAATCTCACTGATCAAGTAATAGCAATTTTGTTACTGTTTATAGTAACATATTACTATACCTCTTAGTTAATATTTATTGATCTTTTCATCAATTCTTTTTGTTCCCAAAGTACTTTAAACTGTGAATAAAGCACGTTTTGGTATCTATAGCATTTTAACTTACATTGCACTCCTCAAATTCAGCTTAGTGAAGAAGCAGGCCCCTCTCATCTTTTCCAAGGCAGAAGGTACCAGTGGCAATGGGTACAGCTACTTGATTGTAACATCATTGAGACCTCTATAATCGATGAATGGATGTATTCCTCTATCCTTTTTTAAAATGAAAAGGAATCCTGCAGCTGCTGGAGATTTGCAAGGTCATATATACTCTTGTTCCAATGTCTCAGATATGTAGTCCTCAATTGCTTGGTTGTCTGCAACAGATAGGGGATATGGATGAAGACAAAGAGGTATGCCTCCGTCTACCAGATCTATAGCACAATCATAGGGGTGATGAGGAGGTAGACAGGCTACTTTCTCCTTATTGAAAACTTCAGCTAGATCCTCGTATTCCTCAGGGACAGAAAAACTTTCAGCACTTTCAGGACTCTGCCTCCACATCAGTGCAATGACTAAACTAGGTTTCTTTAAACAGTTCTCATTACAAAACTCTGGAAAGCAGAGTTTTGTAATGAAGCAATGTCCCATGAAGCAATGTCTGGCTCCCTTCAATAAATCACAGGGTTGTGAAGTTTGCTTAGCTTTTGATATTACAAAAAAAGGAAATATTTTCTACATGAAGAGCACTACTGCTTACTGCTAACTGGAACAGTATTGTGTGTGATGAAACCAGTTCCAGTTAAGAACTACTGTCACACTTAACTACAGGAGTGTCCCATATTTCCATAGCCATCTGAATCACTTTCTTGTTTTCCTGCTCTCATCTGTTTCCATGGTTCCCTGTCTCCTTATCTCATTGTCTCCAGCTGTTCCTTGTTTGTCTGGCATTAGTTGTCCTATTTAAAACTTGTTCCCGTGTCTCTTGTTTGCTGGTCATTCTTGCCTTGTCTGTTGTACTGTCTCCCTTTGCTCTCGTCTAAGTTACTCTCTTCCTTTTTTTCCAAGTATTGTTCTGTTCTTTCATTTCTTCAGGTGTTCTCCTGTCACTTTGCTTCCATGTAGGTTACACTTCCCCAGTTCCTATACACAAGTATTGTCTTGTCTTTTCTCTTTAGCTTCTTTGTTTGTCTGTAACTGTCTAGTCTTCTGTTTAGCTCTGTTTTCCTGTTACCTGCATTTCCTCTTTTTGTCTTGGTTATCATTTGTCTAAGCTAAGTAGCCTGGTTCTGTGTATTCCCCTTCCTTGTACTTTTTAATGCCTGCTTTTCTTAGGTGTTTTTTTTTTTCAATTTTTGAAAAACACTTCCAATATAAAATGTTATTAAATATTAAATGTCTGCAGTTGCTAGATTGTCAGTCCATTTTAATATACACTAGCTTTACTGCTGTGGCATCCATATGCAATTTGAAGGCATTACTAACAAACATTACACCAACACACTTTACAACACAAAACACCCTGGTTTTATTCTCAGAATACACAAACTAAAATCATGTACATGATATTTGCAAAATGTTTGTACATGAAAAACTGTAATTGTGCGTAAAACCTCTCTATTGCACAATGTTTTAATATACAATCATTTCACACAACAAACGAATTCCTGGGTGGAATAAATTTTTTATCCAGCTTTTAAAAAAGGTTATTTATGCATTCATGAAACTATGTATTTGACTGGTGGTCAATTGATTAATTTTTGTTTTCTTTTTTCAAGTTTTTAGTGAACCTAAAATAATGTACACATGGAAAGAAAAATCAGGAAACTGTCAGAATTACATAAGAAAATTGATTTTCTCAGCCAGATTGTTGTTCACTTTGCACTTATGCTGTAGCTGTATGGAATCACAACAGCTGACCTATTAACTGAGTGTTTAGTGGATGTCACTTCTGACTGGAGTTGGCATAGGGGATCCTCGTTTTGTCTCTGCATTGATGTGTTCGGTACGAGACTGAGTAATCCACGAAACCAAAGAAATGCCAAGCACAGACAGCTGATCTCAGAACAGCCTATAATGACACTGACTGTGAAGTAAACTAAGTGATGCAGTATATTGCTTTCAGCAGTGGCAAGGGAATGCACAGAATCATGACAAATTTAATGAGACCTATAATTAAAGCTAGACAAAACACATGTCTGTGAATTAATAGGATATGAAATGTTTAGCTTTTTAAACAACTAATTTGATTACTTAACTGCACTTTTCTTTAGCTGTACACAGTATTTATTTAAATTTTGATGACTGTAAGCAAATTACAAAAAACAACATCAAATACAGCTATAAGATGTAAGAAAACAGATTTCAGATGAAGCTATTATTATCTCTGTAAAAGAACCCAAGCCACATTTATGACATCAATGGTTGAGCTGTGATAATGGTCAGTAACTCCTGGACAGATGAGATTATTTTCAAATAGTTCACTCAGGTTAGGCATGAAGAACATCCAAGCTCATCTCGCCATCATTCCAACCTGGAGGCTCTGACCAAACAAGGACCTGCAATTGCCCACTCTGTAATATGTCGCATCAAATTCACAACAGTCTGATCCAGACAGCTCAATCATGATAGGGCTTGTGGCTTTTAAAACGGAACTTGAATTTAAATTATTTTTATGTAAAGCACTTAATGATTTGAAAGCTAACATTTTAAATAAATATATTAAAAATTATAAATTGTGATTATTGTTGTTCATTTGTCTAAAAAACAAGTGGTTCATATGCTATTAAGAAGTATATCACAAATTTAAGGTAGCATTTATGGTTACTGACTTTAGTTCCCCTGAATGGAATTATGTTTATTTTATACTTTATTCTATTCTATTACATTTAAGGCGAAGTTCTCTGATTACCTTTTCCCCCATTCTGAGATCTCCCAGCTCTCACCTGTTTTTGCATTTATCTCTGTTCTCTTAAATTAAGACATTCTGGCCCCTTAGCCATAGTTTACACATAAAACTCAAACTGGTCTAGTGAAGTGAAGTGCTATGATTGTCTGCTCTTATCTACAGTGTGACCATAAATATATGATAAATAATAAATTTGACTATATTCATATACTAACCATGTTCAAATACCACCATGTTATTTACTGCATGAGCAAAATGTAGCTAACATAAAACATATAAATATGTTTGCCAATATTGTTGACTGCTATGATCCACTTAAGTTTGGCATATCATAGTCAAAGTTGCTTGATTGATGCATCTGGATTGTGCCAGCAAGGCACATGATTTTGCCATCAGTTCTCTTCTGTCTCTCAGATTGGAGGGATATGAGTGGTTGTAGGTTTGTACTGCATGGCCAGACTGTGTTTGTGTGAGCAGTGTGTTGGTTTGCTGGGTCTGACTGGTGTTTTTCTGGAGAGGCAATTCTCTGCTTCATCTGTGTACCAAGCCTTTTCTGCAAAGTGATGCACTATGGAGAGAAAAAAAGAGGCCCAAAGGCAGTGTGTGTTTTAGCCTTATTTGGTGCATTTTCTAACTATGGGGTGTATTCAAACTGCCAACCAAATGCTAAGCTCTCTCAACTACTGGTTATAATGGAAACAGCCATTGTCAAACTGTCAAATTGTCAAAAATTGTCAAATTGTCAAAAATGTTTGCACGCTTGTCAACATCAAGTAGTGAAATGAGGTAAAAGCCTTTCAAAAGTGTATAAAAAGGGTTTTAAACAATGTTGTATGCATCTCATGTCCATAAAGAAAGAAGAGGCAAAGGATTTTACACAGATACAAAGGGATACATTCAGAGACAGCATCAACTGGTGGATCGGCTTAAAGGACGAGAGTAAAAGGATAGCAGAAACATATAGAAGTCAAGTTTGAGGCTGGGTTTCATCACACTTGCTATAGGCATTTTATAATCAACAGGTCATAAGGTGTCCTGAAGCTCAAGATACAGGTGGAAAAAGAGTCCTGCAACGTATGATTTCCCATCCAAGAAACTTGGGTCCAGGACAGGCCCGCTAGTAGCTTGTGTTGAACCTGTGCTTCCAGCTTTGTACATAATATGCAAGAAAACGGACAAGTACATTATTGTTACAGGCTAATGCCTAAAGCACCATCGGTCACAGGCAGAAACATGTTCAGCAGGTGAGTATAGAAACAAACACATTTTGTTATTTCTTCGTACTCTGTGCCTTTGTGTTTATCCTAGCCTTCGTGTATCCCTTGCCTTAGTTATAGCCTGCTTTCCCATGTGCTTTCGTGTGTTTATTTTGTTTAATCATGTTTCCCCATACTCTCCGTGTGGGCTCTATGACCCTGGACTACAAAAACAACTCTGATTTTGGATTTGCCCCTAATGAATCTCACTTCTCTCCGCACATGCATCCGCCTACTTACCGCTCAACGTTACAGTGTGTAAAAGCTGATATCTGTCTGTAAAGTGCCCTTGAGTTCGAGAAAGACACTATATAAATGCAACTACTACTACTACTACTACTAATAATAATAATAATAATATGCAAAAAAATGCATTTAAAAAGTAGTGCCCAGACATGGGAACAGAAATCACATTCTATGCACTTTTCTTAGTTCACCTTATGGCCTAATATTCACATTACACAATTATTCACATTGCACAACACATTGTGTCTTCTAAGATTCCGATACTCAGGGTTTGTCCTCGGTGTCTCTCAGCAGTGCACACACCAGTGATGTTCCCTGCTCCAGCAGACCTGACTTGCCACTAACAAGGGCCTTGGGAATTAATAGATGGGTCAGGTGTTAAAGAGCAGAAAAAGCACTGTTCAACACATGGGTAGTCCAGAACACATGGCCTCAGTAACACTGCAATTGTGTACACGGTGATAATGATGGCAACAGAGGAGTGGAACTAATTATGGAAACTGAAATTAATACCAAGTCCTGTTCTTCAGTCAAGATGACCATGAACTAGATTGTATGTGCAGGGATTATTCCTAAGATCTACACAGTAGGCTGGTAAACAGTGGAGTGAGTGGAGGTTTTGATATAAAATGTGATTTTCCTATACCAGAGAAAAAGATTTACATCAGGAACACAGGGCTACTACCCAGAAAAGGAACATACAATAAATTGATTTCAACAAGAAATAGACAGACAGAATCCAAATAGTAATTTCATAGTGATGTTATGAGATGACATGATTAAAGTGCAGTGTCAGTGCAAAATGGTTTCTTGATGCTTTAAAATTGTACCACATTTAAATGTAATGTAAACTGTGGTTATATACAAACTTGCATTGAGGTTAAAAAAAATAGGTAAGGTTACACTTTCAAGAGGACACTTATGGTCATGTGATCATGATCCATTCAATCACTGAAAGCACAATGCCAGACACACAGAGGGAAAGAAAAAGTGAGGATAGAGAAAAGGAAAGTGAAAGAAAAACAAACAATGAGAGAGGGACAGAGATGATAAGAGTGTGTGTGAGAAAGAAAGGAAGGATGAGTGTGTGTGCTTGTGAGAGTGACAGAGAGAGAGAGTCAAAAAGAGAGGGTGCAGTTAGCAGATAATGAGCTCTTATTGCACATACTTCTGCCTGTTCCATGGTTAACGGCTCTTTGGCTGACCATTGCATGGGCCTGCGCTTGCTGAGTTCTTTTTGCTTGAACTGTAGGACGGGGAGGAGTGTGAGAGCGTGTTGCCCGAATGACCCCCAGTAGGGTCAAACTGCATCATGCAGAACACCATGTCAGTAGGTTTCAGCTCCAAGTCATATGGAGGGTTGGTAATTATAAACCTGTGGCAGCGAAGAAAGCAAGAGAATGATAATGAAAGATTAAGACTATGGATATATCTGGAGTGAAGAATCCAACTACGTAAGGACATTGATGATCAGGCATAAGGGTAATAGAGGATGTGCCCAGTATATGAATGTGACTAAACAGCTGCCTTTTTATGTGACACTTGATGTTGCCTGCTTGTATACCAATGTGGTTGTTTGTTTATTTGTTTATTGATGACTATTACATTCTTGTTAAAAATGTAGCAAAATTTAAATGATTAAAAAATAATGGTTATAAAAGAGGGAGGGAGCGAAAGAGAGAGAGAAAGAGTGTGAGTGATTGAGTGAGTGAGGTAGTGTGTATGTGTTTATATGAAAAGAATACTAAAATTTGAATTTTATTTGTGCAATGCTGGCACAGTGGTTAAGATACTTGACTAGCAAATAGAAGGTTACCAGTTCAATCCCCAGCACCAAGTTGCCAGTGTTGGGCCACTGAGCAAGGCCCTTAACCATCAATTGCTCAAGTGGTACTCAGGGATCTTAACATTGCACAAAGGGATCTTAACATTGCACAAAGCTAGTGAGTATTTTTAATATTTTTAATTTTTTACCACAATAATTGTATTTTTTTTTGGGGGGGGGGGGGGGGGGGGGGGCAATATATTTTGGTAAAAAATTAAAAATATTAAAAATACTCACTAGCTTTGTGCAATGTTAAGATCCCTCCGTGTTCCCATCTCTTATTGATGTATTTTGAGAAATTCTGAATATGGGAGGGGGGATGTGTCCCAGTATGTATTGTGACTACAGTCTTGCTTACATTTACATTTGTGGAATTTAGCTGATGTGACTTAAAATTATGACTGAGTACCACTTGAGCAATTGAGGGTTAAGCGCCTTGCTCAGTGGCCCAACACTGGCAACTTGACAGTGGTGGGGCTTGAACCTCTCAGGAATAATACTACACTGTAGTCTTTTATCATTAACTTTGATCTCCTAGCCTTTACTTCATGTTGTGCACTTTGTGTTTAACTTTTATTTAAAGTAAATTCAACTTTTATATCTTTTCTTATATCTTTTCTATTTAAATGAATTGTCTATGGTGCGATGATAACACTGTTGTGAAAAGTATGATCTGTTCACTAAGATGCTAACAGTGATGTGAACAGTGTGATTTATTTGAACACTGATGTTTTTAAGAAATGGCACACAGTGCTCTTGCATAAGCAGTACATACGCAAATGTGACAAAGATCTTTACCAACATTTAACATGAATATGTGACATCCATTTGCAGCTGCAGGTGACTCACCGCTTAACATGGTCTCGGGGTGTTTCATGTATATTCGGTCTGCATCTCCGGATTGCATTCTCACTGGTCCGGGAAACGTCAAGCAGTCGATATATTCCAAAACACAGCATGTTGTACGTTTTCATTGCCTTGCAGAATAAGTCACCATATAAACCTCCTTCCTGTAAATAAAATAACACACACATATAATTGTATATACTAATGTAATATAAATGCTTATAATACTTATTCTGTAAATGGTATAAGACCAAATGCTACCATTTCCGCAGCTTGGGAGTAAATTACTTAGGTCAAAGGTGAGGGGAGTGCTTGCTGGCAAAATAAAGGGAAGAAGAGACCTGGGGGCTCACCCAAACAGATGGGTTGGGTTATGGGTGAGAAAACCCCCAGACACTTACAAACAAAAACAAAAGGAGTGAAGTCCACTAGACTTCCCCAGTCCAGGGATGAAAGAAAGAGACAGACATGAGGGAAGACTGTCAGAACAATCTTGTAGAACAAGATGACAGAACAATCTTGTATTTGAAACCACCAATTACCAGCAGGCTCAGGGTACATGTTGCACACTGAGGTGGCTGAGGCCACCTGTGGGAGATCAGACTAATGAGCAGTGATTAATTCCTAGCTCGTGACCTCCCTCTTAGGGTGGACAGCCAGCATTTCAAGGAACCCATTACATTGGCATGAATGTAACAAATTACTGTGATGTTGGCGGCACAGAGGAAGTGAGAGGCGGGGTTGCGAAAAAGTGCTTTTTATTATCCATCAGACGGTCAACGATGGGAAGCACTTGACAAAACACAAAATAGAAGTAATCTTCTTCATAGTGTGAATGCAGTTACTAGACTTGAATTAATGTCGAAGGTCCACTAATGTGCAGCCCCGTCTCCTGGGATCTGTGAATGTAATCAGTACTCAGGAGATTGTGAGCAGGGCAGGTAAGGGGTGTGATCCCTAGCAGGAGTGGGTGTGTCCTTCTTCCTGCTACCTGGCCAACCAACCGTGACAGAATTCCCCCCCCCCCCGAATACCCTGCAAGCCTCCTGGTGCGTGGCCGGCCCGGCCGTAGCGGAGCAAACTTCTGAGGATGCTCCCTGTGATAGGAGGCGGTGAGGTTGGGGTCCAACATTTGGGAAGCCGGTGTCCAGCCCTTACCTTGTATGCTGGTCCTCCCTCTATCTCTAGAGGAGGAGGCGAAGCATTCAAGGGGCTATCCTCCTCTGAGAGGGGACCCTCCACAACCGGCTTCAGGGCCGACACATGGAAGGCCCGAGAAGCACAGCTGTGTCCAGGCAAGCCAACATGGTAGGTGACCTCATTAATTCACCCAGTGATGGTGTATAAACCCTTATATCTCGCAGCTAATTTCCTGTTGGAGCCTACATGGCTGTCTTTCATCGACATCCACACTTTCTGTCCAGGTTCGTAATGGGGGGGTTTCCCCACGCCTCCTAGCTGCTTTTCTCTTGTATTCGGTGATGGCTATGTGCAATCTCTGATGGGCCTCCTCCCACACCTCATCACTGCACCGACACCACACCTCCACTGCCGGCTGGTCGGACAAGCATGGATTCCACAGATAAAGTGGGGATTGGGATCCTAGGACACATTAAAATGGCGTTAGTCCTGCCGCTGCATGATGCACTGAGTTCTGGGCATATTCTGCCCAGGGGAGGTAGGCACTCCAGGTCTCGGTATGCTTTTGACTGTACAACTGTAGAAAGTTGCCTAGATCTTGGTTGACCCTCTCTACCTGACCGCTGGCTTGAGGGTTGTACCCAGACGTCAGACTGACTGTGATGTACAGCTTTCCAAGCAAATCCTTCCACACTCTGGATGTAAATTGTGGCCCCCTATCTGAGACTATGTCCTCTGGTAGCCCAAATTGCCGGAAGAGCTGGTCCGCCGTCTCCCAAGCAGTAGGTAGACCTTTAAGTAGAAGGAATCGCACCATCTTAGAAAACCGATCCACTATGACTAAGATCACCATGTTGCCCTCAGAAACAGGAAGGTCAGTGATGAATTCAATTGGCAAGTGAGAGCACGGTTGTAGAGGTGTGGGTACTGAAAGCAGCTTACCTGCAGGTGGTGTGCGAGGCGTTTTGCTGCGGGCACACACTGAGCAAGACACCACATACCTGACAATCTCTTTGTTCACAGCAGGCCACCAATAGCAAGCACTCAGTAGCTGTTGTTCCTGGATGGCCTGTCCCCACGGAGGTGTGTGCTCACATTATAAGGGCTCGACGGTGGCAGAGTGGTACAAAGAGACGGTTTGGTGGGGAATATAGGTGTGGATTCGCTGCCTCTATCTTTCAGTCTAGGTTCCATCTTAGCGTTGCCAGGAAACAGGTAGGTGAATGAACTGGCTCCATGCTGGTTGACTGGGCTTCTGCGTGGTGTTGCCAGGAGAGTGCGACTGCCCTCACGTTTTTCTCTCTTGTTCTATAGGTGACACAGAAATTGAATCTCATAAAGAAGAGCGACCACCGGGCTTGTCTGGAATTTAGCCTCTTGGCGGTTTGGAGGTATTCCAATGACCAAAAAGGGGTGTCGCACTCCCTCCAACCAGTGTCTCCACTCCTCGAACGCTAGTTTCATTGCGAGGAGTTCACGATCCCCCACGCCACAATTCCTCTCAGCAGGGTTTAGTTATTTTTTAAGTAGACAAAGGGCTTTAGCTGTCCTGCTTTTCCCTTGTCTTGAGAACACCGTGCACACCCCCACATACGCATCTACCTCCACCACAAACGGCTTCTCCGAGTCTGGTTGCTGCAGTACCAGAGCAGTAGAGAAGGCAGCTTTTAGCTCCGAAAAGGACCTCTCCACCTCGGGTCTACATCTTATCCTCTTGGATTGTCCACAGAGTAGGTCGGTGAGAGGTCTAACCAAAGTACTAAAGGATTTGATGAATCGACAGTAGACATTTGCAAATCCCAGTAAACGGTGTAGTTCCCCGCAAGTCTGCAGTCTAGGCCAGCCCATTACTGCTTCCACCTTGCACGGTTGCATGCGTATGCTGCCCTCATGGATGAGATATCCCAAGAATCTCACCTCTTTGTGATGGAACCCACATTTTTCCAGTTTGCAGCAGAGGTGGTTCTGCAGGAGGGTGCAGAGGACAGCCCGTATGTCATGCACATGTTGGCCTCAGGAGGATGAATAGATCAGGATGTCGTCGATATATGCGATGACAGATCTACCCAAGAACTCCCATAGGACCTCATTGATGTAGGCCTGAAAAATAGAAGGGGCTGTGGCTAGACCATACAGCAGGACTAGAAATTCATAATGTCCGGAGGATATACTGAAAGTGGTTTTCCATTCATCACCCTCCCTAATCCATATGAGGTTATACCCGCTGCGGAGGTCTAACTTCGTGAACAACTGGGCTCCCCTTAAGTGCTTGAGCGCTGTCAGGACTAGGGGGAGAGAGTATGGATATTGCACCAACAACTCGTTGAGCCCTCTATAGTCCATGCAAGGTCTCAATCCTCCATCCTTTTTCTTTACAAAAAAGACACTCGCGGACGCCGGAGATGTGGAGGGTCGAATGTAACCTTGCTGGAGTGCCTCCTTGATGTACAGCTTGATCATTCGTTCCCCTTCCTGGGAGAGAGGGTAAACCCTACACCTGGGTGGAACAGTGCCTTCCTTAAGAGTAATGGAGCAGTCCTGGTCACGATGTGGAGGAAGCTGTGTGGCTTTCGTGGGGCTAAATACCTGTGCCAGGTCGCTATACTTTTGGGGCATGGTGAAGTCGTTTCCGGCTTCAGGGCTTTCCATGGACATGGACTGAAGAAACACTGTCCAGAGAGGGAGGCACTTTCCTTCGTAGGTGGCTGCCCACTCGAGGACACAGTTCTCTGTCCATTGCAGTTGGGGGTTGTGTGCCCTTAGCCATGGGAGCCCTAGTGCGACCGGATGAGAAAGGGAGGGGAGGAGGTAAAAGGCAACATGCTCCACATGCTCCCATCCATTCTCGAGGAAAACACGAGGAGTAACATGCGTTATGAAACCAGACCCCACAGGTCCTCCGTCAAGCGCCTGCACACTTAACGGAGTGGGGAGGGAGATGGCTCTTATCCCTAACCGCCTTGTGAAGCCACAGTCCATTACGTTGCCCGCTGCACCTGAATCAACTAGCACCGACGACCCTGATTTATGACCTTAACTGGCAGTCTACACATAGAAAGGGTTGGGGAACGACTCACTGAATTGTGGCAACTCCCTCAGTTCTCTGGTTTGCCTTGCACCCCTGCCACACATGAGCATGGGCTCCACTGGGGCTTTCACCTGCCCAATCGCAGGGGTATTCTCTCGCTGTGGCAGCCCACAGCCCACAGCCCAGTGGAACTGCCGGCATCGTTCCTGCATCGCTGCCGGAGATGGTCATACGTGATTGTTAGGTGTGCCACCTCATTCAGTGAAGAAGCTTCCTGGTTACATGTCAATTCCGCCTGCAGATCCACTTTCAGTCCGTGGATAAAAGCGTCTACTAAGGCAGGCTCATTCCAGCAGGTTCCTGCAGCTAGAGTCCGGAACTCTATGGCATAATACCATATACCACGGATTGTCCGCATAGTCTTCCCTGACGTGGATGTAAAAATATCGCCTTAAGCTCCTGAATGAAACCGGCATAATCATTCATTAGCAGGGAGGCATTAGTCATGCGAGTGGCTCCGCAGGTAAGGGTTTTCCCTGTGAGCCTGGAGATTACAAAAGACACCTTGGCATGGTCGGGCAGTTGGGGTTGATATCCAAAAAAAGTTTGCACTGAACGATGAAGTCCTCATACCGCTCTGTGTTTCCTCCATACGTCTCGGGGGTAGCAATTAGGCATTTTATCTCTTCTGGTAAAGGTGGGGTAACGGGAGGGGCTGCTCGATGCTCCGGACTTGTGGCCAGGCGATTAACACACTGCCCAAGATTCAGAACCAGAGAATGTATTTCCCCCATCTCCTGCTTCTGCTGCTCCATAGCCCAGTCAGGGCTACTCGCCTCGCTTCCAGGAGGCTGGACATTCTGCACTGTGCTCTTTACTCTCCTGGGATCTGTGGGTTTAAATAAGGGTAGAAAGCAATTAAGGAACACGTGAACGTAATCAGTACTCAGGAGATTGTGAGCGGGGCAGGTAAGGGGTGTGATCCCTAGCAGGAATGGGCGTGTCCTTCCTGCTAGCTGGCTGACCAACCATGACAGTTACATTATTGTCAAAGCAAATTAAAGTGTGATAGAACAAATCATTAATCAACAATACTGATGAACTGTAGAATAAAAACAATTTATTGGTTGTTTCTTAAGCTGTGACAAGATACTGTGAACCTTGCTGGTTGCAAAATAAGCCCACTCTTCTCTCCCAAGATACATGGCAGTCTTTCTCTATTACTGCAATCTAGAATCTCAGGGCAGATGCTGTTTTTATAGAATGTTTCTTACTGATTCATATTTAAGACACTCAAGTTAGGAAGTGCACCTCTGTGTCTATCACAGCAAGGTGTCAGTGGAAGCACAGCCTGTTCTCTCTGGACAGCCAGCATTGCCAATGATGGCCAGGTTCAATAACCAGGCTGTGTTCGCTGTGTCTGTACATTGTTACTGCTTTTCTTTTTTTGTTTGTTTTTTATTGTGGTCAGAAAATTTGCTAATATATAGTCTCAATTTATAGCCAAATAGCACTGAAATGTATTTCTTTTGGGGATTAATTGCAATAAGTAATGTATTTCTGTTTTTCTTTGGTTATAGTTTTATTTGGTCTGATTGGATGAGTATTTAGTTGTACTGAACCTCATTGGTGTTTATTATGTAAGTTGGTTCCAGCTGTTTCTCTCTTTCTTACACTCTCACTTTCTATCTCTCTCCTTACTTCTCATCTCTATTTCTCTGTCTCACCCCGAGTTCAGCAAAGGGCCCTTCACACAGGGCCACCTGGGTCACACGGCACCGGTCCCTCTTGGCTAGTGATTCAGGGGTGCTGTAGCCCCCACGCATGGTGTTCTCCTCTGCCAACAAACCCTCCAGCTCCGGGGTGGATCCACCTGTGACCAGCGTCCGGATCAATGTCAGAATGTTATCATTGAAGTAAGTCTGTTAGAGAGAGAAACAGAAAGGGAAACAAACAGAACATGAGCTTTTTACAGCATTTGATAAAATAAGATCTTTCATCACAAATGTATGTGTGTGCTTGTTTGTGTACATACATGCATGTGTGTGCTTTTGTGTGTGTGTGTGTGTGTGTGTGTGTGTATGTGTGTGTGTCTGTGTATAACGTGTGTGTGTGTGTGTGTGTGTGTGTGTTTGTGTATAACGTGTGTGTGTTTGTGTGTGTGTGTGTGTGTTTGTGTGTATGTGAACACTCACAGCACTCATTAAAGAGTCGAGCACACTGACAGCGAATGCTGCCCCACAGGCAAAAGGCTGTGTTAGGTATAGCTCAGTGTCTGGGTCATCTTCATCATCCTGGTCCAGGTACTGCACATTACTATCATTCACTATGAACACAAACACATACAAACACATTGAATTACACACAATACAAACACACACAGAACACACACAAACACACAAAATTTGCTTGTTCAAAATAGCATTACATTCTTGAAAATGGTTCTATTAGTTAACATTTATAGTAATTTTCAGTTCTTTGTGAGATTTACAGTGATGCTGATAAATCTGTGTAACCTTAATATCAGACAGTTTTATCTGCCAAATGATACATCAGTCAGGCTATATGGCACCAGAACAGAAAGGAGGGAGAAAGACCTAGGGACTACTGACAAACACATACAAACATACATTAATTTATACATAATACTATAAAAACAAATCAAACACAAAAACAACTACAAAACATACATCCACTTAAAGCAACACCAATATTACCCAAACACATACAACGTGTGCACATGTGCACTTACATATACACACATATACCACAAACCACCATATGCATATACTCAAACACCAATATCACCAAAAACACACAGGTATGTCTTACCAAGCTCGGTGATCATAGGAATTGAGAGTCCACTGCTCTTACCCTTGATCATACACAATGAGTTCACACTGTCTGCTTTAGCTAGTGACAAAATATATACACACAAACACAGATACACAAATTCAGTGTTCAGCAACTCGATTTATTAAATTTAGCTAGTGGAAAAAAGGGCTCAACAGAAATTGGCAGGCAAAAACAATATGTTTATACACACGTGTTTTTAAGTCAGTTTCTGTGTATTTGTGTACAATGTGTATATGTCAGTTTTTAATATGTTTGTGTACAATATGTGTGTTTATATGTTTCTTTGTGAGTGTACAATATACAATATGCATGTTTATATGTCAGTCTGTAGGTGTGCTTTGTACAATATGTGAGTTTATACACTGGTTTGTATGACTGTGCAATATTTCTGTATTCTGTCAGTTAATCATATACAATATCTGTGTTTGTCAGTTTGTATGTGTTTGTGTACAATGTGTTTGTCAATTTCTGTGTGTTTGTGTGCAATTTATGTGTATTTGTCAGTTTTATTTGTATAAAATAAGTGTGTCTATTATATCAATATATATGAGTGATTTTATGTTTTGTGTGTTTATGTACAATATATGCATGTTTATATGTTTGTATGTGTGTTTGAACAATATATATGTCACAACTGCCCCCTCTCTAGCATTGCGGTTCCCATGGCAACACCTTCCCATTTGCGATTCATGGTTTAATTTGTTTTTCACTCATTTTGCAGTGGTATACATTTACGTTTTCTAGTTTACCTCTCCCGTGTTTTGTGTCATCCCACCTTTCAATTGTACTCTTTGGTTTTGTTTGTATGCATATTTTCATTAATACCCTCCTGCATTATACATATCGGCTCGTCATTATGTTACAATGTGTGTGTATATGTCAGTTTTTATGTGTTTTTCTGGGGCAGAATGAATGTACAACATACATCTTTCATAGATAAAAACAAGAATTTAGTGCACAAGTGCATCAGGTTCAATTGAGAAAGGCCATTTAACCAAATACTAGGTGTGCGCTAAAGACAATTACTCTCTCCTTATCCTTCCTGACTCTACAGTACTCTATAGTTTTGTGTTTTGCTAGTGTCCTGGTCACTACTGGTAGCATAAGGAAGTACCTGTAGCCCATTCAGGTTGCACAGGTAGTCCAGCTCATCCAGGATGGCACATCCATATGTGCTATTACAAGAAGGTTTGTTGTGTTTGAGCAAGTTCATACTGGGCATCATTTAGCATGACAGGTTTGGCAGTGGGTCAGTGATGGTCTTTAGAGGCAAATCCTTGGCGGGTCACATAAATCACCACGTGATAGCCAACAGTACTCTGACTGATGTTAGATACCAGGATGAAATCCTCACAGCCATTGTCAGACCTTACATTGTTGCAGTGGGCCTGGGTTTCTCCTTGTGCAGAACAATGCCTGGCCTCATGTGACCAGAGTGTGTATGCAGTTCCTGGATAATGAAGGCTTTGGTGCCATTGACTGGCCCTCATTTTCTCCAAACCTGAATCTAACAGAGAACCTCTGAGATCAGTGCACCGAACACTGCCAAGTAGTGTCATAGACTGTCCAGGAGCTTACTGATTCCCTGATCCAGGTCTGGGAAGAGATCCCCCAATCACACTACTGAGTCAGATGAGTTGGTAGTGATGAAATCCACTCAAATTAGATCAGGCTTAATTTTTTTTACTTTGATTTTCAGTGTGATTTTGAATTCAGACCTCAGTGGGTTGATGATATTGGTTTCCATTGACTAGTGTGTCATGGATTCATTCTCTGCAACAAGGAGCTGTTCATTATTGATAGGAAAAGCTAACATTTAATTGTTTATAATAATCTTAAATACCCAAAACATTTTGCAGAAGGGGAACCTTCTCACTATGTTTGATGTTATCCAATGTCTGACTGGCTTGCTAGAATTCTGTCCTGATCACAGTTTCACCCCATTGGCTCTTAGCTGGTCAGATCCTTTGTTCATTGAGATCTGATGTGTGATAAAATAATTAAGGGTACATTTATAAGTACTGTAGTATTGGCTATGTACTTCATGCATTTTCTATTCCTTTCTTTTTAGATTCTATATCGTCCTTTTGTATGCGAGTTGTGGTGTGTGTGTTTGTGTGTGTGCATTGTAACAAGCTCTGTGATGATGATGTTACCTTCCATAATAACTGTTTGTCTCTTCAGGCTGTTCACAGGGCTGTTCTCAGCAGAAGAGTGGTCCATACCTCGAGGAGTGAAGCCTGCAGAGAGTGAAATTAAAAGGGGGTGGGGGGGGGGGGGGTTGTGCACACATGTTTGTTTGTAAATATAGTGCATGTATTTGTTTTTAAGTGTGCATGTGTGACTGTGCATATGTGTGTCTGTGCCTGAGCTTGTTGGGGGGCGGGGTTATGTGTATGTTATTGGGTGGGTGTCAGTACCATGGGAGTTCGCCTGCAGAAGGCCTATGGTGTCATCAAACTGCATGGATTTGATGTTAAGTGAGGCCAGGATGCATTCCTTATCCTGCATTGATGCATCCTCTACAATATTCTGATTGGCTGATATGATGACACACATTTCACATAGGTTGATGTTCACAGCCCTGAGATTCGCTCTGCTTAGAGAAGAGCCCTTCACAAACACATAAATACCACATATACAACAGTACAAAAATAGTCAAACATTGATGCAAGGTAAACACATTCATTTCTTTTACTGACCTTTGAAATAATTTTCTCACAAGTCAGTTCAGTTAACATTTATAATTAAATTATAGTACTGATCTTTGTAATAATATCAGTGAGGTTCAGTCTAAATACAGCTATTTCTTTAACTGAAGTAATAGATTGATGTGGCATAGAAAGGACTTTATTCAGATATATTAGCCTGCTTGTATCTCCTAAATATTAATAAAGATAAGGCACTTCAGATAAAATCTAATGCTCTCCGTTGGAGCAGACTCACGGGTAAGATGGAGACTTTGGGGAAGTTGCTGAGTGAATCCCACTCCCTCTTTAGGTAGTCCAGTGAGCCCACGAAGACGATAGTCTTCAGTTCATGATAGTGGAGGTTACTGGCCCTGAGAGGCAACACCAGGTTCCTCAGGCCCACTAGAGCTGACTTTTTATCACCAAAGATGCAGACCACCACATGGCCGCCCAGAAGTGTCATAGACGCTTCGCTGCGGGACTGGGGGGAAAGAAAAGGCAGCTCTGTTAGCCACAAGTAAAACTGCTGTGTTTGCTATAACTAAAACAACTGTGTTGGTTATGAGTCAAACTGCTCTGCTACCCACATCTCAAATAGCGCTGTTATCATTGAATAAAGCAGCTCTGTCAGCTATAACTAAAACAGCTGGGTTAGTCATGAAATAAACAGTTATAAACAACAGAGCTCTGTTGGCTATAACTAAAACAGCCCTGTTAGCCATAACTAAAACTGCTCTATTATCTATAACAAAAACAACAGTTGCAGCTATAACTGAAATATATTTTAGTTATAACATTAAAAAACTGTTAGCTATAACTCAAACAGCAATATTAGCTATAACTAACATAGTTGTGTTAGCCACATGTAAAACAGCTCTATTTGCCACTTCTAAAATAATAAAAGAGTTTGTGATTCAAGTAGCGCTGAGCATCTGTACTCGAAGGTTTTATTCTTACTTGGCAGCCATCAGTGATGCCCATGGCTTCATTAAAGGTTGTGGAGCCTACAAGATGTAACCAAGCTGTCATGCAGCTCCTCTACTGATGGGAAATAGATAACCTGTGCTCTAATATTTATACATTTTTTTACAACTCTGTGAACAATGTTATGCACTGAAGAGCAGGCTATGTCAAAGGCTCTGGATACTACCTGTTACAAAGTTTGCTTGCCAACAAAAATAGAAAAACAAGAAAGTCCAGCTCAAGACCACATCCATGATCTTGATGAGAGGATGTAGAAAAGCTGTCATTGTCTGACTGGAAAGCCTGTAGTCTGGTCTTAGGTCACTAACTCCATCTCAGTACAAGGAGAAGGTGTGGACATCTTTGGTGATACAGCAGTAATGGTTTAAGGGCTCAATCTAAACATTTTATAAAGTTCAAAATCTATAATTTTAAATGTATCACAATTAATAAAGTCAGTAAATAATCTAAACACACAGCGGCTATTTTATTAGATACACATACCTTGTATATACACTTATCATCCATTTTATCAGGTCCACTTAGCATATATGTGCATTTTCTACAGTTTCTGCTTTTAGCAACAGTAGCACTGCTGGGCTGAGAATAGCCTACCTACCAAAAATACCCAGCCAACAGTGAGTGGTCCTGTGGTCAGATGAGGGACTAGATGGTGATTAAGACAAACTGTGCAACAGACAAGATGTGGTTTCTAACTAAATAGGACAGTAAGTGTACATAGTGTATACTAATATCTGATCCACTTGAATCATTGTAACCCTTTCTCTTTCAGTGGATCTCTAGTGAGGCTCTGAGTTATGTTTGATGGTATAAAGGAAACCAGGGAACGCAAAACTGTGGTGCATCTGCTGGTGTCGCTGTTGTATTGGCAAGATTCTCTCTTTCTCAGTCCATAACAGGCAGCAGATTCTCTCTTCAAGAAACAAAACAGTAGTCATCTCAAACAGTTTCTTTGGACAAATCTGGATAAAACTTTGGATAAAATTTGTTGCATAGCTAGTATTTAGTCTCTTTTACATTGTTTTCCTCGTGCTAGACAGTGCACATAAGACTAAAATTAACAGAAAACAACAAGTATGGGACATATTCTAATACTTATACATTTCTGTATGTAATATTTTAAAGAAATAAAGTACTAAATAGCATTTTAAGAGAATGAATAAAGTACATGAATATAAACGATACCTTAAAGCGCAGATGTTCAAAATGCACCTATATGGTAAGAGGGCCAGATAAAATAAGCAATGGGTGTAAATGTAGCTGTATATACTTCACAAGTTCCCAACACTGTTTCTGAAGTACCACTTGCCCTGCACATTTTAGGGTTTATTAATAAGTTAATCGAGGAAAATCTCCTGGAGGGTTCTGGGGCATGTAGTTTGCAGGGGTTCCAGAGGGGTTCATGACGTTCAGTGAATGTATAATGCTTTTTGATTACTTTTTTATATTCTAATATATTGTCCATATTTTATTATTGTTCAATTAAATTAAATGTGAATTATATTTAATAGATTTCTGAGCCATTATTCCAATTACGGTCAAACACATTTGACAGTGAAATTCAATAAACTTCTGAATAGCTAGTAGGCTAATTATCAACTGCTAGATATAATTTACAAGATGATGGCTTATGTCTTAAGAGTTCAATAACTCATCTGCGAATAGTTGTCTTCCTCTAAATTATTCTTAGTAATAGTATTTGAATAAAAATGTATATAAACATTACATACATTTTAAATTTGTTTTTGAGTGGTCACTGGACCTAGCTGAAGTAAATGTATTTACATTTCATGTGAAGTCAACACTGATGGCAAAAGAAAAGCTTGTGCAGATAAGCAGTATTCAGAATAACAGCAAAAAAGAATTATTTGTTCATTTATTATTCATTTTTATTGATTAAAAAATATGCAAAAACAGAGAAAATGCCCCGAGGCTTCAAACGGACTTCAGAGAATTTACTTAACTTTGTCAAAATGCATTTACAATCCCTTATCTGGAATGTTAAACTTGTTAGCTAGCTACAATAGATTGTCTTATGATGTTCAGATTGTTTATGCGATGCCATCTTGTCACAGTTGGTCCCTCCTATCGTCCATGTTCCATGGTTTCCCTGTCTTGTTTTGTTTTGATTCCATTCCGTGGTATCGTTTTCCACTGTTTATGATTTGCACCTGTGCCTTGTTTAGTGTTCATTAGATCATGAATTTAGACCCTGTCTTCTTCCCTTTGTTTTGGCTATTCACTGTTTGAATGTTTGTTTGTATGTTTGCATAACTGTATTTATGTATTTGAAAGCCCATATCTGTAGGTTTGTACTCCGTGCTTTGACGTTTATCCTAGCCATCATGTTTCCTAGCCTCCCTAATAACCTGCTTCCCTTGTTTATCATGTATCCCTGTACTCTACGTATTGGCTCAATGATCCTGGACTGCTCAGACAACTCCGAATTTGGAATGGCCCCTAATAAATCTCACTCTTCTCCGCACATGCGTCTGCCTTCTTACCGCTCACCATTGCACATCCGCTGTTGCACAGTAATGAGCTAACACACATAATGCATAAAAGAAATCTTAGAATCTGCTGATTCATGTGGCATATCTAATATTTAAAATGGTGAATTTCACTGAAAGGCGATGAGTATTCATCTATGTATATCATGATTTGAATCCAGACACCACATACTGCAATGGTTCATATGAGATGACTATGTATTTGCATACAAAGATTTTCTAATTGAATTCATTTCTATTATTGAGTAAGTCTGAGCTGTTTATATGAACACTCTGCTCAACAATCCAAAGAAAATCTGTTTACAAGCACATTACAAGAAATCCAAAATTACATGCTTGAGTAGAGCATCACTCATTACTATGTTTACATGTTACAATGACAACAAGCAGCATGTGAGTCCAGTCATAGTAAGTCATAGGTTATGAGCAATACTGGACACCAGTACTGACCACTATGACTCCTGCACTGTGCATCCGACAACAGAATTACTCACCAGTATGGCCTCCTCTATGTCTTTGCTAGGGCACCAGTGGAACATTCCTGTGGAATCAAACCTCTTCACATGGCCATCCATTACCTCCGTCATGTGTCTGGGGACCATTAGAGGTTCATGTCAGGAAGAAAGGGAGAAAAAGGCAGTCTAAACCATTGTGATGGTGGTGATGGTGGGAGCACCACTCCACTACCACCAGTGGAATAGGTGCAAATGTATTCCCTCCTTTCCAGTTTGTTTAAGTTGTAGGGATCCTGCTAGGAAAGACACATGTGTGAGCATGCGCATACACATAGTTTCTCTATTTTTCTCCCTGTTTTGAGCTCTCTCTCCATATCACCTTCAGTGTCTCCTTTGTTGTTTCATTTATTTTCACTTTGCTGAGTGATTCCCATAGACCCCACAGATTCATAAAGTAACAAAGTAACAACTTGCCATTTAATCTACTATGATGTCAAATGATAATCAACCAGTAACATATGATTATTTTAATAATCTCTGTGACATTTGCTCCCGTTATCTGTTGTTGCATTATTCTTTCATTACTTGCTCTTTATTAATTTGCATTATTCATCCAGATTACTTCATTTGTATTTTCATTTGGTCAAAGAAATCCATTCACGTCCAGGCTTATTTTTCCATCATTTAGGTTCAATTTAAGATCATTTTCATCAATACATAAGAAAATGTCAAAAAAAAAAGAAAAAAAAAAAGTGCCTTTTATTTTGGGGGTTTATAATGTGTATTTGGATGCTGTAGATTAATTTTCAGTCATGCTTAACATTTCCTCATTCGCCAGGGTCTTGTCAATATGAAGTGAACAATTTTGAGCATATACATGAAATTACTAAGTAGCTACATAGTATACATCAAGGGAGCCATGTGCACAGCAAAACATCACTTATGCATTGTAATCAGATAAAGTGTAGCGTATGTGTGTGACACTGTTTGGCGAAACGGATGCAGTCATAAATATTGTTTTTATTGAAAAATTTGATTGCCTATAATTTCAGATATCATAGAAAGGAAGAGGCTTATTTTAGCTGAAATTTATGTGGAATTCTTTGGGTGCAGTTATGAACTAGAAACTGAGAAACATGAGATTATTCAGGAACTACACAATATTTTCCACTAAGTGTGCTAGATATCTCTAAAGTGTCCAAAAATCTTTCCAAATGCATGCAAAGTCATCAGTCAGTATACATTGACTGTGCAAGATTTGCTTTTGCTAAAACATCACAACAATGTTCAACTTAGTAAAAGACAATATTAGCTTCATTATAGCTTCATTGTTAAAAGCTAAACAATATTAGCTTCATTGCTATTAGCTTCATTGCAATTAGGCTAAAAGATTATGCTGGGGTGTTACTCCCTTGTGATGAGTTTGTCAGACATATTGCGAGTATCATTCTTTTCCATTTTTTTGTTTGGAGTTGTAGGGGTGGGTGCTGTGTTCTTTTTGCCTTTGTTGTATTTCTGTTTTGTGAAAGGGAGTTAAATTTATAATGCAGTAACGCCCCCTAGTGGGTCCGCCAGCGGGCCCAAACTGGCATACTCAAAATAATCACTTGATACCATTGAATATTCTTAATGTACAGTACATTTATTAACATAACATTTCTTAGGACTAATGCAAGTACCTGCTTACGGATTTTCAGCCATCTACATGCATCCATTCACCAGAAATCTCACGCTGAATACACTGCGGTTTTCTAGTAAATTTCCACAACAATTGTGCCTGTCCTTTTAAATGGCCTTTTAAAACATGCTTCCAGGATATGACAACTTCAGATTTTGTCACAGAAAATTCAATTACCAATTACTATCAAATAAACTGTGTGACATGTTTAGAAAGTATATAGAATGCTAGTAAAACCCTTTATTAGTTTCTTCACTTCACATGCATGAAAACATGTTCATTTCCTTCGTACCCTAACACAAAATATGCAAGCCTTTAGTTACCACAAAATGCATGTTACTAACCTAAAATTGTTCCTGAGTAGAGTATTAGACCATTCTTTCTTAGATTCTGTGTTTGTTATTGGTCCATCAAATAACTATTTTCTTTGATTGCTTTGTCTTTCTACCTATGGCAAGATTCTGTATTACGTTGCTGTTCATGGTTGGCCTATCGAAAGAGCTTGCAGTAATGGGCCATCGAAACCAAAATGATTGAAACCACTTTCAGCAAATAGTATTCTGTCAGACGAAAACATTGATACCTCATTTGCTTTGAATGATACACTACAGAGTGGGGGAGGGCCATGCGTATCACAATATACGTTGTCGGAGATAGAGCTTATGTATATTTTGCACTATTTTGCACTAGGCATTAGCATTGATCCCTGTATTTCAACATCATTCTAGTTCATTGGGATCTTGATTGGGTGACACCTCGGAGGAAGACGAGCAGCCTCCTCCATTGCAGTTTTGTCTCAGGAGGACCCCAGGACTTCAGCTGGATTTTCAGAGGGACAGCCCTTGTGACATATTCCATCTGTTCTTCAGAGAAGAAATGCTCCTGACGCTATGCAACAACACCAAAAAGTATATAGCACAGCACGGAGAACAAAGTAGGGCATGAAGAGGCAGTGAACTGACATTAATGCTGATGAACTGCTTCACTTTATCAGCACTGTAATTTATTTTGGACTAATGAAGCCTTTGGCTATTCAGGACTTGTAGAGGAAGGATAATTTGCATTGTCACCCAATTCCTCCTTCTGTGATGACTGGGAAGCAGTATGAGGCCATCAGTGCATACCTGCACAGTATATGTGGACAATTTTAACACTAGTTCGCTGCTATTCTGTCACTTGTGCGGAATTGGTTTTGGGGCTTGTGAAACCATCCTGGAGAATAGAAGAGGTTTTCCCAAAACATCTGCCAATGCCCTGCCAAAACAAGCTGCCCGTGGCAATATGAGATGGATCAGGGATGGCCCGCTGCTGTTTGTGAAGTGGAGGGACACACAAGATGTCACAATGTGCCCCACTGTCCACAAAGCATACAGTGGGAAAACTGCAGCGACAGGTCAAAACTAAAAGTTGCACCTCGTCCACCCAACAGATCCCTGTACCAGACACTGTGAAGGCATACAACAAGTTTATGGGAGGAGTTGACTTGTCGGATGTCCTCATAAAATACTTCTTCGTGACATAGAAGACCAGGCGCTGGTATATGAAGTTGTTTTTACATTTCATAGATATTGCGGTGGTGAACAGCATCATTCAGAAAGAGATGGCACTGGCAGAAGCCCCTCAACCAAAAGTGCTTTCAGGGAGGTGTTGTGTTCACAGCTGGCTGGTGTTGGGCGATCACAGGAATCCCCACGGGCAGAAGCACCAAGTGCCTCTTCATCTCCCCCTCATGTCCCAGAGCAGAGACCAGGGGTGCTTCCCTGTTCCGGTGTGTGAGCTATCTACTGAGTGGTATGACCCAAAGACCTAATAGAGACCCAATAGAGATAAATTTATGTAAATAGTTTTTGCTAATACTTGCTATGTTTTATATTTTTTCTGATTCCTTTGAAGAAATTTACTTGTTTTTATCATAAAAATAAAAATGCACACTCACATAGTGACCAGGGACTTTTTTTTTTTTATTTGGGCACTTTGCAGAGGTTTTGGGCACTTTGGAGACGCCTGAATAGATTAGTGGAAAATATTTGCTTCAAATTATGCATGTTGTTTTACAATATCCTAGTGAATTAGGAAATGTGGAGCATGACTGAAAATGAATCTCCAGCATAAATAGACACATGTATAAACCCCAAAATTCAAAGGTGTTTTTTTGTTTTTTGACATTTTCTTCTGTATTATATGAGCGCCATTGCAGCTATGCACGCGGCTGCTCTCGATAGTCAGCCACGGACGCGCAACCATGGCATTCTCAATACGAGTTAACACTGCCATCATAGCTGGCTGGCTGCAGACAAGGGCCAGAGGAGAATGTGGCAGAATACTGTGGCAGACTCATAGAAATCCACACTACCCACTGTGGAATAGAAAGACGGGACAAGATGGCAGTGGGACCAGCTGAGGTCTCAGCACGGGAAGCCCACCTCCGCAATAGCTTCATGAACAATCTGCGAGACCAAATCAGAAAAGAGGTATGCAAGCTATGCGTCAGGTGGGAAACGGCCCCCATGAGCACTAACGAGCAATATGCCATCCACTCTGAAAAACAGCTGAGAACCGTATCAGATAAAAAACAAATGAGGAAAGAGAATGAGGCACATCAAGCAGCCCTCACAATGTATCAAGCTGTCGCAGGACAGAGAGGCAGAGGCGGTGGTCGAGGACGAGGCTGTGGAAGAGGAAGAGGAAGAGGAAGAGGGGGCTCAGAGCAGGACGACGGTGAAAGGACGACGGTGCTACACGTGTTGAAAGAAAGGGCACTTCACAAGAGACTGTAAAACACGGAAGGAGCGGGGCTGTGGCGAGGAAGCAGACTGATGGGGCAGAGTCGGGGACGGGTCAACCACAGCTACAGATAAGAGCACACACACATCATGCACACCGCACCCTCCCAGCACACACACTGCATTCTCTCTCCCTCCTATCTTAAGTATACCACACCTCCTTACTCTTGCTTGCCGCAACTATCCCTAACAGTGCAGGGTATACGTATGTCATTCCTGGTGGATTCAGGTGCTGCTAAATCTGTAATTCAGGCTAGGGAATTAAATGTCCCATTATCTGGGAAAACATTGACTACGGTAGGGGCCCCTGGACACACTACCCTAGAACATTATTTACACCCTCTCCCTTGCCAAAGTGAAGGGGGTCAAAATTTCACCCATGCATTCTTAATGTCCACAGTGTGTCCAGTAAATCTGTTGAGGTAAGATTTGATGCACAAGCTATGCATCGTAATCGAGTCCAAACCAGAGGGCATAAAGGTAATTGAGCCAACAGCGCAACAGATGTACTCTGATCAAATTGAACCACTGTACTCATACTGGTGGCTGATTGCACAGGAACCCACCAGAACTGACTATGTGCAGACGTCAGATATCCTCAAACAAAGCGAACAAAAAGGGGTAGAAGTAATAAAACTAGAAAACCTGCACTGTACCACATATGTGTCCGCAGGGCCTGATCATGAGTATGAAAGGGAGTGGTTCGGCAAGGAGCTCCCAGGAGAGGTAATTTGCCTCGATTACGTGTACTGGGGAAAGGGGAAGTGCGCAGCCTCAGTGATACTAGCTGAAGGCCCGCCTACTTACAAAAAGGAGTGTTTTGCCGTGGCACTCTCACATTTTCATGTGTCAATCACAAAACCGAGAGGCTTCGAACGGGAAAATTTGGGGCCTTGGGTAAGAGCAGAACAGGAAGGTACATGGGAAATTAATGAGCAGGGAGAGGAGGTAAATAGCTGCATGGGAACAAGAAGACACAAGGTGCAATTTACCCTCAAGGTTACAAAACATGTAGAGGTGAAAGAAGAACACAGGGGATGGCAGGAACAGGCTTCCAATCCTCTTCCTGAGTCCCCCCTCCTAAAAAAGGTTCCCAATGTGTTGTGGGCATGAGGGAAGAATGATGTAGGGTTGATTAAAGGGGTAGCACCAGTAAAAAAAAAATCACACCTAAATCAGATTACAGGCCCAAGCAATGTCAGTTTGCCCTGAAACCAGAAGCCATTAAACCAGTATTCAGAGAAGCAGGAAGTGATAGTGCCATGCCCGGATTCGCCTGTATGAACACCAATTTTCCCTGTTAAAAAACCAGGTCGTAACGAATGGAGGTTTGTACAGGACCTCCAAGCAGTCAATGCAGCAGTTAGACAAAGACCCCAAATGTCCCAAACCCATCATGGACCTAGCTAACGCCTTTTTCAGTATTCCAGTGCATAAAGATAGCCAGTATTGGTTTGCCTTTCAATGTGAGGGAAAACCTTATATGTACACATGCTTGTGTCAGGGGTATTGTGAATCTCCCACTATTTATAATGATGCCCTCAGAGACAGCCTAGCGCCACTCCTGTTATCAGAGGGCAGTGTGCTATTGCAGTATGTTGATGATTTACTTCTGGCTGCTCCCACGCAGGAACAGAGTGAAAGAGATTCCTTGTGCTTACTCATGCATTTGGCCGAGACTAGCCACTGAGCCAGTAGGTCGAAGTTACAATTTGTACAGCCAGTAGTAAAATTCTTGGGTCAAATGATTTCTTGAGAAGGGAAGGCATTAGCCACTGACCATTCATCAGTGATCACTCGCATTCCAAGGCCCACCACCAAATGCCAGCTGCTTTCATTCCTAGGAACGTGCTCATACTGCCACACCTTCATTCCTAATTATGCACAATTGGAAGCCCCATTGAGAGCTATAGTCCCAACAGGGGGATCTCAAACCAAAGTGGAATAGACCCCAGAGGCAGAGGAAGCATTTGTGGGGTTAAAACAGTCCCTCCAAACCACACCCACCTTAGGTATACCAAATCCGGACAAGCCGTTTACCCAGACAGTTGACAAACAAAATGGGTGTATGACGTTAGTCCTCCTGCAGAAGCATGGAGACAGAAATAGGCCAGTTGCTTACTATTCCTGTAAACTAGACCCTGTGGCTGCAAGCCTGCCAGCATGCCTAAGGGCAGTAGCGGCAGCTAAAAAGGCCTTGGCCGTGTCACGAGTCATCGAGGGGTACACCCCACTAACCCTGCTGGTGCCACATGCTGTACATGCACTTGTTAACAACCACAAGACATCACACCTCACTGCACAGCAATGGCTAAAATATCAAACCGCGTTGCTGGAATTGCCTAATGCAATGGTTCAGCGATGTACAACGCTGAACCCAGCATCACTCCTCCCTACGCCGGAGGACGGGGAGCCACATGATTGTGTGACACTAACAAATCATCTCTGTTCCCCTAGGGTTGACCTCCAGGACGAGCCCCTTGAGAATCCTGATTCGGTCATCAGACCCAGAGACAGGGAAGCTGCAGGTCGGGTATGCAGTAGTCACTGCACATAGTACTGTTAAGGGAGAACCACTGCCCTCACATTATTCAGCCAAGGAAGATAAACTGATCATACTAACAGGGGCCTGTAAAATTGCTAAAGATAAAACCGTCACCATTTATACAGGCAGTCGCTACACCTTTGGTGTAGTGCATGATTTTGGCATGATTTGGAAACAGCAAAAATTCCTCACTAGTTCAGGGCAACATATTCAGCACCATCACCTTGTTGCGGCCCTGCTAGATGCGATCACTTTACCAACTGCTATAGCTGTGTTTAAAGGCACAAAGTGTCAAAAGGGAATCACTGTGCTGACTTGACAGCAAAAAGAACCACCAGGCTTCCAGTGACACTGCAAGCCATGTCCGTTCACATTACTCCCACTCTCAAAATATCCCGAATGCAGCAGAAGAAAAGGCCACCTGGAAAAGGGCTGGATGCACTCTCAGTGATAACATATGGTGTGGACCCGATGGCAAACCTTGCCTACCATGCTACATGTTTCCTTATGGCTACCAAAGGGGGGATGACACAACAAATAATGAAACATTGGTATACAAAGGGGTTTACAACTTACTCTAAAAATGTTTGTAGCCACTGCATTATATATGCACAGAACAATGTAGGACGAGGACAATCAGTGCCTCAGGTGGCACACCCTCCTCCGCGAGAACTATTCCAACACCTGCAAATGGACTTCATAGAATTAACACCATGAAAAAATACTGCCTTGTTATCGTATGTATGTTTTCTAAATTGGTGGAAGTGTTTCCTATAGGGAAGCAAGACATGTAGGTGGTGGCAAAAGCTTTGTTGACCGAAATTATTCCCAGGTGGGGAATTCCCAACAGAATCTCCAGCGATAACGGTACCCCATTCGTGAATCAGGCATTAGACATGCTAAGCAAATACTAAGGCATAGACATGCACCAGCATTGTGCCTACCACCCCGCTAGTGGCGGAGCAGTGGAAAGGGAAAATGGCACACTCAAATCCAAATTAGCAAAAACATGTCAGGAGACAGGCCTGGCATGGACTAAGGCAACTCCCACTGGTGCTCATGAGCATGAGGATGGAACCAAAGGCAAAGCATGGTCTTAGTCTGCATGAGATTCTGTTCAGACGCCCACCAAATGCAGGATTCACAGGAATGGGAGCAAATAACCAGCTGGAAGGAGCCATATCTGACATCATGCTTTCTTATTGTATTAGACTGCATGCATCTCTTTCTCAGGTCCGGCTCCAGGTGAAGCAGACGGACCAATCCATGACCTGAAGTCTGGGGACTGGGTGGTGATTAAGGACCTTAGAAGAAGCCGGTGGAACAAACCACGGTGGCTGGGACCAGCGCAGGTTCTCCTAACTACTCACACCGCAGTTAAGACACAAGGAAGGAAAACTTGGATGCACGCATTGCATTGTAAAAGAGCTCCTGATCCTGAGGGGTGATAAGGTAAGGAAGGAAAAGGGAGGAAAAGGAAGGAAAAGGCCACATGCTGCCCTCTCATCCTGAGGGAATCAAGATTTGTTAACCCTCACCCCTCAACAGGATGCTGCTCCTCTTGCTATTGAAACTGACAAGTTTGGGCACAGAGATATTGGGAACATCCACCTCCCAATATATCCTCATTAATGGCACCAAAGGGCTCATCACTTGTGCCACTCCCTTAGGAAACGGGGAGCCAAATTATTTGTGTAGAGACCCATGTGACTGGAAAGATGTTGTGATGGTAGCGCTGGGTAACGGTTATGCTAAAGAGGCAGTAACTGCCAACTGTCAGGAACCTCGGTGCAAGGTAACCAAGGCACTGCAGAGACCGGGGGAGATATGGACCCATGACCTACACCTTCGATCCGGTCCTCCTCTCGGATGCAGACGTGTACTTGTGTGGTGTAGAAACGGCAGGGGCAGACAGATAGGTTAAAAGGTTCACCATACTGATCAGTTTTCCTCCACCACAGGAGAGTCTGCAACTGTCTATGACTGAGGAAATAGAACCAGAGTACGGGGATGACCTAGGGGCAGAGGGGTCTGACCTCGATGGCGAACATCCCCACACTCCAGGACTAGCCCAGCACGCGCTAGCCAGATGCAACGGAAACATAGCCTGTGCATTGGCACTCCTGCATCATAGTCAGCTGAATACCAGTGGTCCCTGCTGGATATGTCAGCAAATGGCATACAAATGGGCCAGCAAACCATTTAAATGGGTTCCCGTGGTAAATGGCGCTCTGGGAAAGAATTCCCTTCCACAAGGCATGAGACGACTCCTTCATGCCGGAGCATTAGTACAAAATGGCACCACCCCAAGCAGCTACACCTATCAAGACAGGGCAAGAACAGGGCTGTACAAACCCCCCCACAATCAGGGTTGAAATACCACAGAAAAGGGGTGAAACCTGCATCTGTAGAGTAGGTTGGATGAGGGTGGGGGTTAGCAACTGCCTCACCAGGATAATAAACAATGACACACAATGCACCTCAGATAACATTTCATGGACATGCAACATTACTTTTCGAACTCTGCCCGGGGCTGCTTGGGCATGCAGATGGCATGCCCATCATATCATCCCACCAGATTGGGACGGGTGTTGCTCCCCCCCCCCGTTAGAGTCCTTATTCCATCGGAGAAAATTCAGGACAAAAGCTCAAGCAGGACAAAATGAGAAGTGACCACTCACTGGTGGCATGGGTATCATCTGTGGGACCCCTGGACAACCCCGGGAGCAACAATGGGTTGGGCCCTACTACCTGGTGGCAGCACTGCTGCTACCTTGCAATAATTAAAAAGGCTGGCATGGCAGACACAACTTTTAGCAAATGAAACTGAAATGGGTTTAGGAACAATAGACAGGGAATTGTCTGCCATTCGCACCGCTGTGCTTCAACACAGGCTTGTTCTCAACACAATTTTAGCAAAGGAAGGGGGAGTGTGCAAAGTGTTGGGCAATGACTGTTGCCCAACACATTCCAGATGGTCATCATTAATTAACTGATTTAATTACGGCCATGAGAGATGGTCTACCTCCCTCTCTAGAAGTAGAATCTTGGTTATCACAACTTCAGCAGCAGTGGGGCCCATTGGGCCAGATGTTACTTCAAATTTTCATCTGTGTGATGTTATTGCTTTTGTGTTTTGCTCCGTGTGTGTTGTCCTGTTGTTCCAGGCTTGTAGCCTGACTAGTCGCTCCAGAACTGTTGTCATTTCCCTAAAATAACGGGAAGATAGATGCCCTAGAGCTGCAGGATGACTTCGACCCGGACGAGGAACCAGACTTAAACCCTCTTCCTGACTGGATGTTGGATCCCGATGTTTAGAAATGCATTTATGAACTTTATTATTATACTTGTTACCTGTTTGAGGACTAGCTTCAAATGAGTTGAATAAGCTTATTTGCGAAATCATGTTAGGTAGTGATAATGTGCGATATTATTTTAACACAGATGACCCGATTGGCCAATGGGACAATCAACCTCTTTTTAAATACCTCTGTCATTTATGTGTTGTGCCGTCTGGTGTCCTGGTCAGTAGTCACCACATGCGACATGGTAGACACAGCTCTGAAGGGCTCTGAGTTTGTACAGTCATTGACAGTTGTAGGCTCTCTTTGAGATTGGGTGTTGAGTTTGAATGTATCCTGTCCCAGGTTCTTTGAATAGGGCCTTAGGAGTTAGTACTTTTTGTCTAGCTAGATTCTTAGATAGAGCCTTATGAGTGTACTTGATCTTTAGAGGCTTTACTCACATGGACTCGAGTAAGTTAGGGGGTAATGCTTCTTAAGGGGGAAGGGGAGGGGGGGTATCAAATTACTTCACAAGTGTTCCAGGTCCAATTGCCATGATTGGCAGCTGTTGCCACAAATAGAGGAGGCTTAGACAAAAATGTAGAAATCTCACTTGCCTTATATGGTTACCCACTACATGCGATAGATCCTTGCGCACAGCAAAACGTTGCTTATGCTTTCTAATCACATAAAGTGTAGTGCATGAGTGTGATCCTGTTTGGGGAAACTGATGCAGTCATGGATATTGTTTTTTTATTGAATAGTTTGATCGCCAATACTTTTGGACATCATATAAAGGAAGAGGCTTATTTTAGTTGAAGTTTATCTGCAGTTGTTTGGGTGCAATTATGAGCTAGAAGCTAAGAGACATGAAATTATTTGGAAGCTACACAGTCCTAGACATCTCCAAAGTACACACAAATGCACACAGTCATCAGTCATTATATGTTGAGTGTGCAAGATTTTATTTTGGTAAAACATCACAACACTGTTAAACAAGTTACTAAAAGACAACAATTATTTAATCGCCAATACCTTTGGACATTATGAAAATGAAGAGGCTTATTTTAGCTGCAGTATATGTGGAGTTGTTTGGGTGTAGTTATAAGCTGGAAGCTGAGAGACGGTTCAGTGTCTAGCTATGATAGAATAGCTATGCTGCTTGCATCGCAAATAAGTGGATGTTTCCATTCTCTGACGAAAAAATTCATAATCCTACCACAAACTGTAAGCATAATTGAGAAAGCATACTATTTCTTTACAGTATTACAGCATTTACAGTATTTTCCCCAGGATAATATTTTAGCCTAATAGCAATGAAGCTAATAGCAATTAAGATAATATTGTTTAGCCTTTAGCAATGAAGCTATAATGAAGCTAATATTGTCTTTTAGTAGGTTCTTGAACATTGAACATTGTGATGTTTTAGCAAAAAATCTTGCACACTTGATGTATAAGTGACTGATGACTGTATGCATTTGGAGAGGTTTTGGTACACTTTAGAGATGTCTAGTGGAAAATACTGTGTAGCTCCTGAGTAATTTCTTGTATATGCTCAAAATTGTTCAAGACCCTGATGGATCAGGAAATGTAGAGCCTGACTGAAAATGAATATCCAGCATCCAAGTACACATTATACACCCTCCAAATAAAAAGCACTTTGTTTTTTGGCAAATTCCTCTGTATTAGCTGAGCTCAAATGGAGCCTAAATGATGGAAAAATAAGCTTGGATGTGAATGGATGTCTTGCCCCACATATCTACCTCAGTTTGAATCCTGAATGATTATTGTGCTAGGTGTACAATTTCAGATAACTAGTGTTAAAGTGAACAAGTACAAATCATTCAAAAACTGGAGGTGCACATAGGGCTTAAGTAGAAGGAAGAGCTGTGTGTCATCACCTGCATAACAGTGATATGGAATTTTGCACTTCTAAAAAAATCAACCCAAGAGGAAGCATGTATAACACAACAATACAGGACCCAAAATAGAACCCTGAAGTACCCCACAAGTAATAGGTGATGAGGCAGAGCAAAAATGATTTTGTCAGAGAAGGTTCTATTTTCTACAGCTGTGTTACCACATACACACACACACAGTGTTACCTTCTATTTTGTGGAGAAGAGTTGACTGACATCCTCATTTCTTTATTTTCTTTATTCTGTTGTTTGTTCTTAGATGACAGAGGGGATTCCCACTCATCAACTGCAACAACACAGGCATCAGTTACCAAACTAACCTGCTTATTTGACCTGCACAGCCCAACCAACATGAAAATGCTGTCACCATTACAGTACTGATTTTCAGAAGCTAACAAGTCTGATGAAAAATTTTGATTCTAATATCACTCACTAGAGTTAGAAATAGTATGAACACACCAGCATATCTGGCAAATGATACATTTTTCAAGCTGTTTATTGCCAGACTCTATAAGACTTGAAAAGAGGCAGAACCAGTTTAAATTTGAAAAGTAGATTTTTAAATTATAATATTAATGTTATGTGGTTCTAAAGTTCAAAGAGTTTAGTTCAGTTCTTTTTCTTTGAGGTTCCCAATTTCATTTCTGCCATAGCAACAACTGGCAATACAAACAGATGTCATTAATGCAATGTCCATTAGCATTACTATGCCTTGGCACTGGAACTGACAAATCCTTAATTCCCATGGTCCAAAGATGTTCACCAAACTGATCAGGAAGCCTTCTCTGGGTTTTTCAATTTAAAGATGATTGCATCTCTTGTAAGTAATATAGTAGGCAATTTCTGCATTAAGGCATTAGTAAGAATGAGTGAGGCACTCCACTTTCACGCTTTTACCTATGATAAAAACAACACAGGCATGGCCTCTCATAATTTACTGCTTTATTGAAGTACACAAGGAACTTTAAAACCCCATGGGATGAATGTTTTTATTTAAATATCTGCTTTTTCTAATATAAACTGTTTTCACATTCTAGAACTTCAAAAGCAATTGAAGTAAATGTATTAAGTAATTGTTAATGAATTAAAATGTGTAGCACTGAATTATAATTGATGTGTTCTGATCAGTATGCTACACATTAAGCAAACTAATCACGACAATCCATATGGTCACATGACATCCACTGTCCAGTGTCCAGTTTTGAATCCACTTTCATGAACATTTTTAAAAATTATATTTTTTCATAAATTCTGAGTGTCTGAGAAATTACATTATACATGAAATAGTGTTTATAACAGTGCAGCTTTATTCAATCATATATGAATGACAGATAGTACCAATTAAAAGTTTGGACATACCAAAGTGCAGGTTTGTTTTTCAAAATCTTTTTTAAACTAAATACATAGTTTCTAAGTTAATCTGTTTAAAATATTTTTTTTAAAAACTATAAAATGTAAAAATGTATAAAATGTCATTTAAAAAAATCAAAAGTATCTTTTATTTATATATATGCCACTCAGCTAGTAAGTACTGAGCATAAGGGGGAACCTGTTCCAGACTGTTGGAAAAGGTGGCTACTTCATGAAAATGCCACAAGTGTGCAAACATGTCCACAAACCAAAGAGGTTGGAAGAAGAGTTACTTGGCTCCTTTTATATCTGTGGCATACCAACACTACAGTTTTAAGGCTTAAAAATAATTCTCATATCACCACCGATAAAGTACCAAAACAGTGTCTACATGGGTAGAGCAAGTGCAAGCGTTAACCTGTTGATGGTGTGTTGTTAAAGCTACAATAATTCATAGGCAGTAAACAACTGACATTTTAAAAACAAAATAAGCAAATAACAATACAACAAAGCAATCATTATTATTCTAAATTAATCTATAATGAGTGTTACATTCCACCGTAGACTATTGTTGATTAAAGTTTTTTGATCATATTGAATGTACACTCTATATCCCTTTCCAGCATTACTTGTGGAATGCCTTAGAAAGCTGCTGCTATTCAGTGATGTAATAATCACAATAATCAACTGTGTTAATCATACAATTACATTTTTATACTTTTTTTCATAACAAGGATAAAAGTCTTTAAGTACTTGCATTTCTTACTGAAAATGCACCCTTTGAGCTGGAAGGCCCTGAGATCCCTACTGCTAACCACCTTTTTGCCAATAACTCTCAGAACCACTCATCCCAATACAGTAAGGAGGCCAAGGAGGATTACTGACAATTGCATATGTCAGTAAGATGGCAACAAATGCTACCATCATCGTAACAACAAATGCTTCAATAGAACAGCTAGAACAAGTAACCATCCAAGGTAGTCTCCATCAAGAACACTGTGGTGGAGATAAAAATAGAGAATACAAAAACTAATGCTAAGCTGAGATCGGATGTACAGAGATTCTAGATACAATGTCAAAGTCAACTGAGCTTGCCTCCAAATCTTTCACAAAGGACTGTGTGAAGTGCCCTAGAGAGAGCATCTACCTGTCGCATGCCCCTTCATTTCCATTATACACCATTAGGGTGAATCTTGTGGGTTGGGGAAAGGAACGAGTGAGGACATATCAGCTTCTGTCTTTTCTGATTCTTGTGTTTCAATCCTACAGTTATTACATAGCCTTGTTCGAAAAGGTAAAACCCAACACAGACATTCATTTAAGACCTTTTGAAAATCAAAGCTTAGATTGACACCAGATTGGAAATTAGCATCCTGATTAGTGGGGAAATATGTCCTGAGTGGTGGTGTCAATCGAGTAGAAAAAAAATTTAAATTAATTGAGTTAATCGCAATAATAGACTGTAATTAAAAATGATTAATTGCAAAGTTTCAAATTTTTCATACAATATTAAAATACTAGTATTTTTGAGGGGAGATAAAACAAATATGGTACTGTTGATGCAGGTATAGCCATGTACCTTTGTGCAATATGGACCATCTTACTATGGGCACCTTTGTATGTTGACCACCATTGTAGTGGACATGCCTCTATGCTGGCACTGGGCTCTGCTTTAAACATATCTATATACTAAACCTGAGTTGAGAGATGACTGATGCTTTGGTGGAAAGATAGATAGTTCAAAGATAGATCACAGATAGATCAATGAAATATGTGGACACAACTTTAGTTTTATCAAATCTTCCATCTGCAAGCTTTTAAAATGAAACTTGCCACTCAGCACACTGGAAGATATTGCCAGTCATTGTATTATCTGTCTTTGTGTCTTTCAGTAATTCAGAGACGAAGAAATCCATGCAGGAGGAAGCTGGGGTCAAACTTGGCAATATAATTCATGTCATTTTTTTAATCAATGCGATAAGGCATTAAACTCTTTGGACACCAACAGAGCATTCACATTTTGCCCCACATACTCCATCTGTAATGCTGTTCTTTTTCACTGTTTTTACTTTTTACTACACCACAACATAAATCTAAACAAACTAACAATAAACATAAATAAAGAAAGAAAGAAAGAAGAAACATAATAGGCAAAAAAATAAATTATATATTACTATTACTATATTACTAGGAATATGCTATATATTACTATTCAAATGAATTAGATTCACTTCCAGTAAACTGAAGATTAACTCTTGGATATATACACAGTTGAATTACATTAAGAGAAATGGACTTATACAATGAAGCATATTTTTGTTTATGAAAAATATAGCTTCTTCAGACAGTGTCAAAGGCCAATGGAAAATTTGGAAAATTGGGGCAAGCTTCCTCTAGGAGGAAGCTATTGGGTTGAAGGGAAATGACATACAAATAATAAGAAACAAATGGAGGGAAACGAACTTACTGGATTTGGCATATCCATTAGAGTTAGCTGCAAAAAAAAGACAAACAAAAAAGTTATCAGGTGTAATGTGTTGCTAATGAATCGATGAACAGTGGAACAAATAAGGCAAGTCACAGACATGACTGAAATCAGACTACAGGAAAGATGAGACCCCTCAAAAACTCCAACAGAAGGCTTGTCTTTAAAAGTGCCTAATGGTTATGGATGAACTCATGAGAAGACAGGCAGCAGCTGTTAATCAAAATGAAATGGTGAGAAAACCATGAAAAGGAGACGACAAGGACAGAACATTAGAACACTACCTAACATTCTGCTATTTGCTTAGGAAAGAGAGAGATAATATACAGTTATGCTTTTGTAACCTGCCTTTTATGACCTTTCATGACCTGACCTATTATTTATTAAAGCAATTCCTGTGTGTTTGACACATTGCAGAAATTTGTCACATTATAATTATATCCATGCTTCCTGTCCAGCTGCAGATTGCGCAAATGGTAATAATCAGCTACATGATGCTCACAAGTCCTGACTGAAAGGTCATTTACATGAATGATCTTGGCCAACTAACAAACATAAAAGATGCCAGTTTTGGGAGGTTGTAGGTATGTAAAATCTATTATATTTGTTGTTCTTTTTTTCTAAGCTAAGACTGATGTGGGTATTTATGTTTGCACCCACAAACACAGGAAAGCATGTTTCCCCCATCTCTATTACTACAGGGAATCCATTTAGGTCCTTGATGGGTCCAAGATGTGGGTACTACATATCACATGGGGGGCACCAGGCTCCCTCAACAAATGTCTAATACCTGGCAATAGTCAACAATCAAGCTCCTCCCTCAAAATGTATAAAATATATCTCAATGACATTCAGCCTCCATGTAACAAAAGCTGAATGTCCAAACACTCCTAAAAGGAATGTAAAATAAAGAAAAATTTAGATTATATCAAGATTCATTATTGGCAACTGATGATCTTGTTGGATGCAGAAATATAGTAACTTGTAAGGGTTCACAAACTTTCAGTCACCACTACAGATGTAAATTTCCTTAATTTGATAACAGGGTGGCAGATGAATATTGTAGTTCAAACACTATTATAAGAAATTTTAAGAAAGTGGTCAGATATCGCCTCACTTTGAGGGAGGACTGCTAAATTATTTATGACAATACCAAAAAATAAGCTTTGGTCTAACCTTTTTTTGAGAAACACCTATTTCTTTTTTATATATTGTGGCAATATCACCTTCACAACCATTGAGTCAGGAGTTATTAGTATAGCTAAAGCCGGAAGGGGTGGATTCATTTAGGACCTCTAGAGATATAATATCAAAGTATACTTGGCTTTGTGTGTTAAAAAACAAGACCAGAGTAGAGGTTACCAAAGCTTATGAATAAATTTTAAATTAAGACAGAGTTCTGAAAAAAACTACAGACAGACCAAGTTTTTTAACAAAGCTTCTATGTCATTAATAAAAATATATCAGCTAATATTGTTCAATTGCCTACAAATACAGGTCAAAAAGCACTGGTATGTGAACAGTGTAACTTTGAAAATTAAAACATGGCCATAATTCATGTCCAAAATACTGACAGTGCAGGATGTAGTTCATGCATACAATCACTGTCACCACAGTGGAATAAAAATTAAACCTGCAGAAGTCAATAAAGCAAATTCCCTCAAAGTTTTTAAAACACTGTACGGGCTGCATCTCCCCAGAACAAAGAAACATTTAACCTCTATGCACACCTCCAAATTTTAAGATCAATTTTAAACAATTTGTACTTTTAAATTTTAGCACTAGTTGTCTGAAATTGTACTTATAGCACAATGATCATTCATGACTCAAATTGCAGTAGACACTTGGGCCAAGACATTCATTCAAAGTTCTATATATAATAAGAATATAAGAAAGTTTTTTTCTTTGTAACAGCGAAAACATATTTCATTTCAAAGAACGTTTGAATGACACTATTTGCGTTAATCCCCTAAAATGCAAATAAGGATGGGCTTAGTCAGTGACATTCATTTGCTATAATGACTGTCTGAGCCAGAGAACAGTTATAACATGCAAGTGACCCAAAGCCCATGGCAGCTACAGGACACCAAAAAGTACAAATGTGTCAGAACGGCAGATGCAACAGTCACAACATCATGTACACTGTGCACAGGTGTGGCAGGTTCTACAGACACTATGGGAGACATATGAACAGCCATGCTCCCCCTTGCTGCAATCTAAAACAGCCCATCAGGTGCACCTGGCGAATGCTAGCATGCTAGAATGCTAGCTGGAGTTGAGAAAAGGAGAATAGCAGGTTAACAGGACAGTAGGACAATCTATAAAAGGTTCTAGTATTAGGCCCTGAGGCACACCTTCATAATGACTGAAGATTTTCCTAGATTGACAATATGGAAGTTGGCTTACAGTTAATGACAAATTAATGAGAGGAAATTAATGTTTTATTCTTTATCTTGGTGTAGGGCAACATGAAACATGTGGTGGAACACAGGAAGAAAAATGTAAGGATGTGTCTGGTGTGCAGTGGTAGCTGAGTGGTTAAGGTATTTAACTAGTAATCGGAAGGTTGCAAGTAAAATCCCCACCACTGCCAAGTTAACACTTTTGGGCCTCTGAGCAAGGCCCTTAACCCTCAATTGCTCAAGTTGTGTTCAGTCATAATTGTAAGGCACTTTGGATAAAAGCATGAGAGAAATACCATACATATAAATGTGTTTAATCAAGAACAAATATCAAGTGTTCTCAGCTCATTTTCTCTCTTGTGGGGATAACCTACTCAGGTTTGCAAGCCTTAATGCATCATGCACATGTAAAATAGAGAACATGCATGACAGCAGTGCCAAAAGATTTATCTGCTGGTGGTTTGTGAGGTTCAAGGAGTATGGCCACCACCAAAAATGGGATGTGGTCACCCTCTAGTGGTTGGTTTAGAGAAACCCTTGGAGTAAGAGTGAACTTCAAGGGCTTTATTAAAAATTGTAGTAATGCTATTGCAGTAATGCTATTGACTTAAAAACATGGGATTCATTTTTATTGCGTATTTGTGTGTCTCAAACAGAGAAAAAGATGTCACATTGGGTATCATTAGATTTCACTAAATCCAATTACTCCTTACAGAAGGAAATCCCCACAAAAAAAACAAAACAAAAAAAAGAAGACAAGATTAATTACACGAGTATGCATTACCATGAAAAAAGCACAGCTCTTATAGAAACTTCTTAAAGGAAAATGAGAACTGTATCACCTCTGTCATTATATTTTCCATCTAGTATGTCAGTAAATATAGAACAGACAGCCTACATGGTTTCAAGCTGCGTAAGGAAATCATTTTCTAAATGATTCATCTCCATTTGGAAAAGTTCCAGGGGTGCAGTGGAAAGCCATTAGGAGGGCAACACAGGGCCAAATAAGTACCAAACAGCAGTATGTCAAGATCTCTGAGTCTGTACATCCTGTCTTCCACAGGGCAGGAGGATTTAAAAGTATACACAGTTTTTACAATGAATTATGGGGAAATATGTGTTCTTGTTATAACACACGCTGCTTTTGAAAACTTACTTTCCTTGCATCCACAGCTCTTGATCAGTTTTGGGTCGGAAATGTTGTCATGACAAGCTTTACAGTACACTGTGGCCCTGAACAAAGAAAAATAACATCAGCATTTTCTGAATTGTCTCACTGCAATTCATTTTCCAACCATCTGTTTAAGGTACTACACACTAAGCAGTGCAGTGTTCCATGAACCCTCCCTCACTCTAGCATACATTAATTTTTCATTTTCACACATTCACACACACATTTAGCATTCTATAGTGTGGGTTTTAGGATGTTGAAGTGCATGGTGTGTTTTAAAATTGTGATGTGTCTAAGTGATGCATAGTAATGGGTAGAGATACTGAGCCTTTTGGAATGCTGAATATTTGGTGAGTTGTAGTGTTTTAGGAGGTATGATTCAGGAGCAACCTCATTCTGTATCTCTGCATCTCTCTCTCCAAGTCTCTCTATTTTTTCTCTCTTCATCTCTGTTTCTTTCTCAGTTCAGCTGCTTTATTTACAAGGATCTTAAAAGTTACATTATCAACAAATCAAATTATCATAAACAAAAAGGGAAAATAAATAGGAATAGAAAAAAAGAAAGTAAATTACTTGCAAAATAATTACTTACAATTGTTAATCAAAAATATTGACCAACTTAAAATAATTACTCTTGCTGCTTACATAATCAGCGCACACATCTCTCCATGACAGGATAGTTTTCCTTTATTACTGCAATCTGTACATGCAGACGAGATGCTAGAAATATTCTTATGGGTTTCTAATTCTTATTTGGGACACTTGGTTAGGAAAGGCAGCTCTGTCTCCACCAATTCCAGGTGGCAGTAGGAGCACTGCTTGTCCTCTCTGGGCACCCGGACTACCTATGATAGCCAATTTTGATGGCCAAACTGTTCAGTGAATCTGTACATTGCCAACATTTTAATTAGTTTAATTAGCCAAAGAGGCTGTGGTCTCACAGGTTGCCAATGTCTAATCTTGCCTTTGACGTGAAAGTAATAAAACTAAATCATCCAAAAGGTTAGAATGTCAACAAAGTCATTATGAGGAACTTGTCTGTATCAGCTTTCTGTATCAGCCGTGTGTATAAAATATGTGTAATATGGATGTTGCAAAAGAATGGAGACCAATGGGGAGGGGGGTCTTTATTTTAATTCCAAATTATTCGAGCAATTGATATAGCCTTTATGTTTAGATGTGCATCAAAAGGTGAATGTCCCCTTTAAAATGCCATTGGTACTATTCACATGGGGTTGCTGGTTCAAGCCCCACCACTGCCAGGTTGCCACTGTTGGGCCCCTGAGAAAGGCCCTTAACCCTCAGTTGCTCAAGTTGCTCTCAGTCATAATTGTAAGTCGCTCTGGATAAAAGTGTCAGCTAAATGCCAAAAATGTAAATGTAAATTCACCATCTTTCTCTCTTTACCTCTTCACTTCTTTGGAATCACTGGCAATGAAGATTCCCAGTGTTTTCTCTTGCAACTTCACGTGTTTTCCTGGATTAATCATCATACTGCAACACGCACATAGACATACACACAAATACTAGTTTAGAGAAACCATCCATGTCTGCAAGATTCATGTCATGTAGCAAGACAGGTCAGATGCTTGCAGATAACAAAAAGGGAGCAGTTTATATACTTCACAAATAGTCCAGATAGAAATCCAGAGAATCAGTCCAAGAGACAAACGCGTCCAAAGGGCAAATACAAAATCAGAGTCGAGAAGATAGCAAGGCAATAGGACAGGGGTAAACAGGTATAACAATGGCAAGGCAATACTTGTAAAAAGACTGGAAATGTAAACAGGTCAATACACAGATAAACAGTAGGCTAACATATAACACTCTGTATGTTCAAGTAAACAGAGGCAATATTTCGCAATGAGGAAGCGTGAGAGGAGCATATGAATAGGCGATGAAGCGAAGCACAGGTGTGCGAGATTAGTACTCCAGGGATGATGATGATCTCCCTGTTGCATTCTGGGAACTGTAGTGTGGTTCTGGAGGGCTGCATAACAATTTGGAATACTTTTTGTCTGGCATGTGTGTAAATTTGACTGACATATGAACATGTTAGTACTTTGCATTATGATCTACTGCCAATATTAGCAACAACATCCCCAGGATCATCTTAGAGGATCATCTTATAGGATTAGCGTAGTGGGTAGGGAGATCTTTTCTAGACCTCTTGATTTCATACTTCATTTCAAGAGTATTTTGCAGGTTACACACAATGCATCTGATATTCACAGCATGTTAAGCTCAAAGCCAATATGCACTATAGATCACGTAACAACTAGGCTAATAATCACTGAATATACACACACACATTAAAAAATATCAAATTCACTCACTTGACGTTTCTGTGATCTATTTGCTTGAACTGAATGGCTATCAGCAACAGATTTAGTTTCACAAAGCACAGCCTGCAACAAAACAACAGTGACCAAAGAGAAGGTGATGTCTGGGATTGACATTGTAAAGAATAGAATAGAATACAGCAGAACAGAATAGAATACTTACTCACAAACCTCAGGGAATGATAAACCCACAAAGTCATTAGACAAGTAATCTGTGTACATTTCTTGGGACACTCCTTCCAGATAATACTTCTGCCATATATCGTCTTCAATCTGACAAAAATTTTATATTCAAGTCATTTGATACTGAGTTTCAATATCACATCATTTAATATTGAGCTTGTGATAATACACAGTCCAAATTGATTTATATTTCCCTAAATTGTCACAGAACGCTCGCCACCCGCGAGGCACGTGGTTTGGCCAGCTACGTGCAGTGGGAGGACTTTCATTTGTGACCACGCCTGCACACACCTGCGCCTCGTTTCATCTATGTTTATTTAAACCCACGTCAGGGTATGCAGTATCGTTGGTCATTGCTGACGTAACGTGTGGATGTAACGTGGTAAATGTTTGATGTACTGTTCTTTTTGTCAAAGTTAAACGTATTGGTGTTTCTTGTCCGTGTTTAATGTCAACCGTTTCTTGTTTGAATTAAGCGTGTCTAATTCTTGTGAGTGCCGTTAGTGTTGTATGTTTAAATGTTAATAAATGTACGTCCTAGACGTTGGAGTTTGTGCGTCCTGCCCCTCGCCCTGTGGCACTTGGGCCACCTTGCGTAACAGGAAGTAAAACAGTCCACACTGTAAACATTTAAGCCTCATCAGTAGTACACCTATAAGATCTATCATACCAACATGACCACAACAAAACTCCACATGGGTCTGTTTTACATGTTTGCCAATCATGCCTTCGATGAGATTAGCTTTGAAAAAAAGTTTTGAAAGATCCAAATCCAAAGCTAGCTATGTAATGAACCTATGAATGGAGCCATTGTACACATCACTTACTGTAACTGGTTCTGACCTAGACTATGCAAATGGCCATACACCCAATTCAGCACACAGCACACCCTGTGAGCATAAAAACACTCTAAATGGGCAACACTTTGCCATTTAGGAGGAGATACCTGAATGGAGGACCTCATGGAGAAGAGGTTGGCCAGCATACTAGAAAGGCCCTGAGCCAGGCAGCTCTGGGCAATAAAGCCCAGCTTCAGCTCAGCCAGGCAGATCGCATCATCACCCTCCTGCCAGTTCCAGCTGGCGATGTTCAGCAGGTGAGCCTGGTGAACCAGAGATGCACTTAGCTCTGGCTACACACATGCAGGCACACATACACACTCAAACGTGTACACATTCGCACAAATATGTATTTCCATGTCCACACAGAGGAGCCCTCAGTTCCTAGACACACTCATGCTCACACTCAAACTTCAGCTCCCCACCATGTGTGCACACATATACACACAAAAAAGGAGAATGATTTTCGCACACACATACACACACTGAAACATAAGCTGCCTGACCTGACCTGAAAGGTTTAACAGGAGCCATTTACAGGTTTACTGGCTCCTCGCCTAGAAGTTACGCTTTTTCATGCATATGCAGTGGGTTTAATTATAGTCTGAGTATCTAAAACTTTGATGACAAAAAAGACAAAAAAAACATCATAAAATATGTTAATTATGGTTGTGTTTTGTGAAACTGAAACTTATTTATAAACCCTGGCTAAGTTAAACATTAATTGTGAGCACCTACCTATTATCACTCTATTACTTCATTATCTTACAGGTGTGTTTTGGTGGTGTACAGTTACAGATGTTGAAATGCACAGATTGTCAGCCATCCTATATCCCACGCATCACTAGTCTGTTTTTGACCACAAGTCACTGATGGGTTAAGAATGGCCTACCACCTAAATATGCCAAGCAAACTATAGTCAGAAGATAATTGAAAGCTAAAGCAAACTCTGTCTGGCAAACAGATGAGTTATAGGCTCAAAATGTAACTTTCTAGACACAAATCAAGCCTTTTATTGGATAGTATAAAGACAATTTTACCTTTATAAACCTTTATTAAGTGAAATTAGATTTAAACCCACAGTAGTAACCCTTCCACACCGGTACATGTATCAATGTCAGTGTTTACTGTTGTTTGAAATGATGTTTTAAGATAATAGAATATTGGGACAGTCCATTAGACTCACAGTGTTCTGAGTGAGTCCACGGTATGTGACATCCTTACCTTATTGTGAGACTGTAGCATCTGGGTGATGATACGTATCCTTGAATTGTAGTTCTTGATGGATATCACTCTAGAGAATAAGTCAGTAGTAAAAGTCACACAAGAGGTGGGCCAGCATCTTTTTGTTGATTTTGTTCTGCTAATAGACATATGAGACACCAAAATACCAACTCAAATCTACATTATTTAAAATTGGTAAACATCTCGATATTGGACGCATACCTCATGATATTGGAGGCATCCTCTGTATCAGGGTCTGAAGCGTATTTATTAGCTATAATGAAACAGGCATCTGATAGTTCAATCTACAACAGTACACAACAAAGAGAGATTAAGTTTTTGTCAAGTAGCTTTTGATGTTTGTTTCCAGCTGTGCAAGATGATGCCTATGGCCAAATACCCATAACTGTGGGTGTTCTTACTGGAAGAGCTGAATGAGCTGCTATTTCCCTTAGCCTGTCATGTGTCTAAATGAGTGTCAAAATCAGACTGCTTAGTGGTCTGCCCTAATCATATGAAAGCCTTGATTAAATCTACAGTAAGTGATGAGTATAGCTGAACATTCATTGGCTTTGTAAACAAGGGAGTAGGTACACTCTGGCTGTAGTGACATGCAAATTGACAGAGACTTACTGATGCACTGGGAACAGAGAGAGTGAATTGGAAGAAAATTATATTCAGGTTTCGTTGTTTTAGAAGCTTAGGGTTATAGGATTTTGCTTGCAATAAATAACATTTTCTGTGGAATCATATAGCATTTATAATTACTAACAATACAGTAAAATCTATCCTTTAAGAAGCAAACTTTCATACCTTGACTCGAGTGAGATCCCAGGGATTTAGGATGGAACCCTGTAAGAACACCACCTGAGTGAAGTGGCGTTTGAATAAAGCTTCCAGCTCAAGATCGGGTTCAATACTATAAACACACAAACAACAGAGTATTGCAAATAGGGATACGAATATATATGTGTCTGATTACAGTAATGTAGTCGAGGTCTAAACACAGTGGTCACAGGAATGACAAAAAGTATTGTGTGTATATATTGTGTGTGCTGTGGTTTTATGTTGAAAAGGATTCGTATTTACAACTTTTACAATTTACAGGATATAACAAATGTAACTTTAGCTGTAGCTAACATGAAAAACTGTAGCTAAGTTTTTTGTGTTTTGAAGTTCCAGTAATTTTACACTTCTGCACCGTACTCACTGATGGAGAAAAACAATTTCTACATTAGCAGGATCTCTGTCCTCATGTAGGAAGTCTTTCAAGAAGTTGGAAACACTTTCCAGAGTAATATGACCACATACCACAATATGCCTGGAAGACAAAATTAATGAACAATCATGTAACAAACCATTGTAAACAGCACCAAACTGCTTTCAAAAAATATATTAAAATAAACAGCAACATTAGTCATTAAAGTTCAATTACTCCAATACGTAAAACACCTTTAATTCATAAATAAATGAAACACCATCTGCCTTTAAACAAACAGACTGTTATTAAACTCTAAACCTTAAAACTGCCTACATGACCAATTGTTTCTGAACATTTACGGGGCTGTAAAATCAGCTGAGACATTATCCACTACACTATATACAGTATGACATGGTGTGAATAAGCTGCCTAGGGATTTCTTTCTTTCACTCTCACAGGTAGTCACATTAAGGAAAAGGTGCATATATGTTGTAACATACATGTCACATGTATGTTATAGGTTAGGTTGACTTTGAGTCACTCACAAATCTTTTGCAAAATTATGCAATGTGCAAAGATGAACATCCATTAAAGGTTTCATTTAGCATAATATGAAAGCATTTTAGATAAAATTTCAATCTGGATTCATTTTGAACCTAAATTTGAATTCATTTTAATTTTAAACTTCAAAATTGTTACAAGTGGGACATTACATCAGATCCTCATCACAGTTTGGCAAAGGGGGAGAACTGTGGAATGCAGCCCTAAACATTTTTGGATTTGGGTAATCTTGGTTTCTGTAGATTTTCAATCCATTTAAATTTAATCTATATACCATTTTGAACAATAAATATCACATGATTGTAATATCACATGATTGTAAAGTTAGGATTCTGAAGGATGCATGGCCTACACTGTGTGTACATTATTAGTATTAGTATTTTGACTATATCATAATTTTATGCATATTTTCCAACTCCAAGCTATATAAACTTAAATGATTATTGGATTTAAGCATATCAGATCAACATCCTATATCAAGGTGTGCATAATTATTAGGCAGCTTCTTTTCCTCAGGTAAAATGGGCCAATGAGATTTAACTGACTCTGAAAAGTGAAAAAACTGTAAAAAAATCTTTCAGTGGGAGCACTCTTAAAATTGCTAAGATATTGGGGCGTGATCACAGAAGCATTAAACATTTTGTTGCAAATCATCAACAGGGTTGCAATAAACATAATGAGAGAAAAAAAGATGCAAATTAACTACCAAAAATTTGAGAAGAATCAAATATGAAGTTACCAGGAACCCATTATCCTGCAGTGCTGTGATATTCCAGAACTGCAACCTACCTGGAGTGCCCAGAAGTACAAGGTGTTCAGTACTCAGAGACATGGCCAGGGTAAGGAAGACTGAAACCTGACCACCACTGAACAAGACCCATAAGGTCAAGATTGGGCCATGAAACATCTGAAGACAGATTTTTCAAAGGTTTTATGAACTGATGAAATGAGAGTGACTCTTGAAGGAGCAGATGGATAGGCCCATGGCTGGATCAGTAACGGGTGGAGGTGGGGTGCTGTTATGGGCTGGTATTATTAAAGATGAGTTAGTTCGACCTTTTTTGGGTTGAAGATGGACTCCAAATCAACTCCCAAACCTACTGCCAGTTTTAAGAACAGAATTTCTTCAAGCAGTGGTACAGGAAAAAGTCTGCATCTTTCAAGACCACCACAATTTTTATGTAGGACAATGGTCCATCGCATGCACTGAAGTACTCCACTGTGTGGCTAGCCAGTAAAGGCCTTAAAGATGAAAGAATAATGACATGGCCCCCTTCCTCACCTGACCTAAACCCTATTGAGAACTTGTGGGCTCTTCTTAAATCGGAAGTTTACGGTGAGGTAAAACAGTACACCTCTCTGAACAGTGTCTGGGAGGCTATGGTTGCTGCTGCACAAAAATTGATCGTCAACAGATTAAGAAAGTGACAGACTCCATGAATTGAAGGATTATGACTGTTATTGAGAAGAAGGGAGGTTATATTTGTCACTGATTTTTTATGTCATGTCAGAAATGTTTACTTTTAAATTTCGTTTGTTTATTATTCTCACTTTATCAGATGAAAATAAACAAGTGCGATTGGAAAATTTTCATTTTTCATTTAGTTGCATAATAATTCTGCACACTAACAGTTGCCCAATAATTATGCACACATAGATCATAAAAATTAATGAATAAAACATATCAAAACTAATTACTATATATCATTACTAACTGCTGTAGCCAATAAGTACTTAAGTTTGCTTTGTTTTATTTTAAAAATAATACTCAAAATGTCAAGCACAAACAGATAACAAATATTGTCATATAACTAAGAAAAAGATTTCAGGGAGGAATGTATAGTCAAGACCACAAATTTCTAGAATCGTTGATTGGCTAAAACAAGCACATTAAACTACAAAAAAGCCAACCACTATATCTTGTGGTGGATGTAATATTCAAATATGGCACACTGATTTTGTCTCTATGTGCCACCATATTCTGTTACATGTACCAGCAACTGGTTCAGAAGATTGAATTTCAATCATGATCCTACACCACACCACCACAAGGCTTCTTGCTTGCAATAAACTCGTGTAAATTAATGTGTTGCATGACCTTAAGCTTCTTGCTTGCAATAAACTGGTGTAAACTCATGTGTTGCATAACCTTAAGGTTAAATGTCACCATCACTACCTTTTTTATTTGCAATAACGCTAATAAAATAAAAGTCTGTATTCTGTATAAAAGTTTATATTCTGTGCTGCATTTTTGGCTCCATAACCTTGTTCATCCTTATCAAAGATGCCACTAATTCTATACATGGCTGTATTTTAATATAAAGCATAATTCCAATAGTGTGCATAATTTCATTAATAGAACACTACAAAAGCAAATAAAAAACATTTTAAAGTACACATTTATATTGCTAATAACCACAGATACACACAAAAGCTCAAGTTTTATGTCAAATACACCTTTGCAAGCAATGGTGGCTTACACAATACAAAATAAGCAATGGAATGACTCATGTCATTTCAACAAGACCGTCAGACACAGAGTGATGGTGCTCCCAAAAGCTGAAGCTGAATCTATGAATTCAGAGGGAACTCTTTTTCTGAAATTACCAAACAACTTACTTCTACTTAATCCAAACAAGACTGAGATCTAGTTACTTGGATCTAAATCTGGGAAATACAAGATCTCCATCCACACTCAATCTGGATGGCTGTTTAGTTAATCCATCCACAAATGTAAAAAAAAAAACTACGTGTCATCTTTGATTTCAATCTCTCATTTGATGCACACACATGTAATGTACTCAGAACAGGTATTTCACCTACATAATAATGCCATACTGCGAAAGATATTTTCCCTTAAAGATATTATATCTTATAGATGCTGAGATGCTCATCCATGCCTTTATAAACTATAGGCTAGACTACTGTAATGCTCTTCTAGAAGGCTGTTCCAGTAAATCACTAAATACGCTCCAATTGTTTCAGAATGCAGCAGTCAGAGTTCTCACTCAATACAGAAAATTTGAGGATATTACTCAAATTCTGAACCAGCCTCTACCACGAGGTGCTACTGCACGCATGCTGGAGTAAACCCTTGACTTTCCCAAGATGGCCTTCCACCAGACCTGACCCTTGACACACTATTGCCATGTCACAATTCAGAATTAGAAATATAATATCCCCACTTGCAGTGATCATTATTCCTAGTTCATGTTTTTGTTCCACGTCATATTTCATCTATGTACTCATGCTATCCAGTGTCATCCAGAGGAGGAGGGGTTCCCCATTTTGAGTCTTGGTTTCTCTTGAGGTTTCTTTCTTTCTGTCCGGGAGCTTTTCCTCATCACTGTCCCCTTTGGCTAGCTCTACTGGGGCTTGAACCCGAACATATGTAAAGCTGCTTTGTGACAACAGCTATTGTAAAAAGCACTATTTAAATAAACTTTGCTTTGCTTTGTTTGCATCAGTGTACTAGAAAAACTTTATCCAGTTAGCATGACTTACTTTCTTCTTGGGTTGAAGTTATAATTCCCTCCATATTTCTGCCGATTAAAGATGAGAGAGGCGATTTCTGGCACATAGCGAGCAAACATGGCCTACATGCACAAGACACAGAGAGACACAGAGGCATGCAGGTGAGGTTTTGTAGCAGTAAGGGCAGAACAGCCACACACAATACTTACTTTCTCCCATTTACTGCACTATAAGAACCACCATATTTCTCAGTTTCTCCTGAATTATTTCAGGAACATAACTTTATGGCAAACACGGCCTGAGACAAGGACAAAAGAGAGGAAGAAACTAAAAACAGATTAGAGAAGTTTGAGAAATATTTGGTCACATAGGATATTTATAAAACAGGAGAAAGAGAAGTATAAAATAGAATAAAATGTTATTTTTCTAATTGCAGAATTTGGATATAAGAGATAAAACATATTTACATTAACATTGTGGGTTTTGTGTAGAAGGAAATATTTTGATAAAGCAAGAAGAAAAAAAGCATTCATATGTGTTCATCAAATTCCCTCGCCCCTACCACTTAACCTTACCCCTCCATTTTGACATATTGAAATATTTTCACAATTTGACATTTTCATATCACATTCCCCCCCTTTGAAGCTTATACAAAATATAACTGAAGTCCATCAGCAAGGTTGCTGAACTTTACTGCTCCTCTATCTATTGCAGACTGACAAGGATACCTACAGAGCACTTGGTGACCAACTGATGCGTGAAAATGGAGTTGTGAATGACATGTTCAGACAATCTCAAAAGGAGGCCATAGGAATCAACACAGCTGAGAACAGCATATTGAATATATCTGGCAAAGACCCGTGCAGTCTGTTTACATAAAAACCACTGACTATGACTACTGACATGTATTGAAAGGTTGTCCCATTTCAAAAGGGAAGATTTCAACCACTGCAGCTTGTAACATAGCTCAGATCCAAGTCGCAATATGACACTTGAAAATAAAGGGTAGGGGTAAAAATAAGAAATGTGTTTGGGCCAAAACTCAATTATAAGTGGTGATAGTAAATTAGAGTTCTAAAGTCTTAGCAAAGCATGCAAAAAATAAACAATTTAACAAGTAAACCTATGATCTGTTGTGGTTTTTCTATTTTACCTTCTATGACAATCAGGACTGTGCTATGATGCAGCAAGGCTTGATACACTTTGTTGGAGTTTAGGAAAGTAAAACTAGGGATGGGACATGTACAACTGCATACTTGATTTAGAAGTAAAAGGCAATCTATATATTGATGGTTCCAATTAACATACACAAAAAGGAAAAAAGCACAGTAATCTGATGGTACATAAAACATTAAATGTTGTTTTGGAGGAGCTGTTACTAAGCACCATAACACACAATGTATAAAACACAGGAAGCACGTTTTAGGAGGTATGCACTAGGCAGGGTGAGTTTGGATTTGTGCTGGATTCACATGAAGTAGAATCTGCACCCAGCTCCGGTATTCAAACACACAATGTCTGAGGATGTGATTACAGTGACCATGAGACTTAAAAGCAAGAAAGAAAAAGAATTATGGGATTTGTTCTTTTACCAAACCACCAAGGATGAAGAACACCATGAAAATGCGTCCAAGGTCTGTTTGAGCAAAGATATCGCCATATCCCACTGTGGACATGGTTACCATGAGCATATACACACATTCCCAGTAGGAAACTTCCTGGGAATTTTCAAAGTTTTCCCAAGGATCCCCTGAATTTTCCACCTGGAACATAAAATAACACTATGAATGTTATTTGAAACAATTATTTTCATTTCACCTACATTTACATGTTTATTTTATAGTGAAAGAAAAAATACTTTGTCAATTCCACACCACCACATTTGAATGTATATATGAGTTTATCAGTGGGCTGTGGGGAAATTTTGAATATCTGCCAACAGTATTTTCTTTTGACTAACATTTTGGGATCATGAACTTACCAAGTGTATAAAGCCTGCAGCAGTTAGCCATGTGCTTAGGAAGATTGAGCACAAGTTCACCAACTTTATGGATTTGCTGCAGAAAACAAAATGCTGCTAGATCAGTGAATGCACCCTAAAATTAATCTGTTACACACAAAGAGAAGGTTGAGAGATCTGTAAGGTCCTCAGTGAGATTAATGGTGGATTGTTTTATGCAGAGAGATGGGTATTATATAATAAACATTTACTTATATAGTAAAAGCCTATAATACTTAACACATCAATAAATTTACAACAAAATGCTCTGCAACTGCTTGCTATAAATAATTTTTGCTACTGTCATGCTTAGATGCTATGCAGAATAGGCACTTAATTCCAGATGCATTTATCTAGCACATGCACAGATAAGCAAAATATGCACTTACCTAGTTTGTAGAATATTTAAAAACTGTAAAATTTCTGCCATCTGTATTAATCGTAAGGCCCTTAAAAAACGCAACCCTGCATGGAAAGAAAAAACACAAGAAGAACAAACTCAGCCATCATGTAACAAAGCACTATCAGCTTCCAAACTGGAGTTAGATGCTTCTACCAGATGTATCTCATAAATGCAGTGCACAAGTTTAAAAGTCACAGTGAGCAATGATGATTTTTTTTGCTCGCATGGATAATAAAAACTACAACAAAACCACTTACCCAACAAAAAGAAAACATCTACAAGAGAAGATAGGACATACATCTCACAGCATTGACCATATAGAGATTAATTCTTATTTGTAGATTGAGAGAGCAGAATGGAGAGGGATGAAATCTGGAGTAAACCAAAACAGGAGGTGGCCTGACAAATGGGTTCATACACGATTATGTAAAATGCCCTGAGTGCCACTTCCTAAACTACTAAATCCACTACACAATTGAAAACTACAGCCCTAAATAGGACTTCACACACAAACACACATATTAGTGTGATACTGTCCTGACTGGCCATCCTCCTGGCATCCATGTTTCCATGGTTTCTCTCTCATGTCCTTTACTTCCCTGTTGTGATTCCATTCCTTAGTATTGTTTTCTCCTCCCATCATGATTTGCACCTGTGTTTTGTTTAGTGTCCATTAGATCACGTATTTAAACCCTGTGTTTTGTTTAGCCATTACAGAGTCCAAGGTCAAGCCAGGACACAATGAAGCAAACATACTGAAAACAGGAACAAAAATGAAACAAAACACCCAAAGCGAAACACAAAGATAACAACAATAAACTAACTAGAACCTGACAGCACAAAGAGCCTTACAACAACAGGTTATTTGCAACAACAGTGATGCACATAGCAAAACCAGTGAGCTGCAGAGATGACTTATCGTTACAACACAGATGACCTGATTGGCCAATGGGACAATTAACCACTCTTTAAGTACCTGTGTCTCTAATGTGTTGGTGCCCCGTGGTGTCTTGGTCAGTAGTAACCATGAGTGCCATGGTAGACGCAGATCTGTAGGGTTCTGAGTTTGTAAAATCACTGTCAGTTGTAGACTCTCTTTGAGATAGGGTGTTGAGTTTGAATGTACCCCTTTTTCTGTCCCAGGTTCTTTGAATAGGGCCTTAGGAGTACTTTGCTGTCTAGCTAGGTTTTTATATAGAGCCTTATGAGTGTACTTGATCTTTAGAGGCTTTATGCACAGGGCCTCAAGTGGTTAGTTGTAATGCTTCTTAAATAGGAAAGTTAGTGGTTGAGTTGGCTTTCATACATTTTTGTTTGTTGTATTGGTGTAAAGCCCCCACCTCCCTGAAGAAACACTCCCATTTCGATTTGGTTTGTCACGGTATGGCCCCTCCTCCCAAACGTCTCCCCGTGTGTGTTTATGTGAATATGTTCGTTTGTGTGGCCATGCCCGCCTCCCTGTGTTCCACACCTGCTTCTCATTGTGGGTCATTAGTATGCATGTATAAAAGTCTATCATTTACATATTGCAGTTGTCGCCGTTTAACCCTCATAGCCTGCATGCTATGTTTCCGTGTTATGTGTTAATAAACTTATGTCTTTGTTTTACGCACTCGTTCCCGCATTCTGCTTAGCCTCCTCGTTACAGAAACACCGACTGACAAAGGATACCTGGGACGGGGAGCAAAAGAAGGAAAGGAAAAAAAGGAAGCAAACGCCCTTCCACAAGCCTCGCAGAGACCCTCTGTCATCCTGGCCTCACTCCATACTCCCACAATGGAGGAGAAGGCCCCTAGTGGATTTTGTGGGGGTCCTGGGTATGATCCAGGGTCGGACTCTGCAGAGTCCTACGAACCCCAGCTGGACTATGGGGATTAGTATTTGGAAGTGGACTCCACTGGGTCCTACGACCCCCTACATGGACTACTACGAGGGTTATACAGATTATGGAGGGAGAGGGAAATGCAACGACGTTGGTCTGCAGTCGGACTTGGGGTTCGATTGTGTGGAGGATCCACCAATGGAGATGGAGGAGGTCCTCTATGGGGAGCCTCTCACTGACAGTGACATGTAATCTGCAGTCTCCAGGACATGGAATCTGCAGTCTCCAGGAGCGGCGAGCCTCTGGCACCTAAAATACTGCCCAAGGATCTGCCCAGGGGGTGCCACTCAGGAACAAGCAAGCCATCCTGTGTGGCACACAGAGAGGCGACCTTGTTTGAGGAGGAGCCTGTGGCTCTTGCTGGCTTCCCTGGACTCCAAAGTAAAGCATTTTTTGCCTGTGTCAGCAGTAGGCCATCAACAACAATGACAATAAAGATCAACTTCAGCAGCTCCACCCTCAGAGAAAGAGCAGTCTCAGAGCTCACTTACACCTATGAGGCTCAACTCAGTGCATTCTATTTGTTCTGGTAGTTCCCTGTGAAGTGGACTACACCAAGAATTAGGCCCTTTTAAAGGACATTCCAAACCGTATGGTTTGAAAAAATTCAGTTTGAAGGGAACTTCAAACTGTGTGTGGAGTAGTGAATAACTATGTAGGAATTTGAAACAGATGTTTACCCATCAGTCATTGTGTGTCTTGTCAAGACCTTCTGGTGAGTTATGCCTGCTGGCTGCCTGATTGACATATTGCCATTTATTTGCTGCTCTTTGACAGAGTGGCATGTGAGAGCTTTTAATACTTCATAAATGTTTTGTGATGAAAACTAACAAAGATGTGAAAGTAACCTGTTGAAAAAAGTTACCAAATCAACAGGAAAATGAATTTAGCTTGTTAAACTTTACCTTTAGTTAAGTAATTTTAGTTACCCTGAGGTAAATATTGGCTTTAGCAAGATGTTCCTCCAACAATCTACCAGATATTCATTTTCATTACAAAACATGGGGTCAATGTTACATAAATACAGTTCACTCTAACCACATTAACAAAGAAAGGGATCAACCAATTACCCAGCTGTCAAGAGAAATCAAAACACAAGAGACATAATGCCTTCTGCGTGATGTTGCAGGGCATTCCAAATGAAGGAGCTCACTAACAGCTATGAGGGTCTGCTCTCAAAGTAAGTGATGAGTCAGAGCTCAGCCACAGCTTTGAGGCTCTCCCCACAGAGAAAGTACAGATTCAGAGCTCATCCACAGCTATGAGGCTCCACCATCAGAGAAAGCAATAACTCAGAACTCATTCCCCTTTTACAAAGCTCTGCCCTCAGAGAAAGTGCCAGATCAGAGTTCACCCACAACTGTGAGGCTCCTCCCTCAGAGAAAGCACACACTCAGAAATCGCCCCCAGCTACAAGGCTACGTACAAGCGAAAAACACTTGTATGCTTATAGTCAGGGTCCATATAGTCTTTAATATACAGTGCCTGGCCAAAAAAAAAGGTCACATACTCTAATATTTTGTTGAACCGCCTTTAGTTTTGATTACAGCACGGCATAATTTCCACAAGCTTCTGCAATGTCACAACATTTATTTCTGTCCAGAGTTGCATTAATTTTTCCCCAAGATCTTGTATTGATGATGGGAAATTTGGACAACTGCGCAAAGTCTTCTCCAGCACATCCCAAAGATTCTCAATGGGGTTCAGGTCTGGACTCTGTGGTGGCCAATCCATGTGTGAAAATGATGTCTCATGTTCCCTGAAACACTCTTTCACAATTTGAGCCCGATGAATCCTGGCATTGTCATCTTGGAATATGCCTGTGCCATCAGGGAAGAAAAAATCCATTGATGGAATAACCTGGTCGTTTAGTATATTCAGGTAGTCAGCTGACCTCATTCTTTGGGCACATAATGTCGCTGATCCTAGACCTGACCAACTGCAGCAACCCCAGTTCATAGCACTGCCCCCACAGACTTGTATGGTAGGCACTAGGCATGATGGGTGCATCACTTCAGCCACCTCTCTTCTTACCCTGATGCGCCCATCACTCTGGAACAGGGTAAATCTGGACTCATCAGACCACATGACCTTCTTCCATTGCTCCAGAGTCCAATTTTTATGCTCCCTAGCAAATTGAAGCCATTTTTGCTGGTTAGCCTCATGACAAGTGGTTTTCTTAAGGCTGTTTAGTCCCAATCCCTTGAGTTCCCTTCACATTGTGAATGTGGAAATGCACTTACTTTCACTATTAAACATATCCCTCAGTTCTACTGTTGTTTTTCTACAATCTGATTTCACCACACGTTTAAGTGATCGCCGATCACAATCATTCAAGATTTTTTTCTGACCACATTCCTTCCTCGAAGACAATGTTTCCCCACTGTCCTTCCACTTTTTAATAATGCGTTGGACAGTTCAATTTGAGTAATTTCAGAAATCTCCTTAGATGTTTTCTCTGCTTGATGCATGCCAATAATTTGACCCTTCTGAAACAGATTAACATCTTTTCCACAACCACAGGATGTGTCTTTCAACATGGTTGTTTAATAAATGGGAAGCTACTCACTGCAGCAATTAGGGTTAAATAACTTGTTTCCAGTTAAAACAATCACCCATACAGTAATTATCCAATGGGCGGCTCTTACCTATTTGCTTAGCTAAATTCAGGTGGTGACCTTTTTTTTGGCCAGGCAGTGTATTAATATATTGCAAACTGACAGACATGCTGAATTATACAAAGCACTTTGAAAAACTAGTTGCCACTAAACTTTTGATGGGCTATGAAATTTCTCAAGAAGGGTCCATATTAAAAGTTTTATGTCATGTCCTGTATTCAGCTGTCCTGACAGAACCCTGGTCCAATAAGCCTGGGCACAAAAATAACAGATGTCACTGTGATGACCAGCAGTCGATGATGCCCATGGAGGGGCAAGGCAGGCACATTCTGTGACTATAATCAGGTCTGACTGATCAGCTAGGGCAGGGAATATACTACAAATCTCCTCTACTTTACACAGAAGCTCACCTCAATGAGATGTAAACAAAAACTCATTTGAGAGAATCATGAAATGCCTACACAAACATTAATCACTGTTTAATCAGTCATCATGAAAATGGTCTATCTTTCATTTAAACAGTTAACTAGACCCATTGGACGCTCAGAAGGGATTCTGAAGCACTCAATGCAATGAAAACTGACTGATATAAAACACGTACATACACACACACAAACCAACACCACCAGATAGACAAAAACATCCTGCCATTATTGCCCACATGCGCGCACACACACACACACACACGCACGCACACACACGCATCCATCAGGGTGGTAATTGTATGTTAAGGAATAACACATATAGGAAAATCTTGAGATCTACAGCATGCAAAGACACTTGAGGTGACTGACATGCACTAAGGGAATGAAAGGAACATTTCCAGTGAGTCTCTCTGAAATTCCCTTCCAGAAACATCTGCAGTAGTGCAGATCCCCCCATTATAGAGTAAGCCCATTTACAGTAATGGTGACTTAATAAATGTATAAGCAACTGACAGAGACATAAACAGATTTTCTCACCCACATACACACATACACCCACACCCACACCCACACACACTCAAGTGAGCTAGGGCTGAGATGGTTCCTCCAAGTTCAACATAAACTGATAAACCATCTTATTAAAGGAAATGACAACAACTTATATAAATACATCAATAACAGCATGAAGGCGTCACAGAAGAAGTCTTATCCATAATACCTAACCATATTAATCTCAATAGACTATATGAAAATAAAATATAAAAAACTTTTTTAAAAACCTGCAATTGGAAATAAGACCATAATTCTATGTGCTAAACCATCCAAAGGAGGAGGAACAAGTTCAAAAATCTTTATTTCATGTGCCATAACTGGCACAGCCACTAGGTGGTGATTGAGGCTAGCACTTCCTGGATACTGAGCTCCTCTGAATACCACTTATGTATTCACATATATTCAAACAGGAGGCAGGAACAGTTATGTATGATAAACAGTTTAGCCTTTTGTAATAAATTTATGGGGCAAACAAGTCTGATCCTGGGCCAGTGTTAAGATGGTCTGAACTCAAAGTCTCATGGTCAGCACTTACCCAGCCAACTCCTGTTAAGGTACATAGACACAAATACTGGTGGCACAGTGAAGAAGTCCACAATTGAATTCACCTCCAGCCAGAACTTTAGCTTATCATTAGCTGCAATGAACTGAACAGAGAGACAGAGCATATTTGTGTGTTGTTTATATATATATATATATATATATATATATATATATATATATATATATATATATATATATATATATATAAATAAAAACACTGTTAAATATTAAATATTCACCTGCATTCCAAAAGTCTGTAATACACCCTATATAAATATCTATGTGTAATATTCTGCTAGGAAAGGCTATAAAAAAGGCTATGTTAAAATAAACATGGTATAGAACTGGCAATTACATTTCAGATTAAAATTATAACAGCTCCTTAACATAACATGATACTATGAAAGATAATGAAAACAGGCTATAATCATGTAAAAATAAAATCTACTGTGTCCAGCATATAACCATAAATTCATATGAATCTCATAGGATCTTTTACTGAGCTTTTGCATATGTTTATGTCATGGCTCCTTACACGCAGCCCGAAGTACAGCAGGAAGAAGACGTTGAGCACCATGTCGACCTGCAAGGTGAAGTCAGTGCGGAAGTTCGGGCAGGATTCTATAGGACTGTGAAAACAGGAACACATTATTGAACCTGAAGATATTCACTTTTCAGTACAATCACTAGCCAACAATATGGTGTAGCTATTGTAGCGGTTTCATCTACTAATTCTTTACAATACATAAGATTTACTATGCATCAATTATGAACTGATTCTCATTAAATGTCAATTTATCAGTCTTATATATTCAACTCAAATCAGAATCACAATCTTTAATTTCTAACTAAAGAAAGTAACATTATTGATTTGATCCCTGAAGGATTTGAATAACCATGATAAACCAAACTTGAACTTGATTTCTTTGATGATACTGGCAACAACAACAATCTGAATGATATCAAGACAACTTGGTGAGAATAAATGATACATTTATTAACACAATTACTATAAAATCACAAACAACAGCATCAACAATCAGTATATTTACAGTGAAACAAGCTAAAACATGCGTGAGTGTGTGTGTAAGTAAACGGGGAGGAGAACAAATGCGTGCGTGGAAGTGTGCACACGTTCACGCAAGCTTGCATGTATGAGAAAGAGTCGGGACTTTCTTTCTTGGTTTTCCTATGGAGAACAAATCAAATAAAATGGCATAGAATTTAAACAACAGAGCAACATGGTTGTATGTTAATGAGCTCAGCTTGCTTGTTCTAACGTGAACATAGAACAAATTATAATGGCCATAGTTGCATTAACTAACAATAAAGTCATTGTGCCTGAGCCTAGGGCAAAATTAGTAATGTTAGTAATGAGAGAGAGAGAGAGAGCTCGAGATTGTGTGCAAAGAGGTGAAAGAACTTCCAGTGTGTACCGATTTTAAGAAGATTTAAACAAAGATAGCTTTGTTTAGAATACACATACATGAAAATACTAGTGTTTCAGATAAGTCCTTTAATGAAACTATTCCCAAAAGTTAAAGTCTCACATGTTGTTGATATTTAGGTGATTATCCCAGCTTGTTGTCCTCGCTGAATTACTCTTGAAATAGTAGGGAATTTGTAACGCTGGTTCTTTGTTGATAAAATATGACATCATTCAGGTGCACTGGGAATCTGCCTCCTGTCTCTAAAGTCCAGGAATTTGAGTTTCATCTGTAGTTTAACAAGAGGGACTTGTTCAGCCTCATGACCACTTCCACAAGCTTGCTTGAAAGTACTGTAGCAAATCTATTACCAAATCTATTACCATGGTCACATTGATCAGACATTAGTTTAGATTCCACTTTTATTTGGATTAATGAAATTAAGAAATGCAATTTTCAGCTGTTTGCTGTTAACTGTCCATGTTGTGCTTAGTGAAGAAAGGACCAGGAGAGAGATGATAGAGCCCCTCTTTTAGGTCTAATCTTTTTGCAGGATAAAAAAGGAGACTGATGTTCTGCTGATCAAAATATTAAAACACCTGAATTCCAAATTAGCACACCCCCTTTCTGCCATTTGATGCAAGCTTGCTCTATGCGTTTCTGAGAAAGGTTCCTTAAATGACAAAACAAGAAAAACAAACACTGTAAAATGGTGCATTGGCAAACTTCACTTTTTTAATTCCCAAATTAGATCAACAACAGAGCTGGAAACGCCATATGACCTGTACATAAATGTACAAAATAGAAAAATCATCATTAAACACTATAAATCACATTTAAATCTTCATACTGATGAAGACAGCAAAAGACAGAACTTAATGAGTCATTTTTAAGAACATCCCAAATCACCATAAAAAATGGATAGGATTTGTCAAATGAATATATATTTAAGTACAGTAAGTAACAATAATCATTATATCCTGAAATGTTTAAATATCATTAAAAAAGAAAGCTAATGATTTGTTAAGTGACTGAGTTCCATTGCAGTCAAAGAATAATACTGTGGGGACCACCACCACAATGTAACATAACTGTATATCTGTAACATAACTGTATATCTGTAACATAACTGTATATCTGTATATATATATTTATATTCAATTACCTTGTTACACAACAACTGTAGATATGTTATTATACGAAATGGATCTGTACATTCTGTAGATTGTGTACATATATACACAACCATATACATTGTACATTGTGTATATAATCATAATATACATATATTGTACATACATAGAATATATATATTTATCTTGCATATATATATTTCACGTATAGAGAATATCTATATTTCTCTATGCACCCCTGTTTTCTATTCCTCAGTTTGGAGAGAGCACTCTCCACCATTTCACTGCGAGTTATACTGTGTATGACTATGTATGTGACGAATAAACCAAACTTGAAACTTGAATAACTTGTGTCCAAAGCAGGACATTTGGTGCAGTGTTTGGTTTTGGACTGGTGACCGATAGGTCTCCTGTGAATGTAGAGCACACCCTGTCTTACTGCACACACTGATGATGCCAACAGAAACTAAGTGAGTGAGCTCCAACCATAGAAGGCAACCTTCATAAAAAATGAACATGGGGTAAGGAGTATGGCCAAAGTCGTTTCAGACAGCAGCTCAATCTCGCCAGCACTTTAGATTATAAAAAACACATTGTCTGCACTTAAGTGGTAGTTGATGTGTATTGAGATCAGGCTCTGTGGATCTGTGTATTCTAAACAAAGCCAGTTGTTCTCCTCTGGGCAGCAAAGGCATGCTAAGGTCAGTCATTATAGAAAGCAAGAGGCAAAACACTCAGTGCCATGAAAGATCCAGCTATACAGCCTGGCTGCCTGCTCTGTTGCCACGCATTTCAATCGGGGAGGTTTAATTAAATGATTTTCTGACTCCATTAGATTTCTAATTTTAAAGAAGAGGAATTAAAGGCAGGTGGTTTTGTAATTCCTCTGACTAAAATGAAGTGGATGGCCAGGGGTGGGGCAATAAGATGTTGAAAGACTAGAGATGAAACATTTACCAGGCTCATAGTAAAATTCTTCACATTACCATTTAATTTTTTTTATTATCATTAAAACCATTGTTGAGTACTGTGGTTTAAAAAACTCATGGTAAATACCAGGCAGCATCATCCAAAGTCAGCACCTGTCTCCCAGACACAAGAACTCAGGCACAGCATGCAACAAGGGTTTGTTTTGTGTGGCACATTGCAGTGACAACACTCCAGAGATTTTTTAGTTTTCAAAGAGGACTAAATCTGAAGTGTGGTCCTGAAGTGTGGTCCATGTTGTGGTTTGTCTCTGTAACTTGGTAATAGCTTGTAAATAATAAACAGAATAATAAAGAGAAAAATGGAAGCTTTCAGTGTTATCCACTATATGTTGTCAGCTGTGCAGTGGAATGTTTTTTGTTTTTTTTGTTTAGTCTCAGAGCTGAAAGCCCATTAAGAATTAATTCAGTGTCAGAACATAACACTATTTAGACCAATTTATATCAAATCATGTATTTGTCAATTTTTGCTTTTTAGCCAGCGGTTGGCAAATTCCTCTATGCACCCCTGTTTTCTTTTCCTCAGTTTGGACAGAGCACTCTCCACCATTTCACTGCGAATTATACTGTGTATGACTATGTATGTGACGAATAAACCGAACTTGAACTTGTATATATATGAACACAGGTTTTGGGCTGAATATAACAGCATTTGTATTTATTTTTGTTTGGTAATTATCCTGTGTTTAACATTTATATGTCCATATATAGTTTTTGTCTTCTGTTTATTGTCACATTATGTTGGTATGTTATGATGAATTTTCAGCCTTCTTTACAGATTAAGACAAGTGAAGTTATCTTTGGGTAACATTATCACTATACATATAGCCATAGGTACAATGAACTTGCATTAAACTACAGTGAATCTACTGTAGCAAACAGTGAATAGTGAGTACAGAATACACAAGCTCCACTGGATGATCTCTGCTGGAAAAGCTCTATAGTGCAGTAGTTGTAGGTACAGCCCCAGCAGGTGAGCTTCAGTACAGCTGAAGACAAGCACTTCACTATACTACACAAGGCCTGAGCAGAGGCATGTCATGGTGTTTTGATGGAGGATGAGCTGAAACTAAGTGCTCTCTTTAATTAAGGTGTTGCATCATACAAAAACATCCATATCAAATTACAGTGTAATCTTGAGAGTCCAGTGTTGCAGGATCAGCTCCAGGAATAGCACTGCAGCATGCATTTTGCTCCAATTTAAACTCATTATGAGCCCGTAAATTAGCTGCTGTAAGATGAGTCAGTGCAGAGAGAATGCTGTCATGTGCAACTCGAGAAAACTGTGCTCCTACTGATCCCAGTAAAGGGCATTTAACAAGAATAGGGAGATGCTAAATGTCTTTAGTTGCATGTTTACGTAACAGCCAGTAAAGGTCACTGAGGTGTCTAATGAAATGGGGAGAGGCAAACAAATATGATGCAAAGACAACTATTTATCTCTCTCTCTTCCTCTCTCACACTTCTCTCTCACACACACACACTTAAAAAGAATGCATTGTAATGTTTATTTATGTTGATCACAAAATTTTAGGGTACTGCTGAGTATGAAAAAAAATAGAAAAAAGACGTATTTGAAAGGGCACTTATAGGACTATGCCACCTCTCCACGCATCTTTCCACCCCTCCTTTCACCCAAAACATAATAACCGATGTACTCACTCTGAGGAGTCAATGAAGTAAATGATCAGTCCCACGAAACTGAGGATGAACACTAGCACCACCTGCAGGATAACAAACAGATAGCAGTTCAAACACTACCTGGCTAACATACACACCACACATTGCAAAGCAGTGTTTCCCAGGCCTGGCACAGAAGGTCCCTCTGCACAGGACATTTCAATGTGGCCTCTGTTGCCTACAGCGCCAGGCTCATCTCATAAGATAATTAACAAGTGCCTTTTTGGAAAGCACTACAGTATTCATCAGGCCTGAGATACACTGCTTCAGATGCTGCAGGTATTAGTGCATTGGTAATATACTGATAAATATCAGGCAGAAATTCTCATATAATATATTTCAGTGTGGGCTGCATCTGCTAAGCTGGACTTCTATTGAGCTGAGGACACTTTCATCAACATGTAAATTGTATTGGACACTCCAAAGCATATCTGACACTAATAAAGGAAAGATGAGAAATCTGGTAATGTCTAGACAAGACACATTTGGGATATGGGGTTATGGTGATCAAGTAAATCAGTTTTTCTACAGTTGTTCAAGGATGGGGTTAATAAACATGGTGAGAAAGACCTGCAATTAAAGTCAGTACATTTAATTGCTAAATTTATGCTGAGATTTATAAAAAAGGTCTGTGGTTCAAAGGGAAAGGTAAACGACCCAGAGATCAATGGGCACGTCAAGAAGGTTTAATGAAATAATTTTTTATTGTGACTTACAAGGAAGAGACTTATTGGGTCTGCCACTCTAGACAGCAGAACAGAAAGCTCCCTAAATGTAATAAACATTGTGTAACTGGTGTTACAAATCAGTTAAGCTGATTATAATAAACCAAAAATCAAAATCTGTCAAAAATGCAATTAGAGTAACTATGTGCAGTATAGTCAGTACTTTATTAATACTAGTGTCTTACAAGACATTCAGAATTGCATATATATATATATATATATATATATATATATATATATATATATATATATATATATAAACATGAAAAATAGCTTTATCCACCCCATCTCTCCCTTCCCTCCTCTTTATCACTGTCCTAACCATATCCTTGTCTTCTCCCCTTTATCACTTTCCATATCCACCTCATCTCCCCGTCTCCTCCATTTATCCCTTTTATCACTTTCTATATGTACCCAATCTCCCTGTCTCCTCACCTTTATCACTCTATACCCACCCCAACTCTCCCCATCTCCTCACCTTTATCACTCTATATCCACCCCATATCTCCCTGTCTCCTCCTTTTATCACTCTCTAAACCTTTATGTCTAATCCAACTCTCTGACTTCCCCTCTATCACTCTCTTTACCCTCCCCAATTTAATAATCCCCTACTTTATGGTAATTCTGTTTGTCTCTTTATTTCACTCACTCTTTCTCTATATGCTTCTCTCTCTCTTTCTATCTCTCTGTGGTACAGGGTGGGTAGAAAGTCCCAGTGACTAATAAATGTCGCAGTCCAATTGATGGAAAACTGAAAATCAGGTTATCTATATTTTCACACCCCTTCATTATACTCCAAAGGATTCAGAAAAGGAGTTGAATAAATATATCCAGAGATAGGGCTACAGTCAGGTGGTGAAATCAGCCAAGACAGGGAAGGAGAGAACAGGCAATGCAAAACAAAAGAGACAATGACTCATACTGGACAATGGAAATTGAAAGGCAGGAATGATTGACAAGAGAGCACTTGAAAACTGTAAGGCAGAAAAGAATAGACATGGAGATCAGTGTAGGGCAAAGGAACCTACATATTGCAGAACAGAAGAGATTAGATTAGCCACACCAGATAAGGAATGACAAAGATAAATCAGTGCAGGATAAATCAAACACAACAGTACACAAACTATCAAACAAGACAGTCTACATAGCCCCTGATATATATGAAATATATATCACCTTGCATCTCTCTGGTTCTGTCCCTGGCTGGTTTAACCCCTACAGATATGGATTACAATAAAACTCCTGCCTTTTATCCGCAAGCATCTGACTTTGCTTACAGCGTTACAGAATACTTCGCCATTATGCAGATAGTGGATTCGGAGGCTTTGACGGAGGCTCTGACAGAGGCTGTTAACAACCAAGGACAGCTTGTCAATCAACATGTCCTCAAAGGAGTCAAACTGTCTCTGGATGCTCTTGCCAAACAACCAACAGACGAACAGGCCCAAATGGCTGAACTCGGACTGTGTCTAAGAGACCTTATTACTCAACTACAGTCCATGACTACGTCTCCCCAGCACATCTACCCTCCTCCTGCTGTTGCTACCGCTACTGCTCCCAACGTTACTCATTCTGTTACTCCAGTGAGTAAACACGATAAATATGACAGCTCTCTGGACAAATGTAGGGGTTTCTTGTTACAGTGCACCCTTACCGCACGGCTAACGGAAAAGGCGCTGGATTGGGCCACAGCTATCTGGGAGACTGCTCAGACAATGTCATATAATGACTTCATCACCCAGTTTAAAGCCATTTTTGATCATCTGCATGAGGGGAGAGAATGCGGAGAAAGGCTCACCAAACTCTGCCAGGGCAATCTGCCAGTTTCAGACTATACTCGCGAGTTTCGCACCATAGCCACTGGTAGTGGATGGAACTAAGCAGCTCTGCTTGTCACGTTTCATAACAGTCTTAACACTGAAGTACTTCACGAACTGGCTTGTCATGATGACAAGCTGGATCTTGATCAACGCATCGCACTAGCCATTCAGCTGGATCATTTTACTCAAGAATGGAGACTGCGCAGAACCAGTAATATTCACGTCAATTACCCCATTCCAGGAGTTTGACCATAGAAGAGAGAAGATGCCACTTCCAGGAGGGTCTGTGCCTTTACTGTGGTGCTGCAGGACATGTTCTGAGGGAGTGCTGTCTCAGACCTAACCAGTTCGCTTCCTCAGCCCATAGGAGAAGTCTGGAGACCAAGCCACTAGCCCAGGTAGTAGTCTTTCCCGTTTAAGGATTGGTTGCTAAATCCTTCATTTACCTGTTTATGTTGGCTCACACTCCCCAGCTTCTTTATTTACAGCCTTAATAGATTCAGGAGCAGAGGGCAATTTCATTCATAACAGTCTAGTTCAGGACTTGAACATTCCAGTGGAGCCTCTACCAAAAACCCTTTGCCTGGCTGCTTTAGACGGGTCCCAGTTAGGGGTTGGTTCCATCGCTTTCTGCACCACACCCATCAAACTGTCCACCAGTGCACTTAACACAGAGTTCATATCCTTTTTGGTTATAGAAGCCTCATCCTTCCCCATTAAACTAGGAGTCCCATGGTTAGATCAACATAACCCTAGTATCTCGTGGTCACAGAAAGAGATCATTCGGTGGTCATCTGCATGCCAAAAGAACCCTGACCCTTCCCACAGTTACCCTGTGTTCCACTACCATAGAAAGCCCTGTTGATTCCCACACCTGTTCCATTCCCTTTGAATATCAGGATCTCACTGAGGTTTTCAGCAAACAAAAAGCCAACTTTTTACCACCTCATCATACATATGATTGCTCCACAGAACACTTAGAAGGAGCCACATTGTCAAAATCTCCTCTCTTAGCAAGAACCACTGAATCAGGGTTTCATCCAACCATCCTCTTCCCCACTTGCATCTGGATTCGTCTTTGTAAAGAAGAAGGACGGAGGTCTCCACCCATGCATAGACTATAGAAACTTCAACCAAATCACCAAGAAATATGCCTACCCATTACCTCTTATCCTGGTCGGCCTTGAACAACTCAGAACCGCCAGATTTTTCAACAAGTTAGACCTCCGTAGTGCTTACAATTTGGTACGTATTAAAAAAAAAAAAAAGGGATGAATGGAAAACTGGGGTCCAGGGGTCATTATGAGTATCGAGTCATGCCTTATGGCCTCAAAATAGCACCCTCTGTTTTTCAAGATTTTATCAAGGATGTTCTTCAGGATTACATAGGACAATATGTTATAGCATACATCGATGACATCCTCATCTATTCACCTAATCTCCAGACCCACGTACAACACATCCGTTCTGTTTTACGGAAAATGCAAGACAATGGTTTATATGTTAAAGGAGAAAAATGTATGTTTCATCTCTCTACTACAACATTCGTAGGTTAAGTCATCAGCCATGGTGGGATCGCCATGGACTACTAGAAAATAGAGGCAATCCTCAACTGGCCCATTCCCACCACTATTAGGAAACTTCAGAGATTCCTTGGCTTCGCAAACTTTTACAGACGTTTTATTAGACATTTCAGTGATATAGCTTCTCTCACAACCCTCAAGGGAGCCTCAACTAAGCTATGCTGGAGCCAAGAAGCTGAACAAGCGTTCAATCAGTTAAAGGAGGCTTTTACCACTGCCCCTTTACTAAAGCATTCCGATTGTTAACTTGGGTTCACTTGTCCTTTACGACTGGTGATCCCGGTGAGACCTGTACCTGACAACTTATCGCTAGTCATTATTGGTGGGAGACCCTTGCTAAAGACGTACATACATATATTGCATCTTGTTTGTGCAGCCAAAGTAAAACCCCTAAAATATTGCCTGCTGGTAAACTCATGCCTCTCCCCATACCCGAAATACACAAGTATTTCAAGATGGCGCCAGCGAGGTCGGCTGCCATCACAACTGCTCCATCCACACCTGGCACTTTATTTGCTCTTTTCGCCATCTTCTTCGCTCTTTTCGCTCTTCCCGCTATCCCTAATATCTCCACAGCCCTTCTCTCTACACCATGACGCGCATCTCATACAGCAGAGATGCTCTTTTTTCTCTTAATCTACACAGCACTCACCTCAAGCCATCTCTAACCCAGGACCCAAGATGGCCAACGGAGATCCTGAGGGAGAACAAAGGACGTGATGCGAGGAAAAGGCCTCGAAGGAAGCGAGCTGGCATCAGGAACAGGCTGAGGGCTCGGGCACACCAAGCTCCCTTACCTAGCATCCCGCTAGCCAATGTCCAGTCTCTGGACAACAAGCTTGACAACCTCTAGGCCAGGATAAGTTTCCAGAGGGACATTGGGGACTGCAACCTCCTCTGCTTCGCCAAGTCGTGGCTGAACCCAGCAGTACCGAGCCACGCTATCCAGCCGGCCGAGTTCTTCTCGGTTCATTGCATGGACAGGATGGCAGATTCGGGAAAGTCAAGAGGCAGTGGAGTGTGTGTGATGGTAAAAAAACAGCTGGTGCAACAATGCTAATGTTGTTACTCTCACCCGCTCCTGCTCACCCAACCTGGAGCTGCTAGCCCTCAAGTTTCGTCCTTTCTACCTTCCTCGGGAGTTCACTTCAGTCATCGTCAACACCGTGTACATTCCACCTCAGGCCAACACGGACACTGCACTGTGTGAACTTCATGAGTCTTTCACACATTTTCAGGCACAATACCGGGACGCTGCACTTATCGGGGTTGGGGATTTCAACAGCGCTAACCTCAAGTGTGCAGTGCCCAACCTTTTCCAGCACGTAACCTTCCCCACCAGGGGAAATAGGACACTCGACCACTGCTACACCCCATACAAGGACAGCTATAAGACACTAGCTCATCCACCGTTTGGTAAGTCGGACCATGCCACCATCTTCCTCCTAATAAAATATAAACAAAGGCTGAAATGGGAAGCTCCAGTTCAGAGGGAGGTCGCGCGCTGGATCGGTGGCTGCTCTGCAGGACGCTCTGGATGACGCAGACTGGGACATGTTCTGGCACAGCACTGATGATGTCAGTGAGTTTACGGAGGCAGTAGTGGGATTTATTGGGAAACTGGTGGACGACAATTCCAAGAGTCACCATCAAGAAGTTTCCCAACCTTCCCAAGAAGCCCTGGGTGGACAATACCATCCGCGAGGCTCTGAACTCTCACACTGCTGCCTACAACGCGGGGATCATCAGCAGAAACATGGACAAGTACAAGTCTGCGGCATACGGAGTGCGCAGGGTGATGAGGGAGGCGAAGCGGTGATACGGGAGGAAACTAGAGACACAGTTCCAGCAGAGTGGCTCCAGATCCCTGTGGCAGGGACTACAGATGATCACGGACTACAGATGATCACCCTCCGGACTGATGAGTGCGAGAGTCTCTGGCGAACGCTAACAACACTAGCGCTAACAACGCTAATGGTGCTATCGGCGCAGCCAACGGCGCATGCGCAGAGCCCACCATAGAACAGCACCCTCTCGTCATCATGGAGAGTGACGTGAGGAGAGTGTTTAAAAGGGTGACTACCAGGAAGGCGGCGGGACCAGACAGTATCTGCGGGACAGACCTCAAAGCCTGCACAGACCAGCTAGCCCCGGTATTCACCGACATCTTCAATCTCTCCCTGACGCTCAATACCATCCCATCCAGCTTCAAGCGATCCACCATCGTCCCTGTCCCAAAGAAACCTCGACCCTCCAGCCTCAATGACTACTGCCCTGTTGCCCTCACATCAGTCGTGATGAAGTGCTTTGAAAAGCTAGTCAGAGAGTTCATCGCCTCTTCACTGCCAGCCTCCACGGACCCACTGCAGTTTGCATACCGCCACAACTGCTCCACTGATGATGCAATTGCACATCTGCTCCACACCACACTGACCCACCTGGACAAAGGGAGGGGTAATTATGTTAAAATGCTGTTTGTCGACTACAGTTCAGCATTTAACACCATCATCCCCTCCCTACTCACTACTAAGTTGGAGGATCTAAGACTGCATACATCCCTGTGCGACTGGATCTCAAACTTCCTAACAGACAGACCACAATCAGTATGGGTGGGCAACTGTGTCTCATCCACCCTCACCCTCAGCACTGGAGCTCCTCAGGGTTGTGTCCTAAGCCCCCTGCTCTACTCACTGTACACCTACGACTGCGCAGCCACTTCCAGCTCCACCATCATTGTCAAGTTTGCTGATGATACCGTTATCATGGGCCTGATCTCAGACAACAATGAGAGGGCCTACCTGGAGGAGATTAAACACCTGGAAAACTGGTGCCAGGGAAATAATCTCCTCCTAAACGTCAGCAAGACAAAGGAGCTGATTGTGCACTACAGCAAGAAGCAGGAGCAGCACTACCAACCTGTGAGGATAAATGGAGCCACAGTGGAGAGAGTAGACAGTTTCAGGTACCTTGGAGTTCACATCTCGCAGGACCTGTCCTGGTCCCGCCACACCAAATCCCTGACAAAGAAGGCTCGTCAGCCTCTTTACCACTTCAGACGCCTAAGAGACTTCAGACTGCCCTCCAAGGTACTGCAGAAATTCTACACCTGCACTATCGAGAGCATCCTCATGGGGAACATCACAGTCTGGTTTGGGAACAGCACCAAGCAGGACAGAAAAGCACTCCAGAGGGTGGTGTGTTCAACAGAGCGCATCACTCATACGGAACTTCCTGATCTGCAGACCATCTATTACAAGCGGTGCCAGACCAAAGGCCAGGAGAATTGTGAAGGACTCCACCCATCCCAACAATAGGCTCTTCTGTCCGTTGAGGTCAGGGAAGCGCTTTCGCTCCCTGAAGACCAAGACAGAGAGACTGAAGAGGAGCTTCTTCCCACAGGCCATTCGGGCCCTGAATCAGAGCAACTGATAAACTGTGGGGACCATCACCACCACCATGTGACTGTAAATCTGTAAGATGGAATTATACATTGTGAACATACACATATATCCCCATATATACATTGTACATTGTGTATATATACATATTAAACATATATTGTACATACATTCTAAATATATATATATATATATATATATATATATATATATATATATATATATATATATATATATATAAAACAGAGAGAGAGAGAGAGAGAGAGAGAGAGAGAGAGAGAGAGAGAGATGTATATTTCCTTATGCACCCCTGTTTTTTTTTCTCAGTTTGGACAGAGCACTCTCAAACCATTTCACTGTGAGTTATACCATGTATGACTATGTATGTGACAAATAAACCAAACTTGAACCTGAACTTGAACTTGAATACCCAGGTCCCACATAGACTCACTGACCTAGCTTGCTCTGATGGCAATACCACTATCCTGACAGTAGTAGACCGATTCTCCCATGGTATAAGATTCATAGTCTTTCCTGACTGACCCACCACCTTCCAAACCGCTGAGGTCTTATTCAACCAAGTTTTCCGTGTATTCAGTGTACCTGAGGACGTTCTGTTGGACCTTGGACCTCAGTTCACATCATGTGTTTGGACAGCCTTTTTTGAAAATATAGAGGTGGCTGTCAGTCTGACATCAGGTTATCACCCTCAGTCCAACGGACAACGCGAAAGTGCTAAGAACTAAGTAAGTTTCTACATTGTTTTTGTATGAACAACCTCACTGACTGGTCCAAGTTCCTTCCTTGGGCAGAGATGGCCCAGAACTCTCTCACGAGTTCCTCCACGGGCATTATGCCATTTGAGTGTTGCCTGGGTTACCAACCCCCCATGGCCCCATGGACTTCGGTCACTACTGACATCCCTGCCGTGGATGAATGGATGCGACGTAGCGAGAAGGTATGGGAAGAGACTCTTCAGAGCATTGAATATGCTTTGGCACAGTATAAGGAAATGGTGGACAGACATAGAGGAGAAACACCAGTATACCATCCTGGAGACCGGGTATGGCTATCTACACAAGATTTCCATAAACCCAGCTCTTGTTGCAAATTGGGTCCCAAGTACATCGGTCCCTTTGACGTCATCAAGCATGTAAACAATGTTACTTACCAACTCAATTTGCCTACACATTACTGCATTTCCAGTTCTTTCCATGTGTCTCTTCTCTAGCCTGTCATTTCATGTCCCCTGGATGAAGTGTCTCTGGACAACGTCCCGCCTCAGCCCATTGACTATTACGGTACCCTGGTATATGCAGTGTGCCGGATTCTGGATTCCAGGAGACGTGGGGCACCATCCAATATCTGGTCTACTGGGAGGGGTTTGGCCCTGAGGAACAGAGCTGGGTGCCTAGTCATGATGTTCTAGATCCCAGCCTCCTTTCAGAGTTCCACGTTCGGTTTCCTGACAAGCTGGCTACTCGTCCTCGGGGTCGTCCTCGCCGCCCTCTTCCAGGGGTTTCTCAGTCTGGATCAGCTTCCTCTGCACCTGTCGTTGGTTGTCGCGGACTCCCGGGGGGGGGGGGGGGGGGGTGGTCGGTGAGATTTTTATTGTCTCTTTAGTCCTCTGATCAAATTTCTATTCCTCTTGACCATGATTTATTTGATATTCATGATTTATTTGATATTCTTGATAGTCCCACTATTGAACAATCTGTTGCAGTGGAATTTTAGAGACCAATCTCAATCTTGGAACTCTCTAAAGTCATGGCCAAAAGTTTTGAGACTAGCACAAGTTTGCTGCTTCAGTTTTTATGGTGGCAATTTGTATTCTCTAGATTGTGAAGAGTGATCAAATGAATTGCAATGAGTTGCAAACTCATTCCTTGCCATGAAAATTAACAATCACAAAAATTACTGCATTCCAGCGACTGCATTTCAGCCTTGCCATAAAATGGCCTGCTAACATCATTTCAGTTATCTTCTCATTAGCTCAGGAAAGTGTTAACAAGGACAAGGCAGCTGATATCACCCTGATTATGCTGATTAGAAGAGCAGACTGGTTGCTTTAAAAGGATGGTGGTACTTGAAGTTTTCTTCTGTTAACCATGGTTGCCTCCAAGAAAACAAGTGCAATCATTCCAGTGCATCAAAAGGGATTCACAGGCAAGGACATTGCTGCTTGTAAGATAGCACCTAAATCAACTATTTATCAAATCATCAAGAACTTCAAGTAGAGAGGTTCAATTGCAGTGAAGAAGGCTTCAGGGTGCCCAAGAAAGTCAAGAAAGTGCCCAGAACTGTCACCTAAAGAGGATGCAGCTACGGAATCATGTCACCACTAGTGCAGAGTTTGCTCGGGAATGGCAGAAGGCAGATGTGAGTGAATCTGCACGCACAGTGAGGCGAAGGCTTTTGGACGAGGGCTAGGTGTCAAGAAGAGCAGCAGATAAGCCACTTCTCTCCCAGAAAAAACATCAAGGACAGATTGACATTCTGCAGATTGAACTGCATAGGAATGGGGTAAAGTTTCTCTGATGAAGTACCCTTCAGACTATTTGTGACATATGGACAAATGATTGTCTGGAGAAGAAAAGGTGAGCGCTACCATGAGTCCTGTGTCATGCCAACAATGATGCATCCTGAGACCATTCATGTGTGTTGTTTCGCATCCACAGGAGTGGGTTTGCTCAAAGCTTTGCCTAAGAACACTGCCATGAATAAGGAATGGTATCAAAACATCCTCCAAGAGCCACTTCTCCCAGCCATCTAGGGGAATTTTGGTGATGAACAATGTTTTTTCCAGCATGACGGGGCACCATGTCACAAGGAAAAATTGATGACCAAGTGACTTGGTGAACAAAACATTGAAATTTTGGGTCGATGGCCAAGAAACTCCTCAGATCTCAATCCCATTGCAAACCTGTGGTCAATCCTCAAAAAGAGGATGGACTAAAACACAGAAACTGTGATCAACTCCAAGCACTGATTAGACAAGAGTGGGTTGCCATCAGTCAAGATTTTGACTCGAAGATGATATACAGCATGCCAAGGGGAATTGCAGAAGTCTTAAAAAAGAAGGGTCAGCACTGTAAATATTATGTCTTTGCTTAAACTGGATGTATTTCTCAATAAAAAGTTTTAAAAATGTATGAAATGCTTATAATTGTACTTCACTATACCATGTAAACGTCTGAAAAAAAGGATATAAAAAAACCGAAGCAGAAAACTTTGTGAAATGGGAGGGGAGAAAGGACAACACCCAGGACAGAGCACCATCTATCACTAGGCATGCAGACACACAATCATTCACACACACAGGAAACAGGACAATTTATTTAGGATAGCCAAAAATGTCTTTTCTTCTAATTACTTATGAGACCTTGATGTCTTTGGATGCTAAAAAAGCATTTGATAGAATAAAATGGAATTACGTTTTCTATACATTGGTGAAATTGAGTTTTGGGAAGGTTTCATTTCTTGGATTAAGTTATTCTATTCTTCTCTGCAAGCCTCCATCAGGAGAAATCATTCAGTCTGTGTACTTTCACCTCTGTTGATCTACGAAGCAAGGATACCTTTTGAGTCCTATGTTCTTTGCAACTAGTATTGAACACCTTTCCATTGTGCTTAGTTCTAATTCTAGTATCACAGGCATATTCAGGAATAGTATAGTGTTGAAGGTTCCCCTCTATGTGAACAATCTTCTTTTGTATGTATCAAAGCTGTCTGTATCAGCCCCTGCTGCACTGGCCACTGCAATGTTTTGGTCTAATTTCAGAGTATAAATTTAACTTTAGTGAATCATTGTCCTATTAATATAGCTGCTAAAATGACACTTTAGACATCGTACCCTTCACAATTGCCAAAAATAGTTTTACCTATCTTGGTGTACATGTCAAACGTAAATTTAAGGACTTTTAGAAAGTTAATTTTGCGCCTCTTGACCAAAATTTTGGAGGACTGTGAATACTGGTCTGCACTCAATCTATCATTGGTTGCCTGAATTAATTCTGTTCTCCTGCTTATTTCAATAAATACTATACCTTCACGCTCAGATCTTTTTTTCATAAAGCAGATAGCTTGGTCTGAGTTTATTTGGAATAAGAAAACCAGGTTGCATAAGCAGCATTTGCAAAGGCCTAGGCCTTTTTGAGGAATGGGATTACTAGATTTCAGGTTTGATTATTGGGTTGCTAATATTAGGATCTGTAAATACTGGCTTTATTATGTAATCTTTGCCCCAAATCTTCCCCCACCCAGAACTACTGCTGGTCAAGCAAATTCTCCCAAGCCTATACCTCTGGGTACACTTTCCTATTCATACTTCTAGTTTGCATTATACAAAGAACATGAATATTAAAACCTCTCTTATGATCTAGAATTTAAGATTGCAGTCATTCTCTATCCATGCTCCTCTGGCCACTAATCATTCTTTTTCTCTTTCCCTAGTAGATGGTATTTTTCTAAGATGGGTAAATCTTTGTATTAATACTTTTAAGGATGTGTATTTTTGTAATGTTTTTGCATTCTTTCAGCAACTTTCAGGTTTTCACTTCCCAAGCAACATTTTTTTTTTCTCAGATATTTACAGGTTCTCAGTTTTGTCCATAATACATTTTCCACATTTCCCAATGTACCTGTCAATTCAGCTGTGGACGTTTTCCTGTCACCAGTTTTGACTCTGCAAGATCAACAAAGGAAACTTATTAATCAAGCAAAATTCTTGATGAAAGTATGCCCAAAGTATAATAGAAGAATCAGGAGTAAGAGGGAAATCCATGGCAAAACAGTCAGAGGGGAAGTTAATTATAGAACTGAGGAGGCTGCATCACAGATTAGAGGAAAGATTGACTGATCTAATTGATTTATAAACAATAAAGTTACTACTGATACCAACTGGTAATTTCAAAAGGGATATTCAATTTCTTAAGACTCCCTGGTGTTTGACTCTGTAAAACTGGGTGGGGGGGTACAGGGGAAGAATGTGTTCCATTGGAGTTATCTGGATAGTGCTGAGAGTAAGAGAGAGCATCCATCTAACTTTGGGCTGTCAGGTTGTCATACTAAGAGAGATGGTTAGTCTTTCAACAAACCACAGGGTTGGCACTGAAAAAAGGACGCCCTTTCCCAGCATTGCTGGTTCAAAAGTGTACGAGCGATGAAGGCCAATGACGGTGAAAAGACTGGATTTCCAGTCCGAGGGATTGGCTCTTCAGAGCTGGCTTGGACAGAGTCATGGGCCTTTGCGGGCAAGCCTTTCTGAAGCAGGAGCTTGGATTCTCTGCTTGTAGCATAATGGGATTCCAGTCTTAATTAACATTAATCAACTTAATTACTTCCGTAATTTCTGGAAGTTACAAATTACTAATTTAATATATTGCCTAAATGTTCATATAAGATTTCTAGTATACACAACTAGGAGTGATTAACAATTTGTTTACAGTAAGCATGAGGTAAGCAATATACCCATGAAGTGATTTGGGTGAATAATGCAAATTATTAAGGCACAGATAAGGAACAGAATAATTAATCACTAGCCACTTATCAAATAATAGGAGCAAACGTCACTACTTGGAGTGACGTTTAATAATGTAATAATGTGTAGTTATTAAAATAAAAATAGCCACACATTACTGGCTGATTATCATTTGACATCATACTAGGTTAAATGGCAAGTTGTTCATTTGTGAATCTTTGGGAATGAGAAATATACTGTGGCGCTGCAGAGCCACATCAGATGCTCGCTGATAAAATGAAGTACAAATTTAATCAGAACAGGATAATCCAAAATGTTAGTCAAAGCATAGGCAAGGGTCAACACCAGTAAGACAGAATCAGCAGAGCTATATTACAAACAGATCCAAAAAAAACAGTCCAGGTCAAAATCCAGAAAGGAAAAAATCCAGGCAGACAAAGGGGCAGGCAAAAACAGGAGAGAGCAATAGGAAAAAGGTCAGAATAACAAATGGACAATCAGGAAAAATAATGCTCGGTATGCACTGAAAACATTAGTGGCAATACTTCACAAAGATAATGTGGACATGGAAGGTATTTGATTGGTTGGGTTTTCCTCTGGATGATGAACAGAATGTTGGGACTTGTAGTGTACTGGGGAAATGAGTGGCATGACACATATATATCTGTGAACATAATTCTGTGGAATGAAAAAAGTTGTCCTGGTAAGGGATTGAGTCTGGTGGAATTTATGGTCACAGTTCCTTAAAGTATATTCAGGCTAGTAAGAGCTTCCAATCTGTGGGTTTTATGACACATAAGTAGAGGAGGAAAGGTCAGAAAGCCAGGCAAGTGTGATAAGATAGGTCATATATGGCCTTGTAGTTCAGCATCAAGGCACCAGTGGGGTCCTGGGTCCTCTCTGTGGCTCAGGGGTGAGAAAAAGCCTACCCTGACCAGGTCAAAGTTTCATCATGGGAATAATTTGTAGTCTATCTTCACTATACAGTGCTTTATAAAACGCTATTTTCTTGGATATCTTTCAGATTATAATCCTCCCTGAAGGATTTGAATGAGACCACAGTTGCCTATTTACCATCGAGAGACCAATAATTACACATCTGACCAATTTCAACTGTGGACCTACTGTGCCATTGAGTGACTGCAATGAGATTCTCAACCTGAATAAGTAAACTGTGCGTTACCTCATTATAAACACTTTATTGTTGCATTACAACTTAGAATTGTGATTAATCATGAATAAGTACCACTTTACACAATGACCAACCACCACAGGACGCCAGCTCCCTCGGAAAAAAAACTGCATAGGCACCCCCCGCACTGCTGCCTAGATCCCAGGACATTGGGGAGAGAACCACGACTGGTGTCCGTGTCCTCTCCAGAAGCGGAGGGGAACACGCCCAGGCATTTTTTGGGAGGGGCCTAGGGCTGTTGAGCCTGGGCCGAGGAGGACCGAGGGGCACCACACCAACCAGAAAGAGGGCGTTTCCTCCAGTGGACTTGCCAGCGAGACTGGAGGGGTCTGCCCAAAGCCCCGGAGGCAAGCCGCCTCTGGTACACTCCTAGAGCGGCAGGCAAAAGGAGGACTGTTGGGGAGGGTGGCACATCTGGAACCGGGGTGGACGTGCACACCCGCATGTCCGTTGGGGTCACGTTCACGTCAAGGCGCCTGCGCGGACAGTGGGCGCCACATCACTGTGCCTTTCTCCCTCTTGCCGTGAGGTGTCCCTTGCTGGTGGCAGCTGGCCCGCCTGGTACTAGGTGGGCACCGGCCATGGCCGTGCTGCGTTTGTGTTTATGTATACATGGCGCCTGGAGGTTTGCATTTATTGGACGGACACATTGGGAGCCATGCCCTTGGGAGGGGGTTCTGTCACGGAATGCTCGTCTCCAGCAAGTCCTGTAATTTGGCCCACCACGTGAAGTGGGAGGATCTTTGGTCGTAACCACACCGGCATTGTGTTAGTCTATGTGTGCAGTGTTGACAAGTAGAAACTTAGAGAAACTAACTACTTAGAGAAAATAAGTACTTAGAATTGCATTTAATTTGTCTGTCCGTCATCTCGCCAGTTTAATATTAGTTTGTCTAAAATCGTTTAATTTGTTTGTCACCACGCCATCACTTTAAATTTTAGGCAGCAATTAATATCAACTATTCAGCAGTAAAATCAGCATCAGGTTAGCGTACGTTAGCAGTTGAGCACCTGCAAACCTTTTGGATGGTGTCGGAGGCCTTGTAGTCCAGAGCAGTCCAGACCTGCTTAATACTTAATCTGTGAGTATCTCCGAACAGTTCAGTGTACAGCCGGGTCTTCGTGGTGCCAGCGAGAGCTTTAAGATTAAGAATGGTTCATTGAAACCTGGAGTCAGTCAGCATCCCTTCCTTCTTGGCATGGGTGGACAGCTAACTGAGCTAACAACTACTAGCACAAAGTAAGGCCTTTCTTTCATTCACCTGTTCTACATTTGAAGCCAAATGCTATTCCTATAATTATTCCTAGTATAGAATCAATCAATCAGTTTAATTTGGTCATTAGATATAGTTTTCTGTTATCCCCATAATTGTTCTCAAAACAGAATTAGATCTATCACCCCTTTAAGCTCAAGTATTATGGATAAAGCCATTAAGTCTAGGTCCACATTTTCCCATTAGGAATTACCAGTTTAGGCATCCCATCTCAAGGCATTTTCCTTAATTTTCCTTAAAGTTTTTTAAATTGGTTAGTTAGTTCCATGTTGTCATGATTAGTCCCTCCCAGCTTCCATGTTCCATGTTTTCCCTGTCTGTGTATTTTAGTTACATGCCTTAGTTTAGTTTTTTCCACCCCTCGTTTGATTTTCCACACCTGTCCCTCATTTAGTTCATGTATTTAAACCCTGCCTTGTTCCCTTGGTCTTGGCTGTTCATTGTGTTTACGTCATTGCATTTATGTGTTTATTTGAATGCGTGTGTTAGGTTCATTGTGTTTGGTTGTATTGAATGTTTGTTTGTACTCAGTGTATCCTATCCTTCGTGTTTCTTAGCCCCAAGTATTCCCTAGTCTTTGTTATAGCCTGCTTCCTGTTTGCCTTCTTGTGTGTTTGTTTGTAATGTATCCCCGTACTCTTCGTGTTGGCTCTATGACCCTGGACTGCTACACTGACTCAGATTTTGGATTTGCCCATAATAAATCTCGCTTTTCTCTGCACATGCATTCGCCTCCTTACCTCTCACCTTACACATGTATCTAAGCCACATCTGTTTGTCACATTTACTCTGCCTTACAATATATACATTTTCTTGAATAAATAAACTTCCCATTTAGTCACTGAACCAGTCATTGTGGAAAGTATACTTAAACCAGAAGCTTCACATCACTGCATACATTTTGAACTTTTCAGAATGAAACTGACAAAGCATTAATTAACAATTACAACCATGTTTACTCTGCTAAAGCCTGACTGACTGACTGAGTTCTGTGATTATTGCACAGAAATTTGTAAAGCCTGGTCAGAGGTAATTGGAGAACAGATACAGTCAAATCCTTATAATGCATTGTTTGGGGTTATTCTCTCATTGCATTCCCTTTCCACATTCAAAAAAAGATGTTATAGGACTGATAGTTCTGGCATAAGTGGCAAGCAACCATTCTGATTATAAATGATTATTTATGCTACTTATGGTTAGTTGACTGATATTTTTTGTTGTTGTTTTGTTTTTGGTTTTAATATATATCTATTATTACTTATTTATTCACTTTTAATCTGTGTCTGTCCAATATTCAGTTCCAGTTGTGTGAGTCCCTTCAGGGCACAATTGTACATCTCATCAAAATCCAATAAACAAAGTTTAAAAAAAAAGAAAAAAGAAGAAAAGTGTAGAAAAGATTGGATAAAGCAGTGTAGGAGGGCAAAGCACATCAGACCAGAGAGGACAAGAGAGATCAGACAATGTTTATACCACAGGCACTGCAAACTGGTCTTTTACGTGTAAGGAGCAGGGCAGGCCTGGCTTATCTGGACCTGTTTCTATATTACACAAAGGGCTGCCTCCCTGCCTCTTCCCCCAGACAGCTCACTGTATGCATAATGATTGAAGCAAACCCTGTCTGTTTTAGATAAGCAGGCATATGCAGTTCAAACTCACACACGTTTGTACACACACAGCCAAAGCAGTCCTTAAAAACAGCTGCATGTGCCTAAGAGTGAGTTAGAGGCACACAGCAAGAGAGAGTGTGTATGTGTGTATATGTGTGTACACACATGTTCAGGCATGCATGTGATGTATCTAGGTAGGAGTGTTTGGTTGCATGTTAGCCCACGCGACTTGCAACAATGGGTAACAGGCCAGGGGTGCAGGGGCATGGGCAGTTTTCACACAGAGGTCACACTGGAACAAGCTCCAGACATAGAAGCCAATCACGCACACACGGTCAAACATTGTGAGATAAATTATAAATTATGAGAGATAGAACACATTTTGGATGAATTAGAGCAGAGACTGGGTGCCAGGCCTTCTCATTCAACTTCAATATCTGACCTCACAAATGCACTTTGGGAAGAATGGTCAAAACCTCCCTTAAACACACCCCTAAACCTTGTAGAAAGCCTTCCCAGAAGAGTTGAAGTTGTTATAGCTGCAAAGGGTGGGCTAACATCATATTAAACCATATGGATTAAGATTGGGATGTCACTCAGTTTCATATGTGTGCGAAGGCGGACGAGCGAATACTTTTAGCAATATGGTGTTTTTCAACTGAGTCTATTCCAATTAAGATATTCAGTCAGGTTATTATCAGATTATCATGTTAATGCATGTTAATGTAACATAAGAAATGTGAGAAAATGCTATAGGAAGATATGTGCATCTGTAGCATGCTTTGCAATACAACAAAGACACAGTGATGTGCCCTTGATACGACATGGTAATATTATGGATAAGTTTGCCTTTTATTAAATTCGGGTGATACATCAGCTCCAGCACAGAATAAATAGAGTTATAGGTAGAATTTCTTTTTTAAATTAAAACTATGGGGACAATTATTATATTATACACAATTGCCCAAGTGCTACCCCATCCCCTAGTGATATACACTCTCTAGTGTTAGGGAGCATGATGAAGGTGACAATGTGAAATAGCAGCAGGTATACAACATGCAGGACTAATGGGACTATAGACAATATCAGTGCAACGGTGGTATACGGTATAATTATTCTAACATATTATATATATATATATATAAAAGTCTGAATTAAGTTGCTTGTTGGATCATTGTGATGAATTATACATGGAAGAGATGCTCACAAGCACACAGAAAGAAATTATGTGATGCAGGGTTTTTTTTTCCCCAGCATGCATGAGTTAAAATCACTTGTGGTTGCATTTCTGTGAGTATATGATCATTAGGCTGTTTAGATGCTCCTCTAGCATGGCTTCTGCGTTAGCTATTGTGGTTTAAAGTAGTACTTTGTTTCTTCACTGGATCAGTTGGTCTCTCTCTATCTCTGTAGCAGTGTGATTTGTGATTCCGGGCTTTTATTTTGAAATGAACTAGAGCCGTTTTGTTGGCGCAAACCACTGATGACAGAATGATAGTTTAGTTATTCGCTTTTGTAGTATAATTGGTTTGTGTAATTAGAGTTCCGGGTGTCTAATAGGCGCATCTGAGAGCAATAAAAAGCCGGATGAAGCCTGTGTATTTGCCATGTGTGCTCTTTATGCAAGTATGTTAAATTATGCAGTGAATGCATATTTCATACTGTTCAGTAAATAGGGAGCTTAAACATTGATATGTATTTTAATCATCGTTTTGTTTTCTTATGGATAATTGATGAATTAGATACTCTTTGAAAAAAAGTCATTGTGAGAGAAGGCGCAGTTGAGAGAGAGCAAAAAAGCCCAATGAAGCCTGTGTATTTGCCTTGCGTGCCCTTTATGTGGAAAAAAAAAGAAAGTTCCCTCCAATTTAAGATGATGTGTTAGCGTCATCACTGTTAAATTATAATAAACGAGGCGTAAATCCATTACACCTGCACTCTTCCCGCCTACATTTTCATCATCGGCTATATACCAGAGATGGCGACTGGAGTCAGTGACTGGAACTCGAATCGCACTTCTGACATGTTCTGAAAGACTCTAGACTCAGACTTTTACTTATCAGGTTCACCAATGGATTCCGACTTTTGCTTAAGCGTTGGATACACTGCACGACTTTTAAAATCATAACAGATTATAAAAAGACTGGGTGTCGCACACTTCTAGACTGATCTTTAAAAAATCTCTATCGCACGCTGATGGACTAGCGATATACCTGTTGCTGAAGCGAACTGAACATGCACCAAAACCCGCCTGCCTCGCGTTACCCAGTAGACGTAGACGAAACGTGGCAGTACAACAGCTTGCTGCTGTCATTTTTTGCGCCACCATTTGTGCTAACGCAAAATGAAAGAAACTTGAAAGACGCCTCTGAATTGAGTTCGTGGGTGGGAAGAGTCAGCATGGGCTGTACAGATATTGTACAGACACCTATGCTTCTTCCACAACTCAGTTAACTTCATGTCATGCGTAAACACGCTTTTATATTCTTTATCTAACTCCTGTGTTTATTTCTCTTGCTCAATTTTCATTGGCTGTTGACCCGTTCAGTTTGAATCGCTGACCACTATACAGTATGACCAATATATTAGATTACGCTCAGAGTCGGTTAAAAAAATAATAATAATTTTTAAAAAAAAACTAAAAAAAAAAAACTTTCCTATGCTTCGAATGCACTGAAACGCAAACGAGGGTCAAAAGTCTGAGTCTGTGCCTCACGAACTACTCAATTCTCTGTTTAACAGTTGACGCAGTATGACCCAAAATCTGCAGACTAGAGCCGACACAAAGTCGGCCAGACCGAGAATGGAAGTCAAAGTCGCGTATCCCCCGCTTTAAGTGAGTTTTGACTCGCTCTTCCGCTGAGTGTACCCCTCTCCTTTGAGTCACATGGACGTAGTGGAAGGGCTACATGCAGCATGTTGATCTCGAATTTTATAAAAACACATCGAAAGGTTGGTATTGACAGCAAGTTGTTTGTCTGAAGTTGGGATAAACAGTGTTCTAACCAACTAAATCGATAGCTATTTTTACTAGTAAACTCCATATCATTTTAAGCAGTAACGAGTTTCTAGCTTTTGTACATGCTCCATTGTCCTATTGCCATTTTCTTGTTAATATCAGTTTGCAGACCAGGGTATATTTAACATTAGGTTTCAGGCACTGTTCCCTGACTTTGCAATAAAGAATGGACATTAGCAATCGCATAAATAAATGAGACTATAGTACAGATAAATAATGACACAGCCACCAAAAATAAAAAATGTAAAAAAAAATTACAAATTCTAAGGGGGACTTGAGACTCATCTCACACTCTTATCCACAGACTACCGTGTTGTCGTGTAATAAATACCAGCGGTCTTATTTAATAAAATTAAAAATTAAGGTGAGAGAAGAGGAGGCTAGAGCAGAAGGAAAGCCAATGAGAGATCATTCATTACAACTGAAGAGGAGGCTGCATACTGCAGTACATGCGCAGCCTGAGCCAGACAGGCGTATTCATCAGCATGCAAGGATTAATACCTGTACCAAAAAAAGGGGGTGTGATCAAATGATATGATGCATGCACTCAGTAGAGCTACCACATTAACTTTATCGACATAACACATTAACTCAGTACAGCTACCACATTAACTTAGTAGAGCTACAGGCACTATAATCTGTGCTAAGCAGAACTACAGACATTACTCAACGTGTTCAGTAGAGGTAAGCAAGCCTGATATACCGCCCACAGCATCCTCAGAGCTCCTGATGCCCTAACCTCACCTTTCTGTCACACCCTCCCAACACACACACACACACACACACACACACACACACACAGACTCACAGAGAGAGAGAGAGAGATAATTATCCATGTATCTGTTTCTGAGTTTTGCCAAGGATTACTCTAGACTTAGTGATAAAATTATGGGGCTGGTATCCAAAAATTCAAAGTGTAGCATCATCATATTTTAGCTAATTGATTCCGTCTCAAAATGCTCATTAAAGGACAGTTCAAATGCCTGGCATCAGGTAAGCGTAGATCTTCACACAGCCCATACTTAGAATATTACAAGGACCACAAGGAAAACTAATTGTACACTTTCTAATTCTTAACAATTTCATGTATGTAAAACATTTAAACAATACCATAAAAAGGATTCAGCTACTGGATTCAGATTTCATTGTATCACACTGTCCATTTAAAAAGTATTGTTTTTATTGTTGTTTTCCAGCAAATCCACAGAAAGTATACACATTGTCAAAGCAAAAGAAAAAGGCCAAAACAGAGAGCGAGAGAGAGAATGCAGGGGTCATCTAGGAGTCATGAGATAAAATGTTGATGTAAGTCAGGAGATGTGGGACTCACCATCATGCGTCCAGTCAAGTTCTGGGCACAGATCATGACCCCAGCCCAGTCCTTCACTGAGTTTGTCCAGTCAATTGTGAGCTTCACATTCTTACTACTTTTCTCCCAACTGCCCTCATCTGAACAGTCATCAGCCTCAATGGAGTCACTGACGTGCTGGGCCTCCTACGCACAAAAAAAACAAAACAAAAAAAAACAAAAAAAAAAAAACACATTTAGAATATATTTAAACATATATTTACAATCATAACCAACAACGCACATAAACTACAAATATTAGAAGCATGACAACTTTAATATATTCAGTCATGCTAACCTACAGTTTCAGAACTTCAAACTCTAAGATGATGTTTGAAAGAGCATAACTGCTGCTGTGTAATGACACCTTTAGCTAAGCTGAGTGGGTGAGGGAGAGCAGCATTTCTGCTGCCTGGGTCTTGGGGACAGTGAGTGGGCTGAGCTGGAGGGGATGGACACTGCAGAGCTTGGAGTTCCGGCTCCACCACACAACTCTGTCCTCCTCCTCTGCTGGGCAGATGGGTTAGAAGGCCCCTAGCTATCAAATGGGTTCTCTTCCAAAACAAGAGCATAGTGTCTTGTACACTAGACACTATACTTCTGGAAAACAGCAGTTGCAGAGATGTATCTCACTAGTGCCAATGCAGCTTCTACTGCATATAACTATGTTAAAACACAGTCAAATCAACTAACATTTAGCTATCAAGTTAACCTCAGCTAATGTTACCAGTAAGTCAACAGCAAACCATTAGGCATTGTCACCTCCCTAACTCAGTGCTATTAGCACTGTGAGCAGTTGTGGATTCACAAACCTGAAACATTGTTCACTTGTTCATGTTGATGCTGCTGAAGCTGAACCACTTTCTATGGATGGCAGCTGAGGTTGACTCCTCTTGAAAAACATGGTGATAATTATCTAGCTCACAACAGCTAAATAATTAGCTAACAGACTGAATAAAAAACAAAAAAAAACAAAACGCAAGAAAACAACCCTCCATGGCAATGTTAGGGCAGCCTATAGATGGCAATATTACCCCAGTAATAGAAGTGATTTGCTGGTCCAGTCAGAGAGATTGAAGGGAAATGACAAAAGTTTAAATTGTTTTTAAATACTAAGAAAGATTTGGGGCAAACATTTGTGGTTTTAGCACAAGAAGTGGCATCCTGCTCCGCCAATGGTGAGGAAATATATGTAATCTTGTGGGATCTTTTTCATACTTGTAAGGCGTAGGATGGTACTCATCCTTGTATGGTATAGCTACACCAGTGAAGTGACTAGCATGGAATCTCTCATATCCACATATGGTCTAGCCTGCTTACATCTGTGAGAAAAACGTTAGAGTTACGTTATGACAGGGTGCTATTTCTGAACACCATGTGAAACCATGCCCCCACAGGGCAATAAAAGATAAGTGATAGGGCCATGACTGGAGGATGGCACTTCTCTAGGAGATAAAAATAAAGATAAAAGAAGATCCAAGACTTAAGGTTTTTAGTTGTTTGCAAGATTACTCCTTTGTTATATACCTTGTCAATGTCAGTAAAGATCATCATCTGATTTTCTCTACCACCCTGGACAGTGATTCTCCTTTCCTGTTGAGTGCTTGGATTTTTTTGCACAACAATCACATTTTAGAATTAACCATCCTGAATTTACTATGTACTGCAAGCATTCCTTCAGAGCATGTATTCAGTGCAGTTGTCACTCTGTTCAGGTCTTTCCCTTAAACTAGACAAAGTGAATATGTTTTCCTGGCAAGAAACATGAAAACTGAGAAATAAACAAGCAGGCTACATCAATTCACTGTTTGTTTCTATAATTCTGTTCAGTAACCACAAGCAACAACAGTTCTTGATTGATCAATTGATTGATCAATTTCTGCAAACCTTGTTCCATTTCTACCTAACTTGGAGACTTCGGGGATAGTCCTTCTTCCACTGAGACAAGAGGTCTTTGGCCAAGTACTGTGTGCTGCAACATCTCTTATGAAGTAAAGATCTTCCTTAATGAACTTTCCTGGTGGTGCTGAAATAATCTTCATTGTCAAGATGTGGTTTGTTTTAAGAGGCTCTGGACCTCTGGATGTGGGTTGTTCAGATGTGCAGTAGCAAGGGTTATATTTATAACAACCATTACTTCATATAAGAAGGTGCATAGAGAAGCACTATTGAGCCTTTCTACAGAATGACTTAGAATGGACACTCCTTATGGTACGCATTTGCCTTTCCTAAATACCACCCATATGACTTGATGGAGTATGAGAAACCCATGAAAAACATAAATCCTAGTGCCTTCATTTGCTCCTGACCCATTCCCTTTGAAGCTTCATTAAACTGATTTCTTGCATCCCCAAATTTGGTACCTCAATCACACTGGATCTGACGAACAGCACCTATTATAGCAATGAAACATCATAAGGCATTAATGAAGGAGTCAGTGCTTAGATCCTTGAACATTTCAATATGCACTGCTCTAGAACACATACAGATTAGTAACAGCCTGTAGCACTTTAGATCTCTTTTTTCATCCTTCACATATAATGGTCCAAAGCAGTCCATTCCACAATACATAATGAGAAGTTGATTCTGTGTATTCTTCCAGGAGGTCTGTCATCTTTTTCCTTCAATGCATCTTCTACATTTCCTGCATTTATTACAGTTGTAGATGTATGAAGAGGCTACATGCATAGATCCATATGCCATAAGTTCCATTACATCCATGAGTTCATTCATAGTCATTCCTTGTCCTTGGTGTTGTATTGCTCATGATAGTACTTGACATGCAACATTGAGATGCGGATATCCTTTGGAAGGATTGCTGGATGTCACAAATGTGAATGACGAGCAGCATGTGGTAAGAGACCTCCCACCCCAAGTATGCCTTGCTCATGAATAAATGAACAACTTATTTGCCTTATCTTAGATCATCTTAATTGGTAAAGGCATTGGTTGAGTCATTGACTTCCATAGTTCTGGGTCATTTTCCCCAACCACTCCCACCTTAACTTTTCCACTTTTCCTTAATTCGAAGAAATTCTGGTCTAATGAACCAAGTGGAAGCTATAAGCGGCTCTGCTGTAAGCCCTCTGGAAGAGTGATCTGATGGATTCTCTTCTGACATCACATACATTTACAGCATTTAAAAGACACTTTTATCCAAAGCAACTTACAATTGTGATCATGTACAATTTGTTTAATTGAGGGTTAAGGAAATTGCTCAGTGGTAGTTTGGCAATGGTGGGGCTTAAAACAGAAACCTTTTGATTAGCCCAGTACATTAACTGCTGATCTACTCCTGAGAAATCTTCGAACATTGTTATTTATGTAGTCAAGGACAACTTCGCAGTCTATCCATAAGTATTCCTGCAATGCTTCTATTTCTATTTCTATTTCTGTTAATTGACTTTGGCATATCTTGAGTAGTGATACACGGATAGGCCATGTTTTCTAAGGCCCCCTTTTGATTTTGTTATAAAATAGCTTACTTAGAGGGCCATTTGTTTCGAGCTTGTTGGTCTAAAAAACATTTTCTTTCATGAGTCCAGATGGCAATTTAAAATATTTCAGTTACATTACACAAACTGTATGCCAAAAGGGAATGAGACATTGACTCACTAATCCATCTCAACAGGATATACAGCAACGACATCGGAATGTCATTCTGACTGGAATGTCATTCGCACTAGCAGAAGATTATATAACAGATGTTGAGGAGAGCTACAAGTACCTTGAAATCCCTCAGGCCAAATACCTAAAAAGAATGAGGCAAGGAACAAAACCAGGAGAAACAAGATCTGAGCTATCAACACCTGTGCTCTGCCAGTCATCAGATACCCTGCTGACATAATAAGATAGCCAAAGTAGGAGGTAGAAGCTAGTGACATCAAGAGAAGGAAACTCCTTACATTGCATGGAGGGTTTCATCCCAAATCCAGCACTCTGAGACTGTACACTAAGCGGAAGGAAGGAGGCCGAGGATTAGTGAGCGTTAGAGCCACTATCCAGGATAAAACAACCAAGATACAGGAGTACACCAGAATGAAATGATGAGGTGCTTAGTGAGTACCTCAGGGAGCAGAAACCCAAGGAGAATGTAAATGAGGAACAGCAGGTACCATCATGGGAGGATAAGCCCCTCCACGGTATCTACCAAATGGTGGAATTGGGTAATATGGAGAAATCCTATTAATGGCTGGAAAAGGCTGGGTTGAAAGACAGCACAGAAGTACTAATCATAGCAGCACATGAACAAGCTCTGAATACGAGATTGTAATGTTCTGAGCATGTACAGAGATGGAGTCGCTTGCAGTAAGACAAATACAGCTTTAATAGGGAACATGCTTATTCTACAATCAGAGTCCAAAGTACATAAACCAAGGTCGTAATCCAGAAAAGCAGTCCACGATGCAAACAAACAGGGAACAGGCATAGAGTAATCCATAACACTGGCAGAGATTCAACAAACCCAAACACAATGACAAACAGCTCAGAGCTGACGAGACTTCGCAAAGACTGAACATAAACATGGGGTCTAAATACAGAGACTAATGGAGGCTAATACAAGAGAGTGGAGAATCACCGTGCTACGATTCTGTGGGACTCTCAGTTACAGACTGACAAAATGGTATTAATGGTATCAATGTAGTCATCAATGTATCTCAGAAATTGTAAGGGTACAGGGCTGGTATATTGCTTTAATAATGTTTCTCAAGGAATACAACAAAGAGGTTAGCATAGGATGGTCCCCATACTAACATCTTAGAGTCAAAGATAAAGCAATTCAGAGAACATTTATTCAATGGCCTGTGTGCTCTGTTCACTGGAAAAAATGTTTGTACACAGTTAAACTTAATGCTTAGGTAATCAGAGTTTTTTATGGACCACTTTTGGTAGGTACTCACTATTGCATAGTGGGAACACCCGACAAGTCGATGTTTCACAGCTGCTTTGCAGGTGAGAAAGGATGCGTCCCTTTCTCTCGCAGGAAGCTGACCAGCTACTTGTGCAGTCTTTTGCAATCTCAAAGCAAGACTACTGCAACTCTCTACTTGCTGGTCTTTCAACAGCATTCTAGTTCATTGGCTTCTTGGACTCTAACATACTGTACTGGCCAGGATGTATTCTACGAGTAAATGACAAAACACTTTTGTCAGTCTCTCTGGATAAGAGGTGTCTGCCGAATGCCATAAATGTCACAGCCGTTGAGCAATCAGAATTGTGCCCTCGTCAGTGTCACTCAGATCCTTATGTGCCTATTTTTCCTGCTTCCAACACATACGACTCAAGAACTTATTATTAACTTGCTAATATATCCCAGCCTTTGACTACTGTAATGACAATCAATGTGCCATTGTAATGACATAATCAATGTTATTCATTTCACCTGTCAGTGGTTTTAATGTTATGGCTGATCATTAGGAAACTGCCATGTGAGAATTTTTAGTGCATACTGAGGTATTAAAACTTGTCTATTTTGTGACAATCCTATGGCCTGTCTCGCTTATTTGTTTTGCTTTGATTGTTGTAAGGATTGTTGTGAGGAGGCAGAGTTGGACCTAATTGGATCCTTAAACAACAGTGCCATTAGGGGATGACTACTGCCCGGGTTTTTTGTCAGGGACAACTATATCATTTTAAGTGGTGTTATCTAGCTTAATGTGGAAATAAAATTAACATATGATTGCAATTACTTCTTATTACCTCCCTCAGTTGTCTGTTATAAACCAGATGGAGCCCACTACATAACAACATGGGGGCTCATGCAGAATTTGAACCTGGGACCTCTCACATTCTATAGGTCATTTGATTCTGGTTAAATATTTAAGAACTGGGCCTCAGCCTGTTCATGCAGCTTGGTGAAAGTTGAAATACATTTTGTTAGTTTTATATGTAACTTGGTGGTTTTTATACAGTTGTTGCTGTAGTAAAGCTGAGCGGCAAGGACGCATGTGTGGGGAAGAACGAGATTTATTAAGGGCAAATCTAGAGTCGTAGTCGTCAGAGTAGTCCAGGGTCATTCAGCCAATACAGAGATTACGAGGATACATTATGAACCAAAAACACAAGTACATGAAGGCAAACAGGGGAAGCAGGCTTCAACAGAAACTAGGAAATAACAAATGGGCTAACAAATGCAGGCTTCGAAAAACAGACAGGCTTTCTAACACATCCAAACATTCAAAGATACAAACACAATGAACAGCAAGACACAGGGCATCAGACAGGGTTTAAATACATGACCTTAACAATGTAGAAACGAGGAACAGGTGTGAGAAATCAAACGAGGGGCGGAGAAAACGAAACTATGGCATGGAACTAAAATACACAAGACAGGAAAAAGATGGAACATGGAAGCTGGGAGGGACTAATCATGATAGTTGTGATGTACATTTGAGTAAATGTAAAGGAAACAATGCTGTACGAACAGTGGAAACCACTTGCAGTTTCATACAATGTTCTCTTTCTTTCTCACTGAAACATTATTAATCCACCTTATAAGGGTGGCTTCAACCACATGTGCTTATTAAACGACCATGATTAAAAAAATTAAGAAATATAGAATGAATCAAGTTCAAAGATTTTTCTGGTATGTTGTTATATATGAAAACACCTAAAGTGAGCTGCACATTTAATTTTTACACATTTTCTCATGTGCTTCTTATTGTTCCTGTCACGGTATGGTCCCTCCTCCCAAACGTCTCCTCGTGTGCGTTTGTGTGTGTATGTTCGTCCGCTTGTCCACCCCCCCATGTGTCACACCTGTTTGTAATTATGCTCATCATTTACGTGTGTATGATAACCGCTATTGTTCATTTGTCTGTTGTTGGTGTTTGACGTTACGTTAGCATATGTGCTACGTAGTCTTTGCGCTCTGTGTGAATAAACGTATGTGTCTGTTCTATGTGATTCATTCCCCGCATCCTGTTTAGCCTCCTCACGTTAGTTACCAATTTCAGACATAGACAAGATATTCCTAATACCAAAGTTAGACAATTTTGAGATCAAATCATGCAAGTCCTTGTCTCTGATTTGTCTATTTATTGCTCCATAAAGTGGTTAATTAGATGCTTATGAGCACAAAACAATAAATCCTGCTTTTCTTGTGTTTTTCCTGCTATTCTCAAATTGAGCAGGACTGTCTAATTTATTTTAATTTATTTTAATTTGTCTTTAATTTATTCATTTGCTGCTTATTTCTCCTAAGTGTGTGGGGTGGGGGTGGGGTAGGAAAAATAGGTAAGATTCAGTTCTCACGGTTGGCCCCTCCTTGCATCCCTGTCTCCATGGATTCCCTGTCTCATGTAATTGTTTCATTTTCTCCATTCCTGTTCCAGTTCTTGTTTTGGTTTTCACTCTCTTTTGTCTCACCGGTGTCTTGTTAACTCTCTTTATATATGTATTTAAACCCCATCTAGTTCCCTGTTAGTTTGCTGGTCATTGTTATTTCTAGTCTCTGCTTGTATTCTAAGCCCTTATTGTTTGCTGTGCCCATGCTGCTTAGCCTGTTTGTGTTGATTGTATTTTTGTTATAGCCTGCATCCCCTTTTTGTCATCGTGTTTTTTTCATGTTGTTTATGTATTCTCTGACTCTCCACATTGACTCATTGACCCTGGACTGTTCCAACGATTATGATTCTGGATTATGATTCCCATAATAAATCTTGCTCTTCTCAGCATATGCATCTGCCTCCCAACCACTCATCAATACAGAATGACTAGCCTACCAAGGACGCAGCGAGGGAGTGAGACTCTGGAATGTGGTTGTTCCGCTAGGACAAAACTGTTTCCACACAGTCTAAGCCTGCCATATCTTTGTGCCACCAAACCAGAGACAGCAAATCCCTTGGCACTGAGGGTATAAGGGTGACTCATTGTTCACAGAAAGCTCCACAGATAGTTTCACTTTCAGCCGATTTTGCCACAAGATCCCAGGTAAGCACTATAAGTCTGCCCGTCTTGATCAACACTCTAGGGAGCAGTGACCTGCAGAGCAGGTTTCGTGTTCCCCGCCTGTTTCGTGTTCCCTGCTTGTCTCGCACCATCTGTGTATCCTGCTGCCTCCAGCTCATGGTTCCTGCCCGTCCCACCCAAGCCTGTGTCTCATGTTCCTTGTGGGCTTCCTGTGTCTCCATTGTTGCCTGCTTCTGCTGCTCCTTTGTTTTTGCCTTCCCTTGTGCCTTATGTTGTTTTTGCCCCTGTTGTTGTGTCTTTCCCTTTGCTTGTTTCTCTGCCTGTTCCAGTTCCTGTGTCGCCCTTTGTTTCTGTCCCTGTGCCCGTCCATGTCTGTTTTTGTTCCTGTCCCATTGTCCCTAGCCTGGTCTATAATGCATTTTTGTTTTCCTTGTCCTTTTCTGCCTCCGGTCATCCCTCATTTTTTATATTTTTTGTGACTCCTCGTCCACCCTCCTGGCACTTTTGTCATCCTCAGTTTGTTTCTGTTCAGTGTTCTGTTCCTGTTCCCACATCCGCATCTTCCTGGTTCTTCTGCTGTTCTGTCTGGTCTTGTTGTTTCCCCGGTTCCTATGTTTGCTCTCACGTCCACTCCTGTTGTGTCTCCAGTATCTCTCTTCTTCTCATGTGCCTGCTACTCAGTGTGTCCCATGTTCTGCTCCCGTTTCTGGTCCGTTTGTTCCTGTGTCTCATTCCATTTCTGTCCCTGCTCCTTGGCTTGCCTGCTCTGTTTCTGTCGGTGTCTCGTCCTTGTCCTGTTCTTGGTCTGTTCTGTTTGTTTTGTTTTTATGCATTTTAGTGGCCCATTCTAGTATCCCTGTCTCATGTAATTGTTGCATTTTCTTAATTCCTGTTCCAGGTCTTGTTTTGGTTTTCACTCTCTTGCATCACCTGTATCTTGTTAAATCTTGTTATACATGTATTTAAACCCTGTCTGGTGCCCTGGTAGTTTGCAGGTCATTGTTATTCTTAGCCTCTATTTGTATTCATTGTGTGGTTTGTTTTGTGTTTATGTATTCCCAGACTCTCTGCATTGGCTCAATGACCCTGGACTATACTAACGATTATGATTCTGAATATTCCCCTAATAAATCTCACTGCTCATTTTCTCATAAGAATCTCCCCCTCCCCACCACCAAAAAATACATTTCGTATGAGACAAAGGAAACACATTGATGAAATTTTCCTCTGGGTGGCTGCAGACAGCTACCAGAACAAACAGGAGCTGCAACCGCTGCAGTGATAGTTCAGCCACTGCCCGTCACTCTAATTAGTATTCACCAAAAGGGTAATTGAGAAACAATATGCAAATACACAAATAAATGACCATTATTTTTAAGTTCAAACTTCTTACTAGTTTACTATTTGCTAAAATGCTATAATAAATCTTAAATACACACAACATTTATTTTCAATCAAGATCTACATCCTACACCCTACATCCATCTACATTCTAAAGTGTTCGCCAAGTTACACTGATTATCATTACCAACATTATTATTCTATTTTTCTATCTGAGGGCATAAAATTACCTACCTTAGTGGTACCTTAATGCTGCCTCTCCCCTGGGGCACTGGAGTTTACTCCCCTGTCTGGATAAATTCACCATGCTACACAAATAAGGCTCAGACTGTTCAGACTGCAGATAAGTCAGATTTGGTCTCAAATCAGATTTTTTGAGACAACTGTCTGCATTTGGGTATCCAGACATCAACCCATCTTCATGGGTTGCTTGGTAAGAATGTAGGCATCAGTAACTACTTAGCTATGCTAGTGACGCAGATTTCAAATGTCGATGCAGGAGAGATGGAGGTGCATCATCTCACCCTCCAAACAAATGCTCTCTCAAGTCACAGTTCAGAACTCTTACATCATATCAGCTGACTAATTACCATAATTCGCTCCAGATATGAGCATTGTGAACATGGAACAGGCCTTGTAGCGTGAGATAATGAACAATAATGTGGCATCTGGGAGGCCACACAGCACAATGACAAAGTCTGGCATGTCAAAATATTTTGTATTTTCCTGCTTAGTTTAACAACTCCTACAGTGTTCCTTGATGTTGACCAATAGGATGAGAGCGTGCTCACTGGTGCACATATGTAACCATGGTGAAGAGAAAGAGGGATGCTGCTATTGCAGATGTCAGGTGGAACAACAACAACAACAGAGGAAACAGATATAGAAGCTGTGGCAATAATCTCAGTCCACACTCTCCTCTATGTGACACACAGGAATAGGTCCACAATCATCTTTTCTTTAACTTTTTGAAACACACAAATGCCAGCATTAGAGGTTCTGATGCCAGTCTCCAGGTTAAAACATGGGATTACCATTTGTGATTTCAGTGGTCTTCTAAGACTATTACATGACAGACTGTAATGCCAGATGATGCCAGAAAAATCCTGGCAGAATTCTATATTTACTATGCAATTCAAACTGTATAATAAAGATTCTCTAACAATAGATGTGCGATTAAAGCAAATGGCTATGTTCAGTGTATGGCATCAATGAGCATGCCATGGCCTTCATTTGTAGTTGCTCTGTGAGCTTCACATCATCTAATGACGCCCTCTCATTAGTGGCTTTTAGACAAGCCTTTTAGGTGTGGTCACACACTTCATTTTTCATTTAAATTTTCTGGCACTGCCAGAACTCAAAAGTCATCCGTCTTTGGTTGAAAAGGCACTAAATCAGTTAATGCAAAGTATGTCACATTGTGTGTTCTATGTCCACTGAGCTTAACTCACAACCAAAGACATTTGTATGCAATACACAATTTGGCATACAACAACAAAATCAGGTCAATGATTGTGTGAACCTGGTTTAAGACACAGAAAGAATTTGTCACTATGATAGCTTAATAATCGACATCATCATCATGAAAGACAAAAATATAGTGTAGTCTGATCCTGGTATTAGAGCTGACCTATTGCTAAAATGGCCTTCCGTTAACTGGACTGTTGACATAAGTGTGACAGGGTAATTGGGTGCGTGCATGCTTTGAGCAGAACAGATATTTTATCTATGCGCACAAACGCACACAGATGCTAAAAGCTGGAGGAGTAAGAGGGCATCTGACGCCAAACACTGTGGACAGCAGCAGAGAAACAAAAACATTCTAGAAAGGTCCACATTGTCTTCAACAGTCAGGAATAAAATTACACACTCACACACACCCTTGCTGTGGTAGTTTGAGACAATTCATTCATTTTGAATTACTGAACTCTTGACATAAGTGTGACAGGGTGATTGTGTATGTTCCAGGTATTCTGTCAAACTCAAGGTAGTGAAACTAATCAGTGATACTCAGTGATAAACACAAACTGGCCTCCCCGATGAATAAGGCCACACCCAGCCCAACTGACATTGTTAATGCATACTCAGTGCCACCAGTTCCATATGGGATAATGCATTATGCCACTAGCCCACACAACCCGTGAAATCCATATTGGCCTTCCCAGTGACTAAAGCCATACCCAGCCCCACTGGTACCGTTAATGCATACTCAGTTCCACATGGATTTTACTTTTGACCAATCATTCCACAACACCATAGATCGATCATGGCCTATCTGGTGACTAGCCACGAATACTTTAATGTATATTCAGTGCCATTGGTTCCATCCGGACCTACCACATAACACAATGACACAACTTCAGCCATTCCACCTTTGCAATGCATTTCCCCAACTAGTCTGTGTTCTCCTTAACCACAACCACTGAAAGGCCTAGCACCTTTCAGTTACTTCTGATAACTCTTTCACAACTACCCTTAATTTATAGCCTCTAAGGCTGAGCAATGATGTGACATATTTGGCTACCAATCCCCAAAAACCCATCTCTCCCATTCTTATATGTGCCTGCTACTCACAATCTCTCACCTCAGACACCCAGTCTTCAGCTACATCCTACTATATCCTCAAATGGAATTGTTAACTATATTAGATAAACTATCCATTTACTTTAAGAGTATAACACCATGTCTGGCCTCACTGTAGTTAATGCAATACACTGTGGGGCCTGTAGTTTTTTACCCACATCCACCAGCAATTTCCAATCTTACACTGCACCTCATCTACCAATATTTATAGTCCCTTACACACAAACCTAATTGATTTATTACTAATACCACTAGGCAACATCTTAACCTCTAAATGCTAACTATCAAATAAACATTCATGCAAGCACTTGACTGTGTCTCCACATATATCGACCATCCACCAAACTAAACTTATGCGGTGATAAAATATGCTTCAGCATGCCAACCCCCACACATCATTTACAATTAGGGTCTTTACCTACCAGCTGTCCAAGGTTTGCAGAGTTTGTAGGACAAATAAAATTGCTCCTAGCAAAAACCTGATATGACACGCATCCACCTGATTTTTCTATTTTCTACACTTTCCCAATGAAGCCATCTCCTTGCAGTTTGTACATCTCATTGTAGTAATTCTTATCTAATAGGTGAAGGAATGGGATTAGGTGTTCTACTAACCAAAGAGGCAGAATAACCAAATTACCTCCATCACCACTGTAAACGTTAACAGTGAAATGGTTCAACCAGCCATTATACCCAATTCCAATTACTGGTAAGATAACAAACTCTTCTGTATTTAAGCAGGACTGAATAAACTGAATATCCCCAATATGCTTTAACCATCTGATCAGGTACCCGGAAGAATCCAAATGGTTTCCATAAGAAGTTATGCAGTACTGAACCAAATACATGAACTAAATCTAAGAAAACCAAATATAGGTCCCTATCCTCTTTCTTTGCTGACTGAATCTAATGACAGATCATACTTTCTGTGCTCCAAACCACCTGCAAAGCCAGGTATCCCTGCCTTCTGTGTTGACGTATCAATTAATTTATTTGCATTTGAGTTAGGGTTAGTATGCTGCCAGTCCCACTATTACACTAAAAAAATCTTACCCTGTACATTAAGAAGACTTACAGACCAAAAATGTTCTATACCCACAGAATCCTTCTCTTTTGGAATAAGGATACCCCCTGCTCTTATCCACTCTTTTGGAATAATCTCCTTCTTCCAGATTACTACCATCATCTTCAAAAACTCCAGGTCCTCAGATGCCTTTTTGTACAACAGCACTCCATTGGGACCTGGACACAATCTGCCTTTGCATGGTACACCACGTCTTGAACCTCACACCAGTTGGTGGGTTGACATCCATTTGCCACTCTATTGCCCCCACTGGTGGCCATAATAAACAGTGAAGTGCCTAGTGATATCACTTTTAAAGACCACTTGAACAAAACCTGACTGACAGCAGATGTCACATTTTGCTGAAGTTAACAACTACAAAAGGAAAACATGCTTGCTTTTATTCAAAGGAATAGAGAGGAACAGAAAGGAAATGTATAGAGTCCATTACTAACCAGCCAACTCCCATCAGAGTACTACTAACACGTATACTGAACATGCGCTATCCTGCCCTCCAATATTGCACTGAGAATGTTCAGTCCTACCCACCTGGCCCACATTTCAGATGGGACATTGAGAATTTACACTCATTGTATGACAGGGCATACAATGAAGCCATCAGCTGTGGCGTGAGTGTTCATATGTGCATGTAATGTTCACAATGGCTAAGCTAATCAAACCTATTTATGGCTCTTGGCAAGATGTCAAACATGGGATACATAAGTAGCTCTAGTATGTTAGAGAAGTTATCAGAGCAGTCCCTTCCTCTCGCTGCCAAGCTGATACCAATTCTAGTAAGCACGAATTCTCTCTCTCTCTCTTTTTCAAAAACAAGCTACATATTTAAAAGGTATGATTGTTTTAGCAGTTGCAATTACTTTCTAATCATACAAGGTACGATGTGGCTTTTTAATTAGCTCTAATGACAGTTAGGGTCAGTGCTTTTCTAGAGAAGAAAATCACATATAGTCTCTCTCAAACACACACACACAATTTTTTTTACTTTCCTTGTATGGACATTCCAATGACAATGATGTAGCTAATTAATGGTATACCTATCCTTACCTTCAACAGAAACAAAGAGATTGTTAAAGCCCGATTACTTCTAAATAACAATTTACCACCAAATCATGGTACAAGCTTTATTAAACATGTCCCAAATTGTGGATGGTTTACAACCCTGTTGAGCATTTGACAAATGCACATAAATCTGTTTGAATCCCTGCCTTGTATATCAACCAATTTATTTTTACTTCCATCATAACATACAAGCAAACTTTATCTGCTAATGTCCATTTTATGAAATATCATGTGGTGCGAACATGAATAAATGGCAACTTTGGGACTTTTATATTCCTTTTTAAATGCTTGTATGTAGTTGCCACATTTAGACATCATGTAGTATGGCCTCAAAAAAATAATTAATATTATTTCAACAAATATATATTTGTTTATACATTTCATAATTACCTTTTGTGGGACGCTAGCTTATTTTGTTTAGGTGGCCAATTCTGTGCCTGTAAATTTGGATAGAACTTAAAAATATTATGTGGTGCGAGCATTGCAGAGTGTTTTCCATGGTAGATATATGGCCTAGATTAGCAGTTGTTGTACATTTATATTCAATGATTTAAATACATTAAGTACTTTATTTTAGTATTTTTGGAATAGATTTTAATGCAATCTATCATTTTTTTCTAATATCGTGTCATTTTTTCTAATACTTTCTAAACAATTTATTTCTAAACTTATCATGACAAGATCATGAGAAAATGCAAAAAAAAATTTAGTGCATGTAATTTCACTTTGTTAATTATGCATTTTTTGTCATTTTTAAAAATGTTTTAATCTATTTTACCAGATGCCACTACCAAGCAAGGTGAAAACATTCGCCATATGCTGTGTTAATTCTGACCTCTAGCAAGACCTGAAAATCTTGCTGGCAGAAGAGAATAGTAATAATATTTAAATATAAATAAATAAACAAAAATGAAGTACATACTGCTTGGGTATTTTTTCATTACCTGGAGGAAATATATTTTTCATTAACATGTTCATCCGCTGTCATTTCCAAAATAAAAGACTACACACTGTAGATTTATGGCATTACCATATACCTCTCAAAATGATTTTAACCCACCAGTGTCCTCAACAGAGAAATCAAACATTTGTGACAATTTTGTTAAAGGTTAATAAAATCGCAAGTAAAAAATTTTGAAGGGAACTTATTGTTTATTGGTCTCTTCAAATAGATTTTTAAAGATTTGTGTGTCATTTGGAGCAACTACTCATCGTGGCATGACCAATAAGAGAAGTAACTGTATTAAATTCCAAACATAATATCTCATTTGTGTGGCTGAAATATGAATCCGGTGCAGTATGTTGAAGTTAATTACTTATGGTATTTTTAGTCATATGTGATTTACAGGAAAGAAAATGAGTACATTTAAGAAGGTAACTGTTATATTGTATTGTGTTTGAAAACACCTTATATTACAGAGAACCTGTAAAAATGTTCAACATGTTAAGGAAATTAATTTTAAGATAAATCACAGTTGCACCACATATTTTGTAAGGCTACAGCAAATTCATGTGGATGAATAAAACACTAAAATCACTTAATTTATATATATGAATTTATGTGTACACACTATTCTTAATTTTTGAGTAATTGCAATATATACATATTATAGTTTTAGTAAGATTGGCCTGTTGAAAATCCTCATATTCAGATCACGTTTTCCTGTTTTGGTGGTATACATTTTATGAAGAGTGATTGATTGAATTACGTTTGATGGTGCAGAACCAACAGGTGCCACCCCTGGAACATCTAAATAAGTATTCGGTAATTCGTTTGAGGATATGGTAGAAGAGCTGTAGCATAAATGTTTCACTTGTTATAAACACGTGTTAATTATCTTACCTGCTTGTTGCCGCATTGGCAGCAAACGGTCCATACATATCTGAGAGTTCTCCATAACATTATTAAGAATAGACCTCCAAAGAAAGTGATTATGGATGCGGCAAGAAACGCCCACCACATCCGCTGCCCGCTCGCGTCGCACGGGATATCTGGGATGTAGAGTATGAGCATTTCCATTTTGCTTCTTGTTGGCCGATTATTTTTTGGATTGGCATTTGACATCTTTCTGGGCAAGAAGGTCCCGGTGTCGGGCCAAAAGTTGCCATCCTCGGAAGGAAACATGCTTGAACTTCTCGGTGACAGACCAGCGCACCCGAATTATTATGTTGATCCGACCGCCACTCTTCTACAGACGCGTGCCGAACCGCTCTCCCAAATACCTTCGCGATAAATTAATAGACTGTAATCTGTAACCTATACTGATGACTTTGGATAAGCAGAAAATAACTGAAAGCGACTAGATTTCTCTCCAAACACTTTTGCTACAGCGCTAGTCTATTCGAAGCGTTACACATAAAATGAACTTGGATATATCTCAGTACAGATAAATTAACCTCAAGTTAGCCCTCAATAATGGTCAAGTAGCAACCCAGCAGTGTTTGACTTGGCTGACCCTCGTCTCTAGACGACGTGCTGATATGCTCGCCGTTCTCGGACAGACTGAACGTTTAGTCATCTGCTTTTTTCATGCGATTACGTGGCGTTTACTTAAAATACCAAAGCACGAGCGCAACAGGTTGACGGGTTCCCTCGCTCTCCCTCTCTCTGTGTGTGTGTGTGTGCTACAGACTAGCCGTCTTGCTCGAGAGACCTTCAAATCGCAAATATTTATAATCGCACTCTTTATTGTTGAATAAAGGAAACCATAAAAATAACACGAACGTTTTTTTAAAAATCGCGCAACTGTTCTGTATTCAAAGGGCAATATGTTCATTAAACCTAAAACATAGGAGTACCTAACGCTGCAAACGTCTCTGTTGTGCCGTTTTGTTCCAGTCCTTTTATAAAGAACGCCAATTACACTTTTATTTCTACAGGCATAGGCAGACGAATATGGAAAACCAAATGGGTCACAATACTATGGAAAGCCAGGTAGTCTAAATATTCGTCTCAAATCAAACGAATTTTCTTTATAGCATTCTGCATCTTATATTTACATTTACGGCATTTAGCTGACGCTTTTATCCACAGCAACTTACAATTATGAGTGAGTACACCTTGAGCAATTGAGGGTTAAGGGCCTTGCTCAGGGGCCCAACAATGGCAACTTGAACCAGCAACCTTCCAATTATAAGTCAATTACTTTAACCACTGAGCTACCACTGCCCTATAGTTTGTCTATGCTGTAAACACTTTTTAATGGAAGTGTAAATTACAGTTTTGTGTCCCTCCAAGACATTAAAAGTGCTATTTCATTTGTTGGTTATTGACAGCCAATATATTTGAACGTTCTTTACCCAATCACTGACAAACAAGGTCAGACCAGACCATCAGCTGATAAACCAGTGTTCATATTAATTTACATCTGAATGAGTGTGCTCATTGAGAACATGTTCCCATTTGAAAAAATATTTGTAATTTCTTTGGGTGTTTGCTACCAGGTATGCACTACTATTTAGTTTTTGTTAAATGTTCGGTAATAGTGCAGATATATGCACCTAAAAATAGCAAGATGAAGTGATTTACGGATATAGGTATTTGGCTAGGTTTCCAAAAGTCACTTGTGCCTCTTGCTGGAATGTAACTAGTAACTATGAGTTGATGGTACAAATGTAAATGTTTATAAGGTTATATATTCTACCATGAGGTGGCAGTGAAAAGTTAAACCATCTCATGTGCATGAGAAATTCACATGCATGATGTAATTATGTCAGCACGATGTAAAATGCCAACCCGGACTTTGTTTATATAATTGCTGGAGACTTTAATCAGGCCAACCTGAGGACAGTACTGCCACATTATTACCAACATGTGGACATTGCGACCAGGAGAGAAAACATAAAAGACCAGGCTTACACAAATATCAAGCAGGCGTTCAAGGCACCCCCACCCCCACCTTGGAAATTCATATCACCTCTCTGTAATGCTAATTCCAGCATACAGGTCACTGCTAACCAGAGGCAAGCCAGCTGGGAAGCAAATAAGGATCTGGCCAGAGGGAGCAGTCTCAGCACTACAGGACTGTTTTGAATGCACTGACTGGAATGTGTTCAAAGAGGCTGCCAATGTCAATTAGCACATCCTTTTAGAGGAGTATGCTGAGTCTGTGATGGGATTCATATCCAAGTGTGTGGAAGATGTAACCGCTATCAAAAATATCACCACACGTGCCAACCAAAAACCCTGGCTCACTAGAAAGGTGCCTACACTTCTAAAAGCACATAATGCTGCATTCAAGTCTGGGGACAAAGATGCTCTAGAGATCTGCTAGAGCCAACTTGAACTGGGGTGTGAGAGCAGCAAAGCGTGCATATGGACAGAAAAGTCACTTCACTGACTCAAAAAACCCCAGGCGCTTGTGGCAAGGCATCCAATCGATCACGGACTACAAACCATGCCCAGTACCCAGCGATGATGACACTGACTTCCTCAACATACTCAACATCTACTTCAACTGGTTTGAGGAGGCAAATACTACCACAATAACAAAAGCAACCTTCAGCAAGGATGATGAAGTACTCGGTCTTGACTCAGCTGACGTCCGGAGGACCATACGCAGGGTCAACCCTAGGAAAGCTGCAGGTCCTGACAACATACCAGGGTATGTGTTCAAGGAGTGTGCTGACCAACTGGCAGACATCCTCAGAGACATCTATAACATCTCCCTGAGCCAAGCCATTGTTCCTCAGTGCTTCAAGGCCACTACTATTGTGCCACTGCCAAAAAAGTCACTAGCATTAACGCTCAATGACTACCACGGCACTCACTCCTATCATGATGAAGTGCTTCAAAAAACTGGTGAAAGACCACATAATGTCAAGACTTCCTGCAACACTTGACCTGCTCCAGTTTGCATACCACCCTAACCGCTCCACTAATGATGCCATATCAGCAGTGCTTCCCCGAAGCCTGACCCATCTGGAGAATAAGAACAGTTATGTGCGGATGCTTTTCATTGTCATACCCCAACACTTGGTAAAGAAACTCAGCCAATTAGGCATTGGCACCCCATTGTGCAACTGGTTATTGGACTTCCTCTCAGACAGACCACAGACAGTACGAGTTGGAGTAAACACCTCTGAGACCATCATCATGAACACAGGAGTTCCCCGGGGCTGTGTGCTAAGCCCGCTCTTGCTCATCCTGATGACTCATGACTGTTGTGCCAAGTACAACTCGAATCACATCATCAAGTCTGCAGATGATACCACGGTAGTGGGCCTCATCAGCAATGACGACGTCTCGGCATACAAAGAGGAAGTAAATCAACTCGTCATCTGGTGCGACAATAACAACCTGTCACTGAATGTCAACAAGAGAAAGGAAATCATTGTTGACTTCAGGAGCACATGGTACATACTCCACTCACAATCCATGGTACTGCCGTAGAGTTAGTGAGAAGCATAAAGTTTCTAGGGTGCACATTACAGATGATCTGACATGGACTATACACACCACTTCCCCCATCAAAAAGGCACAGCTGCGCCTTCACTTCCTGCGAAGGATGAGGAGAGCAAACCTTCCATCTCCTATCCTCACAATGTTCTATAGAGGCACCATAGAGAGCGTTCTGACCAGCAGCCTCCCAGTCTGGTATGGCAGCTGCACCGCCTCAGAGCAGAGAGCGGTGAGGACAGCAGAGAAAATCATCAGAACCTCACTTCCATCCATACAAGGTCTATACCCGTCACACTGCCTCAGCAGAGCCTCCAAGATGGTCAGGGATCCCACCCATCCTGACCATACTTTGTGTAATAATTTTAATGTTCTCTCTGTGAGCACCTTATCAACATTTTCCAGTGCTAAGTTACAATACCGGTTACACTGTGCAATGATCACTGGAACAATGTCAATAGTTTCTATATACAATGTGCAGTATTTTATTCCTTGTACTAAAAAAAAAAATATATATATATATATATATATATATATATATATATATATATATATATATATATATATTTCTTGTGTATTTATACTGTGTCTTGTCTCGTGCACTTACCTTTATGTATAGTGTATATTTGTACATCGGCGTTTGGAGAAACGTAATCTCGTTCAGCTGTGCACTACTTGTTATATAGTCTGAATGACAATAAAGTTGACTTTGACTTTGATATTGTAGCCACACCTCCGCCACAGCCATGCATACATGGATTATGTTAGTAACTATATCCAGGAGGGGCAGATTCATTGAGGGCTAAAAAATAATTTGGTTTGGGCCATGTTTAAGGATGCATTAAGCTTATTGTCAGTAATAATATTACTCGCCATGAATGCGTTAGATGCCAACAATAGAATATTCAATAAACCTAATTTAATGCAAGTAATACTAGCGCTGTTAGCATCTAATGGACTCATCTTTACTCTAATGAGGTTATTAGCACAGGTATTCTTAAGTCTTTGAATTTGAGGCAGGTGAGTAACAGGCACAGTCTCAATGCTATGGTATTTAATATCCACAAAAAGGAAAGAAGAAAAATGAGAAAAATTATGTGTTCCGGTTAAAGCACTTACATGTTTGTCAGCATTACTTACCTGTCTATGGTCTATGTTCAATTATTCCAGTCAGTCTAGATCCTTTCAATGTTCTAGGACAGGATGAGGGAACCAAGGAAGCTGGGATGTAGTCCATCCTTCCAGTGAAAAGATGGTCACTCCCAGAATGAAGACCAGTTGTCTATGTAGGCTGTCGTTGCACCAACTCCAGAGCCAGCAGTAGAGTGCGCAGAGTCTGCAAAAAGGCCTCACTTACCCATCTGTATGTCAGAAGGTGTCCAGAGACTGACCCTGGCATCCATTATCCATTATCAAGGAAGTGCTCCTTGAGGACATTGCTATGATGGGAAGTGATGTCATTCGCTCCAACATGAAGGACCACGGTGCCAGTATTGTCATATCTGCTGATCACCGTGGGGCGTCGCCTGGTGACATCTAAAACACAAGCACCCAGAAAACAAGAATTATCTGCCTTGCCATGAGCTACTTTGAGATATCATAACAATGGAATCGTCAGTAACTAGAACAATGCCCTGACTGGGGCTGGAAGGGAGTTGAAGACATCAAACCAGTTTCTGAGAGGTAGAGCCAGCTGCGGTGGTGGTGAATATCTGGGGGCCACTCCGCCACACTGGCACTCCCAACCTATTCCAGGTGTGAGCATGAAGATTGCGATTTCTGGCATCTGCTGAGAAGGGAACGCAGGGGACAAAACAGCTATGAACAAGGCATCCCAGGCAGATTTGTGATGCATCTTCCATTCATGGAGCGAAGCTTGCTGTTCCAGGAGGGTCTTGATCTGCTGATCCAGCTGATGAAGTTCTTTGAGCAGCAACCGGAGTGGGCATTCTTTGGCAGACACTATTTCCTTAAAGTTTCAAAGGTAAATATGGGAGAACGAGGCAGTAATGGATACTTAATTGCAACAAATTAAACAACAGGAAAAAGCTAAATTTAAACTAGAAAAAAATATATATATTGAGAAATAACAAGCGAGTAATGAGTCAGAAAACAATTGTCGTAGTTCAAAAGATGAAATTCCCTCAGGGTTAAAGATGCTGTAGCAAGGGATTCCAAGAATCCCACTATATTATATGCAGAGTCATGAGCTGTGTAACGTTTGGTAGAATATGTTTCTCCCCTGGCCACAAAAATAACAAGGAATACTGTGCCTTGCTTCAGAAGGATATTGTTTCCCTCTGTTGTAGCCTATTGGGATAATGATATTATATTAAAATTTTGGTGCTTGTGTCATGACTGGCCTTTGCTAGCATCCTGTCTCTATGGTTACCCTGTCTCATGTCTTCCATGTTTTGGTTCTCCCTTTGTTACATTTTCTCTGCCCTTCATGAGTTTCACCTGTGTCTTGTTTAATTCTCATTAGAAAATGTACTTAAACCCTGTCTGTGCAGTCTCATCACTGGTCATTGTTATCCATGCAGCTATCATGTTTGCACTGCTGTCAGTTTAACAAATGGGTTTGTGATTTATTCCCCGCCATAAATGTGTATTTAATCAGTTTAAAAAAAAAAATTTTTTTAAAGCACCTACAAAATGGCTATCACTTTTAGAGAGACTGGAACACAGTACATGCATGAGAAAATGAAGAATTTGTCCTATGTATGAACATTTTAAGAGGCAGAAAAAGAGTCAACAAACATCACAGTATGTGAAGTTAGTTCTACTTGGTCCATGTGTCATTCAGACCACATTACAGTTTTGACAAATCACAGTCATTCTAGTCAGCAGGGATTCTAGAGTCTGTTGGGGCCCTAGGCAAAAATTCATAGGCCCCCCCTTAGGGAACTCAGGTCTTGTATCGTCATTGCAAACTTTGCACATTGCCACTGCAATAGTTTAAAGTGTGTCTGGCCTGGGGCCCCAAGCAGTTTCCTGCCTTGCCTGGTGGCAAGTGGCACCTTTGATTGTAGTGTGTGTGCTTTGGCCAGACAACTCATTCGCAGCCGAGTGCTTAACTGCCAGTTATAATAAAGTTTTATGAGATCTTTCTGATAAGCCAACATTGAGCAATATATATCCTGTGTGGTGAGATTAAATAAAAATTTGGATCTATGCTTTGGAAATGTGGTAGGATCTTATGTACTCAGGTCTTGACCACCTTGACCACTACCCAACTAAGAAAACCTGTTTTTCGGCTGGGTGAGCCTACACAAGTGAGGAAGAGACTGGTCACATGACTTAAAAAAAATAATGTTGAGAAGGGACTGAAGACTGCAAATTTAAAGAATTGTATAAAATGATAGCAAGTAAACAGAAACCAGCTCCACAGTGCCATGAACCAGTGTCTCAAAAACACTAAATGCATTTTATGCAAGATTTGAAAAAAATCTGAATTTCTCTAAATTCAATTTAAAACCTTAGGCAACTTGTTTAAATATCACTTTTCACACTGTATGACCTTGCATGGGTCACAGTATCATCCCATTATAATACAAATGATCTTACAGTGGTGTGGCAAAAGTATGCAATTCGTGGGCACTATACTCCTCATGAAAAAGACACAAACACACTTTACATCACAAAACACCCAGGTTTATTCTGTGAAAATACAAACTGAAATCATGTACATGATTTTTGGGAACTACCTTTACAACAAATATAATTGTGTAATGCTTAGAAGCCTCTCTATTACACAGTGTCTTAATATACTGTATTTTCACGCAACAACCAAAAAAATGGGTAGAATAAAATTTGTATACATCTGTTAAAATATTTTATTTAGGTATGTATGAAACTAATTATTTATTTGACTGTGGTTGACTGATTTAAAGATACTTTCAATAAACCTAAAATGTATGCATGGGGAAAAAAAACAAACAAACAAACAAACAAAAAATAAAACAGGAAACTGCCAGAATTACATGTACTGCCAAGGTAAAATTATATTTAACCATACTGATTTTCTCAGCCAGTTTGCACCTATGCTGTAGCTGTATGGAATGATCACAGCAGCTGACCTGTTAACTGAGTGTTTAGTAGATGCCACTTCTCGCTGGAGTGGGTTGTGGGGGTCCTCGTTTGGTCTCTGCATTGATGGCAACATGCTTGTGTTGTGGATGAGAGAGGCTAAGATGTCCCTGTAACCGAAGATGAAATGCCAAACAGACAGCCTACACTGACACTGACTGGAAAGTAATGGAAGTGGTGCAAAGTACTGCAGAGTAATCAATGACATAGGAAGGCAAAGACTCATGATAAATTTAATGAGGCCTATGATTAAAGCTATACAAAGCACATGTATGCTAAATAATATGATATGAATAATAAGATATGTTAGCTTATTTTAGCTTTTTAACAACAAATTTGTTTATTTTATTGCCTTTTATGTTTAGTTGCACACAATATTTATTTAAATTGTTTCCTCATTACCAAAATAAATAACATATTAATTAAAGATGTAAGATGTAATTTAAGATGTAAAAAAAAAAAAAAAAAAACATTTAATATGAAAGTATCACTATCTTTGTAAAATAACTCTGCCAAGCCACATTTATGCCATCAATGACTGAGCTGTGATTATGGTCAGTAATTCCTGGACAGATGAGATGATTTTCTTATAGTCCACCCAGGTTAGGCATGAAGAACATCCAAACTCATCTTGCCCTCATGCCAACCTGGAGGCTCTGACCAAACGAGGACCTGCAAGTGCCCACTCTGCAATACGTGGCATCAAATTCATGCCAGTCTGACCAAGACAGCTCAGTCATGATGGGGCTTGTGGCTTTTAAAGGGGAATTATTTTTATGTAAAGCTCTTAATTTAGAATCAGAAATTTATAATGCAAATAAATGGAATTAAAAATGAAAAATTATGATTATTGTTGCTGTCAATTTATCTATTACATATAAGACAGATGGTTTATATGCTATTAAGGAGTACATCACAGATCTAAGCCAGCATGCATTGTTACTGACTTTAATTCCTCTGAGTGGAATGTTTATTTCTATTTTATTCTTATCTAATGTATTTAAGGCAAAGATCTCTGATTACTTTGCGCCACATTTGCACACTGGATAGTTTGCTGAGAAGAAGCAAAATCTGCACATGCTGAGATCTCCCAGCTTTCACCTCTCACCTGTTTTTGCATTTATCTCTGTTCTCTTAAATCAGGACATTCTGGCCCCTTATCCATAGTTTACACATACAACTCAAACTCCTCTAGCGAAGTGCAGTGCTATGATTGTCTGCACTTATCTACATTATATACATTTGACTATATTCATATATAAAAATGTAACATTAACCATGTTCAAATACCAGTGTAATACTTACTGGGCAGCCAAAAAAATGTAGCTACATAAAACATGGAAATGTTAATGCATATAAATATAGTTGACTGCTATGATCCAGTTCAGTATGGGAAATAATAGTCAAAGTAGCCTGACTGATGTTTGTCAGCAATGCACATGATTTGTCCTCAATTCTCCTCTTCTGTCTCTCTGACTGGAAGGATAGGAGTGGTCGTAGGCTTGTACTGCATGGCCAGACTGTTTGTGTGAGCGATGTGTTGGTTTGGTGGATCTGACTGGTGTTTTTCTGGAGAGGCAATTCTCTGCTTCATCTGTGTACCAAGTCTTTTCTGCAAATGATGCAAAATGTAGAGAAAAAAGAAGCCCAAGGGCAGTGTGTATTAGGCTTATGTAGTGGATTTTTGAACTATGGCTATTTTGGTTTGTAAATAAACTTCACTCTGTTGCAGAATCACAATGGAACATTCAAATGCTTATTTTGAGAATCTTTCTGCCACATGCTGCTTTTCTGGGTATTCAGAAATTTTACAGAATTTTGTTATTTTTTTGAAGTTTTTTTTTTATTATCTGCCTTGCCATGAGCTACTTTGAGATAATTTTTGAAGACATTTTAGATATCAAGACAAGAAAACAGCAAAAGCAAAACTCCCAATGCATTTCTGTAAGCAACTCCTCATACCAGCACACAAGCGCACCTGAAAACAACCTTTTGTTTAAGCAAGACTGTATATCAAAGCATCAAGTCATGTTACTAAGCTAAAGAAAAAAACATGCATGGAGTATGAACTCATCAACAACAAACCATGTTAAAATAACAGTAGAAATAACAGCCAAAAGCAGGAAAAGCACTCAAACCCACATGCACTGCTGTGTATTTGATGTGAGCACTAATAACAAAAAGTGACTGGTTTTGGGCAGAAAGCGAAGGGTTAACAGAATCATGACGTTTGGCTGGCACTGCATGCTGTGGTTATCAGTTTTCCACTTCTAACCACTGGTGTTAGGAGACACTGGGGCAGGGCAGGACTTTCATGCATGGGAGTGATCATACCTGTTTCCTCTCTGCTCATCCTGGTTGCACTTTGGAGAAAAAGGCAAAATGTTAGTGTGATTTTAAGAGCAGTGTGTTCACTCGTAGAAATAATTTCATGCTGATTCGAAACTTTTCTTTCCAATATTCACATTGCACAACTATTCATGCTGCACAACACGTTGTGGCTTCTAAGCTTCCGATGCTCAGGGTTTGTCCTCAGTTTGTTCCAGCACTGGTCCTGAAATGCCCCAGCAGTGCACACACCAGTGGTGTTCCCTGCTCCAGCAGACCTAACTCTACAGTAACCAGCGCCTTGGTAATTAGCCGAGCAGATGGTTTAGGTGTTTAAGAGCAGAGAAAACACTGAGATGTTCAACACATGGGTATTCCAGAGCACATAGTTATTCCAGGATGGGGGGGGGGGGGGGGGGGGGACACTCAGGCTTTCCCATGACACAGAAAGCATTAACTCTCTGGGGTCCAGAGTTGTTGTTTTTTTGTTGTTGTTTAAATTATTATAAAGTTCTTTGTATATAGTGTTACATAGTCTATCCTAATAATTTAATTATCCTAGTGAGACCACATAAGACTAAATTATTAAGTCAAAGTCATGCGATCCTAGTTTAAGGCCTTAATGTCCTAAATGTTTTTGGATAAGTTGAAGAAGAGATGTGAATGTTTCAGAAGGAAGTCTTTAAGTATTGTAATAAAGGTGATACTGGAACATTATGAATAAATATAATCACCTATTAAAGAATCAGTTCTTTAGCAAGTTTAAGCACAAAAACACTGTTCAATGTGCTATTTATACACTGATTATATACCATTTTCAATGTAAATCACTAAAATACAATGTCAAAATTAAAAGAGAAACAATCTCAAAGTAGTAACTTTTAAAAAGTGTTGTGATTTACAACAAATCAGAGCTGAACACAAAAACCCTACTACCAAACAATATATAGGTAAGAAATTCCACACGTTCGAACCTGGATTTCATGTCAAATCTGTCGACATATGTTGTTTTAAGGTTGGTAAATTAGAGCCCATGTTTTCACAAAATTAAATATGTTGAGTTTTCTTATTCACTGGTTAAGATGCAAGAAGAAGCATATTATAGGAAAAAACAGGACCCACAATGATCATATGTGGTCTTCAACAAGTGGAAAAGGTTGCAAAACAAAGAGCCGAGCATTCCTTTATTCCAGAAAAAAGGTTTATTAGGCTTGCTTTTAAGATATTGAGTATAAATATTTCATCATAAAATCTGGAAGGTTTTCTATATATGATTTTTTAACATCCAGGAAATTAGAAACTTTGGTCCAGGAAATCTGATACATCCATGAATATGAGCAAATAATTCAGCAAGAAAGCAAACATGTTTCTTGGCATGTTTCTTAGCAATCAGTTGCACAAAGGATTATTCTGTCAGTGAGATTCTTGTGTAAAGAAGTCAAGATGCTTTTACTTGCAATTTCTGAGTTCTAATATTTGAGCTTTTTTTGACAGTACCACCCAAAAAGGCAGCTAATCTTTAATAACCTTCACAATACTGAAATCATATTTGAAGTGGCAAGAGGAGAACAGGAGCAAATTTTCCTCTTGTGCAAGAGAAAATTCAATTCGCAGAAGATACAGGAAAATATCTGAAAGTCCACTTACTAACCATAGCAACATCTCCATATTCGTTCAGCAACTGTTAAAAATAAACATGCGCATTTAATCATATGTTCAGAGTAAAGTATGCAAAGGAAACAAAGGAACAAATGTATGACACTAAGATTGAGAGTAAGGTTGAGATTGAGAAAGAGATTAAGACTGAGACTGAGGTTAATGGTCCATCTGAAGACAATGAGGAGCATGCAGAAGCCTTAGTCCTGGATAACAGCTGATGGTGGCAGCTAACCCGATGGCATGGACTGAATGAACTCATAACTGCTCCAGCATGACAAACACATACATCAGACTGCTGAAGTTAGTCATATTCAATCAATCAAAACATCACCAGTCTTATTAAAAACATTGTTCTGGCCTCAGAAACAGTGCAATAGTGTAGAAGGCAGTACTGATTGCTCCAGAAGAGTGGAAGTAATGATAGAAACTGAAATTAATAGCACTGCCTGTTTCTCGGGCAAGGCGACCATGAACTAGGTTGTCTGTGCTTGGATTATTCTTAAGGTTCTCACACACTGAGAAGGCAGTGATGTGTACAGAAGTACTGAAACATCATCAGTGTTCTTCATGTGTGGGAGATGCTAGAGCCCTCTGCCACAGCAAAGCCCTCAGTGCTGAATGGAGATCTACACAGTAGGCTGGTAAACAGTGGCATGAGTGGAGGTGTTGATTTAAAATGTGTTTTTCCCATGCCAGAAGAAACACAGGGCTATTATCCATAGGAATAGGAAAATAGAGTAACTTGATTTAATCAAGAAATGGACAGACAGAATCCCAAAAGTAATTTCATATTGATGAGATCACAAAGTGCAGTGTCAGTGCAAAATGGTTTCATCTCCCTTTGCACCGAAATTCAAACAGACATCAATGAAGGAAAAAATGTACCATCTGTGGTTATAGACAAACTTGCATTGTGGCAAAAAGAATAGGTAAGATGACACTTTCAAGAGGACACATATGATGTGGATGGCACTGTACAAACTTTCACATCAGATCATGTGATCATGAAGGAGGTTCTTTCTGCTATTCAGCAGCAGGAAGCCAGACAAACCAGGGAAGCACAGAGAGAGAGAGAAAGAGAGAGAGAGAGAAAGAGATTGAGAAAGGACAGAGAAAAGGAAAGTGAAAGAAAGACAGAGAAAGGGACAGAGGAAAAAGCAAGAATGTGTGAGAGGAAAAGGGAATATGAGTGTGTGTGTATGTGTGTGTGTGTTTGTGAGAGAGAGAGAGAGAGAGAGAGAGAGAGAGAGAGAGAGAGAGAGACAGTCAAGAAGAGAGAGTGCAGTGAGCATGAGCTTTTATTACACATACTTCTGCCTGTCCCGTGGCTCGCAGCTCTTTGGACGGCCGTTGCGTGGGCCTGTGCTTGCAGAGTTCTTTTTGCTCGAGCTGTAAGAGGAGTGGGAGGAGTGCGACAGCGTGGTGCATGACTGACCCGCAGTAGGGTCAAACTGCATTAGGCAGAAAACCATGTCTGTAGGTATCAGCTCCAAATCATATGGAGGGTTGGTGATTACAAACCTATGGCACAGGAGACAGAATGAGACAGAATGATAATGGATATAAAAGATGGAGGAATATATGTCTCTGTGTGTGTGTGTGCATGTGTGTGTGTGTGTGTGTGTGTGTGTGAGAAGAACATACACCAGGCACCTGGTATAGTTCGGTAAACTCCCTACCCACCCCACCCACCTACCTACCCGCCTGGGGCATTATAGGAAAATGAGGAAATAAGAATCCTCATTATGATGATTACAGTCACTGAAAATATGAATTGTTAAACATGTAATAATCATTATTCAAATAAGAATCATAATTAAAGTGTAACAAACATTCAATAACAATCATTATTAAAGTTAAATCCTCAAATCATTAAAATATACATAATTCAAGTAAGAATCATTATGATGACAATTATGTAAGCAGTGTGATGCAAATAGTAAACTCTGCAACATGAACACTGTAGTGTCAATATTGTGATGTAAACAGCACAGAGAAGCACCATTTAGATTCTATGTTGCTTTTAGATGGAACCATGCATCACAGAACCTCAGAACTGTAGACATTTTTAAATCAGTACTGAAAAGTGATCTATTTGATCTAGCTTTTAAGCAATCTTAAAACACTAGTTTTACCTCTCAGAGACAACACTGCACTTTAATCTTTATCTCTCATCGCCTAGCATTTATTTAATGTTATACACTTTTTAAATTTCAATTAAACTTTTATAGCTTTTCTTGTATATTTTCTATTTAAATGATCTTTGTTGTGATTATACAGATGTGAAATGTATGATATGTTTACTAAGATGCAAACAGTGATGTTAATCTGTTGTCAACACTGCGATGGGAACACTGTGATGCGAAAAGTGTGATATATTTGAACACTGTGATGTTTTTAAGAAACAGCACCTAGTGATCTTGCGTGAGCAGTACATGTGCAAATGTGACAAAGATCTTAACCAACACGTGTGTAATATTTAAACATGTGACATGCATGTGCAGGTGACTCACCGCTTCGTACACTCAGTCTCAGTGGTCCGGGGCATGTCCAGTAGTCGGTATATTCCAAAACACAGCATGTTGTAAGTTTTTATTGCCTTGCAAAATAAATCACCATATAAACCTCCTTCCTGTAAATAAAACAACAAACATGTATAACCATGTATAATAATAATATAATCTAAACACATATAATAGTAATTGTGTACAATTTTTAAGACCAAACACACGTTTGTAAAACTCTTACATACATTCAAACATCACTCTGCTTTGCCCTTTGACTTCAGGAGTCATTATGAAACACCAGGACAGGAAGCATTTAACACAGTCCAAACATCAGGCTGTGTGCACTAAGCATCAGGCTCTGGTCCCCAATATCTCCAGGTACAAACTTCAGTAGCTGCTCTCACTGAGTTATCAATTTGATCAGCATCACAGTACTCTATTTATTATTTATTATCCAAAATGCATAGGTAACCTTTAAGAGCTGCTGATATGCAAACCAGCTAATTTGATTATTTTTTTTAGACAACAACAAAACCAGTACTGGTGACTAAAGTAATCAAAAACAGTACTTCGGTACAGTGCTGCTGTGCAGTCAGTTGATGCACCAGCTGCTGTTTTGTGAATGAAGTCCATGATTGTAACTGTATTATAAACTCTTGTGCAATGGGAGATCTATCTGTAGATGACCCTGTGACCCGAGTTGTGTTCCATAGACCATGTCTTTTAGGAAACATCATAATGGAATTACAGCAGGAAATGTCAAAGAATGTTTAAACTGATGGGAAATGATTACATGGTAGTGTGTGATGGTTAGATTGGATGCTTTGTGCTGAGGGCCTCTCTGCCTCCCTCTGCTGGTCTGTCTCTCTTTCTCTGCATCTCTGTTTCTCTCTCTCCGTGTCACTGTCTCCTCTCTCCTCTCTCTTGCTCTCTCTCTCTCTGTCTCTCAATTCATTTTCAACAATGTTTTATTGCCATGAAAGTAACAAGTTAGATTATTGCCAAAGCAAATTAAAGGGGAAAGCAGAAGTCGGTAGGGAAAGAAAAGAAAGTACATTATCTACAAAATAAATAATTAACGGTCATTAATCAAAAATACTCAACAACTGTAGAAAAAAATTAATTACTCGTAGCCCCTTAGGCTGTGACATGATACTATGAACCTTGCTGCTATAAGTATAGCAGTATAATCCGCCCATTTTTCTCTCCCAAGATACAGGGTGTTTTTTCTTTATTACTGCAAACTAGAAACTCAGGGCAGATGCTGTTTATATAGAATGGGTTTCTAGTTCATTCATAATTGAGACACACAAATATGAGGCACTTTGAGACACTCAGTTAGGAATTGCACCTGTGTCTACCACTCCCAGTTGGCAGTGGGAGTACAGCCTGTTCTCTCTAGCAGCCAACTCTGCCTATAATGGCCAGGTTCAATAACCAGGCTGTGCTCACTGTGTTGGTATATTGATAATGCTTTCCTTTTTTGTCCTTGGTTGTAGTCAGAAAATATACTAATATTATAGTGTAAAATTATAGCTATATAGCATTGAAGCTTGCTTTATTATTTTGGGGATTATTTCAAATAAATGATGGAGTGGTTTTTTGGTTCTAATTATGTTTGGAAGAGTATGTAGTTGTCCTGAAGCTCATTAGTGATTTGTATCCAAGTTGGTTTCAGCTGACTCTCTCTCTCTCTCTCTCTCTCTCTCTTTTTCCTTATTTCTCATTTCTATTGCTCTGTCTCACCCCGAGTTCAGCAAAGGGCCCTTCACACAGGGCCAGCTGGGTCACATGGCACCTGTCCCTTTTGGCAAGTGTTTCAGGGGTGCTGTAGCCCCCACGTAGGGTGTTCTCCTCCGCCAACAAACCCTCCAGTTCTGGGGTGGATCCACCTGTGACCAGCGTCCGGATCAATGTCAGAATGTTATCATTGAAGTATGTCTGTTAGAGAGTGAGAAACAGAAAGGGAGAGAGACAGAACATGAGCTTTTTACAGCATCTGATAAAATAAAATTTTTCATCACCCATGTGTGTGTGTGTTCTTGTTTGTGTACGTGTGTGTGTGTGTGTGTGTAAATACTCACAGCACTCATTAAAGAGTCGAGCACACTGACAGCAAATGCTGTCCCACAAGCAAAGGGCTGTGTGAGGTACAGCTCAGTGTCAGGGTCATCATCATCATCCTGGTCCAGGTACTGCACATTACCATCATTCACTATGAACGAACATACACACACACACACACACACACACAAAATGCAAACACACATACAATAATTTACACACAATACAAACACATATACAACACAAATGTAGTCATAGCTACCCATTATTACTAAATAAACATACAACACACACACACACACACTTATTTTTGATGCATTTCTTTATATTTGGTATTGACACTGATGCTGAAAAATCTGTGTAACCTTAATTTCAGAGTTTGATCTGCCAAATGATACATCAGTCAGGCTATATGGTACCAGAACATAAAGGAGGGAGAAAGGTGAGGGAAGTCTGACACACACACACACACGCACACACACACACACACACACACACACACACACACACACACACACACACACACACACACACACACACAACTAATTTACACAATACATACAATACATATACACAATACACCACTATACACATACACTCAAATGATCACCAATATCACCCAAACACACACAGGTGTGTCTTACCAAGTTCAGTGATCATAGGGATTGAGGTTCCATTGCTCCTATCCTGTATCACACACACTGAGTTTTGGAATCTGTCTGCTTTAGCTAGTGACAAAACACACACACACAAAACAGAAACTCAGTGGTCAGATATCTGAAAGATTTAGCTAATGTCTGTTCGTACGAATTTTTGCAATATATGTATGTTTTTTCAATTTGTATGAGTGATCATGTACATTGTTTCAGTTTGCATGTGTATTTGTGTACAATGTGTTTGTCAGTTTATGTTTGTGTACAACAAGCATGTTTATCAGTCTGTATTTGTATTCAATAGATATGTATATGTGTTTCTGTGTACAATATATGCATGTTTGTGTACAATACAGCCATGTTTGTCAGTTTGCATGTTTGTATGCAATATGTGTGCTTGTCAGTCTGTGTTATTTACAATATATGTGTTTATATGTCAGTTTTTATGTTTCTGTACAATATGAGTTTTACTTTTTTTGTTTATGTGAATTATTTGTATGTTTATGTCAATTTCTATGTGTGTGTTTTTTGGGGGGGGGGCAGAATGAGTGTACTACATAGATCTTTAATAGAAAAGAAACACAAGAATTTAGTGCACAAGAGCATCAGGTGAATTTGCAATTTGTGAAGTGACACTCAATGAAATATTAGGTGTACTGTATTTATGTTCACCTTGTATGTATAATTTTGACCCTCAAATTTTAAATTTGCACACAAAATTATTTTTTATTTACCATGATGTATGTAATAAACTAATTCTGCCCCACAAAAGAAATAAAAAAACAAACATTGAAAGCAAAGTAATTGAAAGCCCAATGTTGCCATAACATTAATTTCTGTGATGAGTCTATGTACATTTTTGACCACAACTGTATATGTGAATGTGTATAATACACGCATTTTTGTCATTCTCTATGCGTGTTTGTGTGCATGTTTGGATAAAAGCGTCAGGTAAATGTAATGCAAAGTGACTTACGATTATGATTGAGTATAACTTGAGCAACTGAGGGTTAAGGGCCTTGCTCAGGGGCCCAACAGTGGCAACTTGGCAGTGGTGGCGCTTGAACCAGCAACCTTACAAACACATGTGAAGTACGTTAACCACTGAGCTACCACTGCCCACACTGCACGTGTGTGTGTGTGTGTGTGTGTGTGTGTGTGTGTGTGTGTGTGTGTGTGTGTGTGTGTGTGTGTGTGTGTGTGTGTGTGTGTGTGTATACATGTGTGTGAACTTTGAGATGAGGTTCGGATTTCCTCTAGTGGGACCTGTGCTAACAGCTCAGCACTATGCTACTTGATTGGCATTCACCAGAGTACACCAGAATTAGTAGGTCCACCACTGGTATCCCGTTGTCTTCATAGATGAGAGTAGGTTCACAATGAGCACATGTAGCACACATGAAAGAGTCTGGAGATGCTGTGGTGAGCTTTATGCTGCTTGCAACATCATCCAGCATGACAGGTTTGGCATTATGATAGCCAACGACACCCTTACTGCAATTAGGTACCAGGATGAAATCCTCAGAGCCACTGTCAGACCTTGGGCTGGTGCAGTGAGCCCTGGATTCTTCCTGGTGTGGAACAATGTGCAGCCTCATGTGGCCAAAAGTAGGCAATTCCTGAATCATGAAGGCATTAATGCCATTGTCAGGTCCCCAGGACAGCATCTGCCATCTCATCAGGAAAATGCCCAGATGTTGATAGGAGTGCATACAGGCACTTGTGGGCCATACACACTACTGAGTCACATTATGAGTTGCCATGATGAATTTCACACAATCTGGATCAGCCTGTGATAAATCTTTTTCTACTTTGATTGTTGGTTTGATTTTTTGTTCCCTTATTTTTTTTAGCCCTATACTAGTGGCTATGTACTGCATGTGTTTACTATTCCTTTATCTTTAGATTATGTATTGTACTTTAGTATGTGTGAGCTGTAGTGTGTTGTGTTTGTGTGTTTCTGTGTTTATTGTGTGGGTGTGTATTGCACCGAGCTCTGTGATGATGGGGATGTTGCCTTCCATGGTAACTGCCTGTCTCATCAGGCCATGCACGGGGCTGTTCTCAGCAGAAGAGCGGTCCACACCTGGAGGAATGAAGCCTGCACACACACACACACACCCACACCCCACAATATCACACAGAACTGTCAAACCTCTAGGTCAGAGTAGGGCTTTTTGTGCACATATTTGTAGATATAGTGCATGAGTGCATGCACTGGTTCTTAAGTGTGCATGTGTGAGTATGTGTATTTGTGTCTGTGCCTGTGTCTGGGGGACAGGGGGGTGTATTGGGCGGGTGTCAGTACCATGGGAGTTCGCCTGCAGAAGACCTATGGTGTCATCAAACTGCATGGATTTGATGTTGAGTGAGGCCAGGATGCACTCCTTATCCTGCATTGACGTATCATCTACAGTATTCTGATTGGCTGAGATGATGACACACATGTCACACAGGTTGATGTTGACAGCCCTCAGATTCGCTCTGCTTAGAGGAGAGCCCTTCACATACACATAAACAAAGTCAAAGTCAAACACTGATACAAGGTAAGCACTTTTATAATTTCACTGCTGATCTTTGAAATAATTTAATTCAGCTATAATTAAATAATAATTTAACTTCTGTCATAAGTCAGTTCAGTTATTACCATTTGTAATAACTCAATTGTAGCATTGATCTTTGTAATAATGTGAGGTACGGTGTAAATGCAACTAAACCTTTTATTTTAAACTGAAGTAGTAGACTGACATGGCACAGGAAGGACTTTATTCAGAAAGATACTAGTCTGCTCATAACTCCCAAATGTTAATACAGCTAAGGCACTTCAGATCGAATCCAATGCTCTCAGTTGGCGTGGACTCACGGGTAAGATGGAGACTTTGGGGAAGTTGCTGAGTGTATCCCACTCCCTCTTTAGATAGTCCAGTGAGCCCACAAAGACGATAGGCTTCAGCTCATGATAGTGGAAGTTACTGGCTCTGAGAGGCATCACCAGGTTCCTCAGGCCCACCAGAGCTGACTTCATATCACCAAAGATGCACACCACCACATGGCCGCTTAGAACTGTCATTGAGGCTTCGCTGCGGGTCTGAGGGAAAGAGAAATTAGCATCGTTAGCCACCACAAACAGCTGTTAGCCATGACTAACCTAGCTCTATTTGTTTTTACTAAAACTGTTGTGTTAGCTATGACTAAAACAGCTGTTAAAAAGCCATTAACTATGACTAAAATCATCCGTTAGCCGTAACCAAAACAGCTTTTTAGCAACAACTAAAACAGCTCTATTACGCATAACTAAAATAGCTCAATTAATTAGTTACAACTAAAGCAGCTCTGTTAGCCACATCTTAAATAGCTCTGTTAGCTATGAGTAAAACAGTACTGTTAGCTATGAGAAACAGTTCTGTTAGGTATAAAAGAAACAGCAGTTACTATAACCAAAACAGTTCTGTTGGCCATAACTAAAACTGCTCTACTGGCTATAACAAAAACAGCCGTAAGCTAAAACTGAAACAGCAGTTCACTATGAGCTTTTTTAGTTCTAACTAAAACAGCTGTTAGCTAGATCTGAAACAGCTGTTTTAGCCATGCTTTATTAGAGATAAGCAATAGTATACACCAGTATCGATGAGTATGACTTCTCTGTGCATTAGATTACAGCAGTACTCACCAGTACAACCTTCTCTATATCTTTGTAGGGGCACCAGTGGAACATTCCTGTGGAGTCGTACCGCTTCACGCTGTCGTCCATCATCTCCACCAGGTGTCTGGGGACCAGCAGTGGTTCATGTCATGAAGAAAGGGAGAAAAAGTTAAATTATTGTGATGGTGGTGGGGGAAGCACACCACCTCTACCACCAGTGGAAGAGGTGCAAATGTATTTCCTTCTTTTCAGTTGGTTTAATCCCAGTTGTAGGGATTCTGCTAGGAAAGACATTATATATTATGCTGTTAGGCCACATGCAAACATGCGTATGCATGCACGTACACACAGTTTCTCTCTTTTTCTCTCTGTTCTGATCTCGCGCTCCTAATCACCTTCAGTGTCTCTTTCTTTGTGCTATTTATTTCTACTTTGCTGAGTGAAATCTTGAATTCATCTCCTTTTGTGAGAAGGACACAAATGTTTCCCATTCATTCCATAAATGCATTCTATAATTCAGCAGCAGCTCTTTCACTGGTCAGAGTCCATAAACTTAGGTGTACTGCCTGCAGGGATGCAAAGTGATGACAATAGGTGTGTGCGCACACAGCTACACCCACACCCAAACACTCAGGCAAGCAGGCACGCGCGCGCACACACAGTGTTACCTTGTGTTTTGTGGAGAAGAGTTGATTGAATCCCTCAATCCTTCATTCTGCTGTTTTTTCTTAGATGACAGAGGAGACTCTGCCTCACCTGGGAAGTCACAGGCATCAGTTTGGCCTAAAGTCACTACACTAACCTGCTTCTATGACCTGCACAGCGAGAACAAGGAACTTTAGAACCCCATGGAATTGTGGGCTGTCACGATCTTATGAATGTCACCATTAAATATCTGCTTTTTCTAATACAAATTAGCAGATAAATTGTTAGAATTGCTAATACTTCCAAAGCAACTTTTTAGGTAGCTGATAAAGGAAGGACCTCTGTCCAAAACATCCTGTGTCTCTGGAAACCTTGTGTATTTCACTGAAATACACATGCACACGCACACACATGGACGTAATTGGTTAAGAGGTTTATGGTGCAAGTTTGTTTCCATGTTTTCAGGGGAATTCTCACTTGCTTCACTGCAGCCAAAGAAGAAAGGTCTGAAACAGTGAGTATCATCATCAGAGAAGTGTACTTAAGTAGCGAAGACATATTAAAAACAGTTTATTTCTGTAACTTATTCATATTTCTTCCTTGGAAAACTGACATTTTAGAAATTTGGATATATTGTCAGCGTCATCATTTTCGCACAGCTGACATACAGATTAGAGTTTAGTTTGTAAGCAGTCTAGCTAGTTACTCCTATGAATAACTTGTAACACTGATTATGTTCATGTAGATGAGGAAAGATCATTGGATAGATCATCTATCAAATAACATTTTTTTTGGTCCTGTTCAATCTTTTTTGATTATACACTGACAAATGGCAGTAGCTAGTCAGCTAACTAACAAATGTTACCAAAACCAGGCCCGGGTGGCTAGCAAGCTGTGTTGGACCTCGACAAGGAAATCTAGTCAGGTTGTTTCATCTGATGCTATGCATCTCAACATGTTTCACTCCATTTATAACTGTGTAGCTACCTACATATTTTGTGAATATGCTTGAAATCCTCTCAGAAATTAGCTTGTTAGCTCTAGTTTTATATAGATAGCTAGCTACATTTGAACATTACAATGAAGTAATATGGTTCACTAGTTAGATATACTACCACTAGCAAGCTAACCTACCATAAGAAATTATCAGTTACATGGTTGAGATTTACAGCTAACTAAATATTTTTGCTTCTATCTGTATTCATTGCCAACAAAATTGGCCCAAAGTCTGCCTAATTTGGCGACCTATTTTTTTTTTTGTGTCAGATTTTGGGTCACTTTCTTGTTATCTTGGTTTATTCAGTGTTCTTATGCCTCGCTTTAAAATGAACCTTCAATATTAACATGAAAGTATCTATTCCTCAATGACCGTGTTTACAATATAATATTTAAGTTATTCAAAATGCTTTTGTTTTTGTATATCCTCACAGCAAATCTAGTCTTACATTACATGTAAAATAGTTATTAAAAGTCTTAAATTTGACTTGGGGGTGCCTTCAGACACCCTGTTGATATGCCCTGATCAGTACTCTGAACACTGTGAATTGATCACGCCAATCCACACAGTTAACAACATCTTAAATGCACTTTCAGCAACATTAAAAACTATTATTTTCTCATAAATTATGAGTACCTGAAAAATTACATCATGGATAGTGTTCACAACAGTGCAGCTATGACATATCTATATGTCATATCTGACAGACAGTACCAGTTAAACATTTGTATATACCTGACTACATGTGTTTTTCAAAATCTTAAAACATTTTTAAAATATAAAAATTATAATTTTAACTTTTTAAATTTAAACTTAATATTTTATATATATATATATATATATATATATATATATATATATATATATATATATATATATATATATAAAGGTCGTTTCCAAAAGTTGTTTTTCTTTTCTTTTTTTTTAGCTTTAGCTACTCTGCCAGTAAGTGCTCAGAATATGGTGGAACTTCTTCCAGACTGTTGGAAAAAGGGGCTACATCATGAAACTATCTTAGAGAATGCCATGCGTGTGCAAAGTTGTCCACAAACCAAAAGAGTCTGAAGAATAGTTACTTGGTTTCTATTACATCTGTGGCATACCAACACTACAGTTTATAATCTTAAAACTAATTCCAATATTGCCACCAGGTCGCGCTAAAGTGTCAGAACACTGTCTACAGGGGAAGAGCAAGTACAAACATTTACCTGGTGATGGTGTTTAAGATACAGTAATCCATAGACAGTAAATGATTAAGTTTAAAAAACTAAATAAATAAAAATATAACCACATAACTATAAGTATTATTCAGATTCATTCTAATTAATTGTTTAATACATTAAAAGTAGGATTTAGAATAAATCCCTTTCCTGCATTACTTGTGTAGTGTTAATGTATAAGCATTAGAATGCTGGTGCTATTCAGTGCTTTATTTACCTGTAATAATTAACTGTGTTAAATATACAATTATATTTCTTATTCTTTTTTCATAAGAAGGATGAAAGTTTTCAAGTACTTGCACTTCATAATGAAGCTGCCTACTTTATCTGGAAGGCCGAGATCCCTACTGCTAACCATATTCAGGCCAACAACTCTCAGAACCACTCATCCCAATACAATAAGGAGGCAAGAGGTTGGAGAGATAAACAATGTTACGCAAAGGAGAGTTAACACCAGTTGCATGATTGTCAGTAATATGGCAGCAAATAAATTCGTAATCACAACCTAGAACAAATAACCACAGTAGGTAGAAACAGCATACACAAACTAATGCCAAGCTAAGATGTACTGAGACTCTAGGTAAATGTCTAAGTACACAAAGCTTGCCTCCAAATCTTTAACAAAGGACTGTCTACCTGTTGCATGAGTAGACAAGGCCCCCTCCCTACCATTATCCACCATTAGGGTATATTTTGTGGGCTGGGGGAAGAAATAAGTGAGGACATATCAGCTTCTATCTTTTCTATTTCTTGTGTTTCAGTCCTACAATTCCTACATACCCTTGTTTGAAAGGTAATGCCCAGAATAGCTGGAAGATGATCTGAAAATCAATGTTTAGCTTGATTGGAAATTCGCATCATATGTCCTGACACATAGTCCAAGGTCAGTCAGACTTGCAACTTTAATATAACCGGCAAAACATAAGTCACCACCAAGCCCATATCACACAGATCTTTGATGGAATTCACATTTCATGAAATTAATACTGTTCACCTAGTGGACTCTTCAGACACCAACAGAGCATTCACATCTGGCCCCACATGCTCCATCTGTAGTATTGTCCTTTTTAGATTTTTTTTTTTACTGTTTACTACACCACAACATAAATCTAACAAGAAAAATGTAGAAAAATAAATAAAAAAACATAATAGGCAAGAGATATATTAGCTATATATTACTTTAGAAATCTAAAATGAATTAGATTCACTTCCAATACACTCTTGAATAGACAAACAATGGAATCACATTCAAAGATGGTATGAAGTTTATTTTGTTAATAAAAATAATTTAGCTTTTTCAAGTGAAGAGAACCAGAAAAAGGCCAATGGAAAACTGGGCCAAGTTCCACTAGGTGGAAGCTTGTGGGCTGAAGGGTAATAACACATAAATAACTACAGAGTAAACAGAGGGAAAAATAACTTACTGGATTTGACATATCCATTATAGTTACTTTTAGCTGCAAAAAAGACAAACAAAAAATGTTGTCAAGTGTAATGTGTTGTTAATGAACTGATGAACAAATGATTACACTGGAACAAATAAGCAAGTCACAGACATGACAAAAATCAGATTACAGCCCAGTTGAGACCCTTTAAAGTCCCCAGCAGAAGACCTGTCCTTAAAAGTGCCTAATGGTTATGGACAAATTCATGAGAACCCAGGCAGCCACTGTTAATCAAAATGAGATATTGAGAAAACCATGAAAATGAGACCACAAGGACAGAACAATAGAACACTAGCTAACATTGTTGTTGTTTTTTTTGTTTGTTTTTGCTTAAGAAAGTGATATATAATATACAGGAACTTTTTTGTAACCTGTGAAAATTATGACCTTTTATGACCTGACCTATTATTTGATTTATCACTGCAAATCCTGGGTGTTCGAAGCAATCACATTGCAGAAATTTGCCATGTTAACAATTAACCCAACTTTGGTTAACAAAGCCAACTTGCTGGGTTTTTTAATCTCATCTTCTAAATATTATTATCATTAATCAACTGGAAAAAAATTAGAATACTATTTCTTCTAGTTTTATAGCTAGAACCACCAAACCTTCTAGAAACCTTCATATACACGAACAAATCACTTTTCATCCCACTGTCAAATCTGAAGATACAGCCACCAAACCTGCTGTACAGTGAAATCCACAGAATCAAGAATCGATTGAAAGTTCTTTTTTAAAAAAATGTATATTTTTATTTCATATTTTGAAGTGAATACTGAAATCACCAATGATTATTGCCTTGTCCATTTATTAATAGTACTATACCTGATAAAAGTCTGGGAGGGTTACGGGATTGGGGGGGGGGGGGGGGGGGGATATGGTAATTAACATAAACAGCTGTCATTTTCATGGCTCAAGATGAGTCAGTCACAATAGAATAAGTAATTAAAAAGAGTGAACCTTGATTTTTGAGAACACATCTTTCTTTGTCATATACTGTGGCAATATCACCTCTCAAACCATTTAGATGGGGGTTATGAGCATTGCTAAAGCCACAATGGCAGGATTCATTCAGAGCCATGTATGGCTCTAGTCTAACAAGGTTTCTGCGTAACAGAGCATAAAAGTAATATGAAGCTCACACTAATGTGTATTATCTAATGTGTATTATCGAAGGAAGCATGGATTTGTGTGTTAAAAAACAAAACAGTTGTAGAGGTTACCAAGGCCTTTGAATAAATTATAAATGAAAATATAGCTTTGAAAAAACTACAGTTTTTAAACAAAGCTTTTCAGTTATTAATAAAAAGATATAGGCTAACACTGTAGAATTGACTACAAGTACAGGTCAAAAAGCATTGGTGTGTGAGCAGTTTAGCAAAACTTTGAAAATTAGGATGTGGCAGTACTTTACATCACTCAATACATTATTGAACAATGTAGCAATTCTCACTCCTTAATTTCCCAAGAGTCTGGCAGTTCTGTTTCAAATGAGAAAAGCTGATCATTGAGCCAATTTAAACCTTATTCTAGGAAACATCCCTGAGGCTGAATCTAATAAATTATTTTTAAGGTAAAGTCTAACTTTGGAAAGATGTGACAGCATCAACATATTTTCACAGAATGTGGTTTATTAGTCAGCTAATGTACCTCTAAGTAGGGAGGACACATGCATAATGACAAATCTGTGTTAAGTACCCACCTCTGAAGCAATAAGAAGGATGTCAGAGAGAATACTGACTTTTTCCAGATAGCATGTAATTCAGTACTGTTTGAGGGAACGCAGTTCTCATGCCCAGATGTCAGAAAAAGATGGATACCTTGGAGTAACAGTAATAGTGATTATTCTTTCCTGTGTTTGTGTCTGACCCATGTTTTAATAAAAAAAAAAAACACGAAAAAACACGTGTCACATACCAACACCCACTCAAAAACTGGCATCTTCATCTGTTCTTGGCAGCAAAGAGCATTAAGGTAAATAACCATTCAGTCAGGACTTGTGACCTGCATGTAATTACTACATATGTGCAACCCACCATATAGGAAGCATGAATATAATTATGTGACAAATTCCAGCAATTTGATCACTTCAAATACACAAGAGTTCTGGTGATAATTATATGACACAGGTCAGGCCATGAAAGATCACAAAACAGAAGAATATTATTCTATTATATAACATAGGAAAGATTTTTCTTGGTAATAGTGAAACCTTGTTTAATTTCAGCACCACATTTGAATGTCATTATTTGTGTTAATCCCTAAAATGAAAACAAGATTAGTGTTAGTGACATTAATGTGTCATCATCTGAATGCCTGTCTCACCCAGAACATAGTTACAACATGCAGAAGTAACCCAAAGCCCATGGCACATACAGGACGCCAAGAAGTACAAATGTGTCAGAACAACAGCTGCAACAACCACAACGTCATGTACACTGCACAGGAGCAGCAGGTGAAGCAGGAGACGGCGGAAGACTTACAGGAACGCAAAGTTGCCAAGTTATCACTAAGAGAGGTAGGAGAGAGGGGAAATGCATGGGGTGGCATCTCTGCACTTCTACAGACACTGCGGGAGATACATGAACAGCCTTGCTCCCCTTCGCTGCAATCTAAACAGCCCGTCAGGCGCACCCGGCGAATGCTGGCCTTCTTGGCTGGAGTTGAGAGTGAAGGAGTGGAAAAGGAGAGTAGCAAGTTAATAGCACAGCAGGACAATCTATAGAGGGGTCTAGTAGGCCCTGAGGCACACCTTCAGAATGACTGAAGAGTTCCAAGAGTGACAGTATGCAAGTTTTGTTTAGTGTTACTATTAGAACAGTGATACATTAATGAGAGTAAAGTCATGTTTTATTCTTCAGACTGGTGTAGGGCAACATGGAACTTGGTGCAATGCAGCAAGAGAAATGTAACGACGTGTTTAATAGTCAAAGACAAACATCATCGCTTTTTGGGTGACTTTCTCTCTCCTACTTAGGTTTGCACAAGTTTTTAAGCCTTAATGCATCATGCACATGTAAAACAGAACATGCATGACAGCAGTGCCACAGATTTATCTGCTGTTGGTTTGTGAGGTTCAGGAGTATGGTCACCATCAATAAGTGAATATGGTTGCCCTCTAGTGGGTGGTTTAGAAGAAACCCTTGCAGTAAGACTGAACGTAAAGGGCTTTATTAAAAATTGTAGTGATTCAGACTTAATAACATGGGATTAATTTTACTGTGTTTTTGAGTGTCAAAATATAATTGAAAAAGGGATTTACAACTCAGGTATGTTTTCTGTTATCATGGAAAGGCCCATGAGTGTATAGGGTGCACGAAAATGCAGTAATTATACTGAAACATGCAATGTCTAGTATCAATCTGGTTCACACTACAGACAGAACCAGAGTTTACTCACAATACGTCACTAATGGAAATCAATGTAAAGATCAAGTTGCTCCCATGGCAGCAGAAAAGGAGGAACATATCAAGTGTTAATAAATTAATACTTTTACAGAATTCCTTAAAAAGACCTTAAAATTCCTTTAAAATTTGTTAAAAGAAAAAAGCCCCAAACAGAGATATCACTAAACCAAATTACCCCACAGCAACCCGACCCCGCCAAAAAAAAAACCACAACAACAAAACAAGACATAAATTTAATTACACATGTATGCATTACCATGCAGAAAGCACAGCTTTTATACAAACTCCCTAAAGGGAAATGAGAACTGTAACACCTCTGATATCAGGACATATCTATTCAGCCACTATGTGAGTAAATACAGAACAGGCAACCCACATGGTTTTGAGCTGCATGAGGAAGCCATTTCCTAAATGTTCATCTACGTTTGGAAAGGTCCCACTGGTGCAGTGGAAAGCCATGGAAAGGTTCCAGTGGTGCAGAGGGCAACGCAGGACAAAAAGTACCAAAAAAACAGAAAAGGCAGCATGCCAAGATCTCTGAATCTGTACAGCCTGATTTCAGTGAGGGGGGATTTAAAATCACATCTCATGCAGGGCTTTTACCACAAATTATGGTGACAGATGTGCTCTTGTTATAACAGGCACTGTTTCTGAGAACTTACTTTGCTTGCATCCACACTTCTTGATCAGTTTGGGGTCTGAGATGTCATCATGGCAAGCCTTACAGTACACTGAGGCCCTAAGAAGAGGAAAATAACAGCATGGTGTGATTTAAAACAGTGATGTGTAGTAATGTGTAGAGATATTGAGCCTCCTGTAATGCTGAATATTTGATGAGTTGTAGCGTTTTAGGACGTATGCTTCAGGTACAGCCTCATTCTGTATCTCTCTCCTTGTCTCTCTCCCAGTGTCTCCCCCTCTCTGCTTGTCTCTCTCTTTTGTCTCTTTATCTTTCTACCAGTCTCTCTCTGTCTCCCTCAATTCAATTACGCTTTATTCGCAAAAATCTTAAAAGTTAAATTACTGACAAAGTAAATTACCATAAACAAAAAGGCAAAATAAAGAGGAAAAGCACAAAGGACAGTACATAATTTAGAAAATAATTAACAATTATTAATCGAAAATATTGACCAACTTAAAAATTACTCATTGTTCATTAGACAAGATGCCACAAATCTTGCCACTTGCATAATTAGCCGACACCTCTCTCCATGACAGGACAGTTTTTCTAGAAATGCAGGGGAGATACTTCAAATGAGAATGGGTTTCTATTTCATATTTGGGACACTTGGGTAGGAACTGCAGCTCTGTCTCCACCACTTCCAGGTGGCAGTGGGAGCACAGCTTGTCCTCTCTGTGAAGCCAGGTCTACCTATTATGGGCAATCTCAATGGCCAATGTGTGCTCACTGAGTCTACATTGCCAGCATTTTACTTAGTTTGTCTTTAATTGTGGTCAAATAGGCTGCTAATGTCTAATCTTGCCTTGTGATCATCCACATAGAGTAGGCATTTAATGGTGGTGTCATCTATCGTGATGCCAGGTCTTTTATTACACTGATGATTTATTTAGCCAGTTTATTAATGTCTGTGTTAAACAGTGTAGGACATAGGTAGCAGCCCTGTCACTCTTCTGTGGTCTTGACGTTCATTAAATTGGCAAATTTGATTTTTGCTTAGAGCATTGTTCCCATTAGAAAGCTTAGAATTCTTGTGTTGAGAAAGGCACATAAGAGCTGTTTTTCTTATGCTGTTTCAATCACTGATGTCTCTGTAGGTAACTACAAATGTTTCTTTAGGCAAACTGATCTTGAATATGAGCCTTTCACTCTCTAATCTTGAGAAATATATTTAAAGCAAATTTTAAAGTTTTAGGGTAAAATTCTTTTTAACATTTATTTAAAGGGGAAGTTTACCTTTTTCTACATAATCACATATGATTTCTAGTCACCTCAGATAGCTTTTATGCCAGTGTGTACAGTTGTAATTTTTTTTTCAGCAATTTAAATTATAATCTGATGAATGACTCAGTATGCCAATTGACTAGTCAGAATCAATTTCCTCAAAAGATTTTTAAAGACACAAAACAGTAAAAGCCTTAGTGTTATGTCTTTAAATAAGATGTACTTTTACTTGCAGTGTTTTCTTTGCAATGATCAACAAATTCAACAAACTCAAAATTCCTTTCATGAAAAAGTAAGTCATTACTAAGAACATTTGTGTCTATCAACTATTTGCATCAGATTATGTGTACAGTGTGTTTAATACAGATGCTGAAACTGAATATTTTTTATTCCTTTTCACTAATTATTTGAGCAATTTATATAATGATTATCTTAAGTGCCTAGACATCAGCCTATGCATGTTTAGATGTGCTTTAAAAGGTGAAGTTCCCCTTTAAAATGCCATTGGTACCATTTACCATTTCTCTTTCTTTACCTCTTTACTTCTTTGGCATCACCGGCGATGAAGATTCCCAGTGTTTTATCTTGCAACTTCACATGTTTTCCTGGATTAATCATCATACTGCAACACAAATACACCACACAAACACAAATACTAGTTCAGAGAAACCAACCATTAGGTTTTGTCTTGCATGTGTGATATTTCACTAACATATGAGCTTGAGAAAGCAACCATGAATGGATTAGGTTTTGTCTTGCATGTGTGAAATTCCCCAGGATCATCTTAGAGGATCAGCGTAGTGGGTAGGGAGAGCTTTTCTAGATCCCTTCATTTCACAGTAAATATTTCAAGAGAATTTAGCAAATCACACACATTGTAGCTGATTTCACAGCATGGCATGATCAAGTTCAAAGCAAACGTACTATTCATCACATAACTAGGCTAAAATCACTGAATACGCACATTCAAAAAGAACAAGTTCACTCACTTGACATTTCTCTGATCAGACTTGAACTCAATGGCTATCAGCAAGAGATTTAGTTTCACAAAGCACAGCCTGCAAGGAAAAAAACAATGAGCATTTCTAAAGAGAAAGTGATGTCCAGAAGTGATGTTTTATATAACAGAACAGAACAGAATACTTACTCACAAACCTCAGGGAATGATAAACCCACAAAGGCACTAGACAAGTAATCTGTGTACATTTCTTGGGATACTCCTTCCAGATAATACTTCTGCCATATATCCTCTTCAATCTCCAAAGAGCAGAGTTTATATTCAAGTCATGTAATATTGAGTTTAAGTATCAAATCATATAATATTGAGCTTGTGATGATAGAGTCCCAACTGATTTATATTTCCCTAAATCAGAACACCCTGCTGCAGATAGTTCAGCTACACAGTACATTCTTCGAGTGTTTAAAGGTGGTAAAACAATCGACACTACAAACATTCAAGCCTCATCAGTGGTAGATCTATACAATCCATCATACCTACATGACTACAGCAACTTTAAGAATTGCACATCGGTCCATTTTACATGCTTGCCTTTGACTGCTTCAATTTTTAATTTAACACGGGACTCAATCAACTGCACAGGCTTTTCTAATCAAGCCTTAGATGAGAAAAAAGTTTTGAAAGCACCAGGTCTAAAGCAGGAGGACATACCTGAATGGAGGACCTCATGGAGAAGAGGTTGGCCAGCATGGTAGAGAGGCCCTGGGCCATGCAGCTCTGGGCAATGAAGCCCAGCTTCAGCTCAGCCAGGCAGATCGCATCATCACCCTCCCTCCAGTTCCAGCTGGGGATGTTCAGTAGGTGAGCCTGGTGAACCAGAAATTCACTTAGCACTGGCTACACACATACATGAGCACACACACATGCTACATGCATACAAACATGTATGACCATGTCCACACACAGGAGCCCTCAGCTTCTATTAACACACATGCTCATAAACATGCACATGCATAAACTCTTATCCATTGACTCATACATATACACATGCACACGTACACACAAGCAAACTTCAGCTCCTACCAATGTGTGTGTACATGCACACACAACACACACACACACACACACACACACACAAACTTCAGGTCCTATTCATGTATTGACACTGTTACTGGCTCCTCACCTAGAAGTCACGCTTTTACATGCACAAGCACTGGGTTTAATTATAGCCTGTGTATATAAACCTATATACTATCACCCATCTTACAGGTGCATTGTGTTGGTCTAGAGTTACAGACTCTGTGGTCTTGCACAGTTTACCAGATATCCTCTATCCCACTCATCACTGATCAGTTTCTGATCACGCATTTTTATACATGAAAAGGTCACTTATGGGTTGAGAATGGCTTGCCACCTAAAATACCCAGCCAACTGCAGGCCGGAGCAAAGCTGAAGGCCAAAAGGTGACTAAAACAAACTGCATGGCAAACAGATGAGTTAAAAGCTCTAACTGTAACAATCAGAAAGCTGTACACTGGATATATTTTCTAGACACAAATAAAGCCTTATATTGGACAATGTGGAAATACATTTACATTGATATGTTTAAATCCACAAAACCAACCCTTCTCCAACAGTATATTTATCAATATATCAATGGTTAGTGCTGTCTGAAAAGATGTTTTAGATTAAGATAATCTTTGGATACTGAGAGCCCTTGTAATGTGACATTCTCACCTTATTGTGATACTGCAGCATCTGGGTGATAATGCGTATCTTTGAATGGTAGTTCTTGATGGATATCACTCTAGAAAAATACACATGTAAAATCAGTAGTAAAAGTTACACAAGATGTTGGCCAGCATCTCTTTCTTGGAGATTTTGTTCTGGTAATAGACATATGAGACACCCAAATACCAATTCAAATCTACATTATTTAAAATTGGTTAGCATCTCTTACCTCATGATATTGGATGCATCCTCTGCATCAGGGTCTGAAGAGTATTTATTCGCTATAATCAAACAGGCATCTGCTAGTTCAATCTACAACAGTACGCAACAGAGAGATATGAAGTTTTAATGTTTGGTCGCAGTTGAGCCACATGCTGCCTGTAACTGTGGGTGTTTTTTACTGGAATAGCTGAATGAGTTGCTCTTTCCCTTAGTCTGCTACGTGGCTAAATGGCTGTGTGTCAAATCAGAGAGCCTACATGTCTGCCCTAATCACACAAAAGCCTTGAGCAAATCTACAGTACACAATGAACCTGGGAGGCGCAAACTGGCAGTACTGTCAAATGCACAGAGACTTACTAATGAACTGGGAACAGAGACAGTGAATTAGGAAAAAATAGTTTCTATTCTCTTCTAATAATTTATTTTATAATAGCTTCTATTACTTTATAAGCGTCAGGTTATAGGTTTTGCTTGGAGAAATAAACCTTAAAACATGCAAAAATGTCTATAGAACCTTAAAGCATTTTCAGTTTCTAACACCCAAGCAACAGTAAAATATATCCTGTAAGAAGCACACTTCCATACCTTGACTCGAGCAAGATCGTATGGATTTAGGACGGAACCCTGGAAGAACACCACCTGAGTGAAGTGGCGTTTGAATAAGGCTTCCAGCTCAAGATTAGGTTCAATACTGTAACGGACAAAACAACAGAGTACTGCAAATGGGGACACAAAAGAATACAGATGTGTCTGATTTCAGTAATGCACCTTAGGTCACAGCAGCCACAGCAATGACAAAATCTAGTTATTTTCTTCTTCTAACCTCTGTAATAACACAAGAACAAATCTCTGCTGGTAGGATTTTATTAGTTTTTATTTTTTTGTAAATTGGGTATGCTGTTTTATGTTGGACAGGCTTAGTATTTATATCGCTTACAATCTTACAATTTACAACATAGAACATCTTGCTGTCATAGAAAGTGTTATCAAATTGTAGCCATTGTAGCCAACGAATTCTTCCATTTTTCAAAGTTCCAGTGATTATCTTTTACACTTCTGTACAGTACTTACTTATGAAGAAAAACTATTTCTACATTAACATCATCCCTGTCCTCGTGTAGGAAGTCTTTCAGGAAGTTGGAGACACTTTCCAGAGTAATGTTGCCACACACCACAATATGCCTGGGAGACAAAATTAATGAACAATCAGATGGCAAACTGTTGTAAACAGCACCCTCTTGTTTTCAAAAACATTTAAAAGTAGACAGCAACACGAGTCATTAAAGTTCAATTACTCCAGTGACACATTGGCCACTTTTCTGGTAATCTCTCTGAAAATAATTTTTCTAGTGATTCTTCTAAACATTATGAAATGGCCATTATACACCTAATGGCCTGGATGTATCAGCAATTCTATACTAAATCTGTTTTAAACATGGCTGTCTTCATGTGGGGGGACCCATTCTATGAAGCATAAATAGGATTATTCAGGGGCTACAAAGCAATATGATTCTTCATCTCATGTGAAATATTCATAAATATTGTTTACTATTTTATGGTGTTAAAAATGGCTTACAGCTCCTTTAAAACTGCCTTTATGAACATTTGCTGGGCTGTAAAATCAGCTGAGACAATTTCCACTACAGTATATATGACATGGTGTGAACATGCTGCCTTGAGATTTCACTCTTCTACTCTCACAGACAGTCACATTAAGGAAACTCTGTAGATAATATAAGCATTATTTACTGGCACTGCAGTCTTATTAAATATACTACAGTGTGTATGTTATAGGTTGTATGTTGATTATGTCATACAAAATTTATGCTATGTGCCATGCTGGATATCCATTACAGGATTTATTTAGCATAACATGTGACAGATCATCTGTAAAAAATTCAGGCTCTTCTGGTTCCACTTAGTCCTCCTAAAACCATTTTCAAGAATCCAATGTGCCCAAATCAAAACAACCAATCAGATCCAGGGGGAGTGTCATGGTGCGTCAATCACTGCTCATGCACGTGCATGCTCTTGATCTGTCAAGTGCAAGTAGTAAGCAGCTTCAGGAGCTTTGCAAAGCAATTGCGGCTAAACAACCACCATCAATGAAGAAAATGCTCATCCCTCCTTTGCCAACAACAGTTTACTTGTCAAAGAAAAGTAGATAAGAAATAATTAAAATAAACACAAAATAAAGTAATTATAAACAACAGAATGGTTTTTCAGAGGTGGAAAGAGCTATGGGACATGAAATTATTTAAGCCTGATGCTGAGTTGGCCATATTTCTGCTTGACAGGTAGCTAACATTCCTCTAAATACTGAAATAAGTGTATGGTAGTTTATGGGTTTTTTTTTACTGAATTTCTGTAGATTACTTTGCATGTCTAAAAGGTTTATTTCCAATTGTTTGTTGGCCAGCAATGTTTATATTTCACAATGTGTCCAAGGTAGGGACGGGATTCAGAAGCAATGTACACTGTAGTGCAGTGAAGATAAATTTAGATGCAGGGCTGTAGTGTAGTGGAGAGGGAACAGGAGGGGCTTGGTAGTTGTACTCATTCAAATTTTCAAGTCCACTCTTTTCTCAATCATACTGAATGCAGCTTTATATTTTTAGTTCATTTTCATTTTCAACTTCAAAATTTTGGGGTTTTTTGCCATTTTTAAAAAATATATCTTTTCTATGTCAAACAGAAAAAAAAGAAAACTTTAGTTACTATGTCCTTGTGCATGGTAATTCTATATAAGACAAAATAAAAGTTTTAGATAAGGAATATGTAGACACAACAGTGAACTCCTGGAACCCCTGATAAGGATTACACAATTGCAATAAAGTACAAAAAATGCTAACTACCACATTTTGTTGTGGATGCAATGTTAAACATGTCACATTGAGCCCCTCTCTTTATGTGCAGCCCTATTCTGATATCTACATGTACCACAAACTGGTTCAGAAGACTGCATTCAATCTGAATCTTATAAACACATCATCACAAGGCTTCTTGCCTGCAATAAACTCATAAATAAAGTTTAATCATGGCACATATTTATTCAGAATAAAATTTATTATATTGTTCTCTGATGACTATATAGATGGTGCGTTACTTTGGTCAGAGTGATACATGACCAGAGATTATTTTGGCCCTTTGAATTGTTTGGGAGGGTATTTTTATTGGGGGGGGGGGCTGCTCTGATTGGCTAGTTGGTCCATTTTACGACCGTTTTGCTCATGCAGGATTTACATTTGAAGCAGGTGACAACAGAGGTTCATGGTATGTCAGTTCCATTGACTGAACTCTCTGTATTCAAATATGCCAAGGTAAATAGTTTTCCACTCTAAGGCAACTTTAAATAGAAACTGCAACTGTTATTTTAACAAACTACAGCTAGATCCCTGCTGTGCAACTGAACTCTAGTTATGCATATGTCACTATCTTCCTCATCCTATATTTATAACTATACTAGAATAAAGTGTGCATTTTCCCATGTTTGACCAGCAATTTAATCAATATCTGACATGTGGTGAATGTTTTGCATTAAATCCTTGTTCATCCTTATCAAGGGTACCAATACTACACCTGTCTATCTTAATGGAAAGCATTCAAAAGAATTTTATCAATACAACACTACAAAAGCAGTTAAAACATGTTAACGTAGACATACTTTATATCACTAATAGTCACAGATAAACACAAAAGCTCAAGTTTCATGCCAAATGCAACTTTGCCAGCAATGGTGGTTTACACAATACACAATAAGCAATGGAATGACCTGTGTCATTTCACCAAGACGATCAGACAGAGTGATGCTGCTCCCAAAAGCTAAAGTGGAATCTCTGAGTTCAGAGGGAGGAGGCTGTCTTCTTCTGAAATCAGTTCCCTATCCAGCATCTCACAATCAACCTTTGCCAATAAGACTGAGCCACTAGCATCAATATACTAGAAAGATTTTGTCAGGTGCATGACTTACTTTCTGCCTGGAGTCAAGTTATAAGTCCCTCCATATTTCTGCCGATTAAGGATGAGAGCAGCGATTTCTGGCACATAGCGAGCAAACATGGCCTACATGCACAAGACACAGAGAGAGACAGAGGCATGCAGGTGGGGTTTTGTAGCAGGGCAGAATAGCCACACACAATACTTACTTTCTCCCATTTACTGCACTATAGGAACCACCATATTTCTTGCGGTTTCCTATTAATTCTATGATTTCAGGGATGTAGCTGGCAAACATGGCCTGAGAAGATGACAGGAGACAGAGGAAGACACTAAAAAGTCTGAAAAGGTTTCAGCTACAGAAAAACAGAAGAAAGAAGTATAAAGTCAAATATACTAAAATGTTATATTTCTAATGGCAAAAATACAAGAGGTAAAATAAAACTTTGAATGAACATTTTGAGCAGAATGGAATATTTGGATAAAGGAAGAAGAAAAAAGCATTCATGTGTTCATAAAATCCCCCAGTTTTAGGGGATGTGGAAGAGCATTGGATGATTACCATTATGTATTTTAGGTATCTTAAGTAAAGCAGAGAAATGTCATACTACACAGAAGCAGTACACCACAAGAGCCATGTTTAGTCCAACAAACAAAGAGCTGAGTAGCTAGCACTGTCTGATTTGACACAGTTGCAAAAAAATGATACCTATTCAAAACAAACCAACAAACAAAACCTCAGCTATAATCAGTGTTGCTTATTTATAGTTCTAAAGTTTTAGCAAAGCATAAAATAAATATTTTAAGATAAAAGTACTCTTGTGATCTACTGTGATTTTCTATATTCAAACATTCTGTGGAGTGCAGACTATGACAATCAGGACCTTGTTATCATGCATCAACCCTTGATAAGGTTTCTTGGAGTTTAGTAAAGTAAAACTAGGGGTGGGACGTGTGCATATTTGATTTTCAAGTAAAAAGAAAATTTACATATTGATGGTTCCAGTTAACACAGACAAAAGGAAAAAACCATAATACATAAATTACATAAATGCATAAAACTTGAAATATTATATTTGGGAGAGCTGTTGTTGTTACCCATCACACACAGTGTAGAAAAGACAGGAAGCAGCTCTCAGGAGGTAATCACTGGGTAATCTGAATTTGGATTGGTGCTGGAACCACAAGTAGAATCTGCGACTAGCTCTAGTATTAAAGCACAGTGGCTGAGGAGGTAATTACAGTGACATGGGACTTAAAAGCAAGAAGGTCAAAAAGTTATGAGAGTTGTTTTACCAAACCACCGAGGATGAAAAACACCATGAAAACACGCCCAAGGTCCGTTTTAGCATAGATATCACCATATCCCACCGTGGACATGGTTACCATGAGCAGATATACACATTCCCAGTAGGTAAGTGACTGGGAATTTTCAAAATTTTTCCAAGGATCCCCTGAATTTTCCACCTGTAACATGAAATAAACACTTTGAACGTCTTTGAACAAAAGCAGTTATTTTTATTTGTACATATTTTGTTTGTTTTATAGTACATTAAAATAAATTGGTAAATTGCACACCATCACATGTGAATACACTATATATGTGGCTTTTCACTGGATAGTGGGTAAAATTTAATGACTTACAAAAGCTGATTAGCTGCGCTATTTTCTCTTAACTAAAATGTATGGATTATGAACTTACCAAGTGTATAAAGCCTGCACCAGTTAGCCATGTGCTTATGAAGATTGAGCACAAGTTCACCAGCTTTATGGAATTGCTGCAGAACAAAAATCATCTGGATCAGTGAATGCTCCCTAAAAATCATCTCGCAGAGAGAAGTGTTTAAATGAATATTGTAGACATGTTTTATGCCTTCACAGGTAAGGTCTCCATGGAGTTTAATGTTTGTTTTATCCAGAGAGATGGGTAGATTCCCAAATGCTTATATAAGTTTAATGAAAAGGCTACTCTATTTAATCCCACATAGCTATTTAAAACAGTTTTGAGAGTTTTTACCAGGTCATCAATATATACAGACCTACTCATATCTGTTGTGTGGGTCTACAGAAACCAAGAACACAGGATGAACAGTTAAATAATTTTTCTGATAAATACTGTGATTGCAATTTTAAGGAATATTCCACACCTAAACCTCAAAAAAACATTTTAAACATTCAGGGCAATTTTAAATGTTTTTATTTTCTACACGTTTGCATGAATATTTCTGGAAGTGTTGCATTTATCCAGCATTTACATAAATCGAGCCAGTAACTAAGGGAGCAACAGTTATTGCTAAAGGGTCAATCAACCAGTGGTGTATGAATTTGGGATACTGAAATTAGCCTACTAACTAGCTCACACCCCTCCAAGCTCACTTTAAACCCCCTTTTAAACACTACTTGCCACTAGCAAAAATGATCACATCTCTTAAGAACTAAGCCACAAGCAAACACAGCCGCACCATTCTACTTGGATATTACCTATAAGCATCCTCCAACATATATCCCTCCTCGGCTCACCAGTGACTAAAGCCGGCACCGTCAATGCCTGCTCCATGCCACCGGTTCCATTTGGATCTACCCTTTACGCCAAGAATGACAACCTAGGGCAAACACAACCATAACATCCATGATGGCATTCCTAGCGACTAAGTCCGTAACCAGCCCCATAAATAAAGATTCATAGTTTATATTTTGGGCAGGTACAGATAAGCCAAGAATGATATCTAGGAAATGTTTTTATGCCGGAAAAGATTTTTTCATTAATAAAAACTGTGCCCCAGAGAAGTTTAAAAGAGGTTATATTTGATAAATGAACATTTTACTAGCTTTGTAATTTACCTTGAACATTGTAAAAATGTTTTTAGAAATTTAGTGCTGGAATATTCCTTAAAGCTGTGATTACATTTTATAAATTAAGATCAGAGCACAAAGCATGAGTCTATACCTATACTGCTCTTATATGACAAGAAACAGAGGAAAAGATACAGCTGCTACTCATGTTCATTTTAACAGTACTATTACATAGCTATTACAATAATAGAGAAATAAAAGAAAAAAGCAATGAAAAGTAAAAAGTGTCATCTAAATCATGTTAGGAATCTTGCTAGGAATCTTGATAAACTTTAAATGTGTAATTAAAACTATTTGTCTTGCAAAAATTCCACTGTTTCCAAATTGTGATCCTGATACGAACGTGACTGAATAATAGTCCTTAGTCAAGAGGTAAAGTTTATTACATATTTTGAATGAACTGATGACTGATCCCAAAATTGTAATGGATTGCAAAGGCATTTCCAGAAATATAAAAAATTAAATTAAATTAAATTAAACTATCAATAAACATACAGCATGGTCTGTAAATGATTGCTAGAACTAAATCTACAGGTTTAACTAATAAATAAATACTGAATGGCATGCTCAGATACTGTGAAGAGGCATTTCATTAAGGAATAATTCAAGACTTGTTTATTTGCCACATGCACAGAAAAGCAAAACATGCACTCACCTAGTTTGTAAAATATTTAGAAACTGTAAGATTTCAGATATTTGTATCAGTCTTAAGGCTCTTAAAAACCGCAAACCTGCATGAAACACAGGAAGCACAAACTCAGACATCATGTAACAAAGCACAATCAACTCCCACACTGTGTAAATGAGGATGCTTATTCCAGTGCACAAGTTTAAATCCCTCAGGCACGGTGAGCAGTGATGTAGATATTTTCTTTCTGGTGGTTGGTTTTGTTGAGGTTTCTATCATCTATGAGAGCAGAAAATGTCAACAAGAGAAGATGGGACATAAGTGTTACAGCACTGACCATATACAGAATCATTTTTATTGGTAGACTGAGATAGTGGAACAGGGAGGGATGAAATTTGGAGTATACAAAAACAGGAGGTGGCCTACCAAATAGGTCAGTACCCAATGATACAAAATATAATCAGTGCCGCAGTGCCACTTTTTAAACTACTAAAACTGCCGCACAACTCAAACTACAGCCTAGCAAGACTTTATACATACACACACACAGATGTGTGAGATCACTCAGGTTCAGAACATTCTTTGAATATAGGTTCACAAAACCCAAGACCCAGTCTTTCTAGCACCTTGCTCGACCAGGTGAGCTACAGGAGTGCAAAAGCAAAATAAGTAGTAGGATAAAAAGGAAATCCAAGCAGATCAATTTCAGTAGAACAGTCCCAGTGGACCTTACTAAACAATAACAGATTGCTCATGGACTAATATAAAACCATGCAAATTCTCTATTGCTTTGTGTGTCTTTAGCAGTCACAGTGAAGGGCAGTTTTGAATTATTGATGAAATGTTTGGTGATGGGTTGATTATATATGACCTTAAACTGCTTTTTCAGAGTTCTCTTCAAATACTTAAAATATGAACAGCAAAGTGATTATAAGAGGCCATTTAAATAAGGATTACCCCATAAAACTACCTGAACCTAAAATAACAAATTTAATGAGCACAAACAATTCCTTATTACCATGTAATGAAGTACCACTGGCGCTCCTGGCCAGTTTGTGTATTTATGGTCCATATGTATATCAACATGAGGGAGAATGTACATGATACATCGTACAATGTGTTACTGTAATGGGGGTTTTAATTAATTAAAAAAAGAAAACTGAATTTTAACAATTAATATGAATCTTATTTTCAAAGGTTTCCTACATTCAAAAAAGTAAATTATGGAAGATGGAATAAGCAGACAAGCACAAATAATATTCTGAGGAAAGTGAGTCATGAGCCATAAAGGGTTTTTTTTAACTAGATTTTTTATAGCTGCTACACACTCGTTGTGTAGAGAAGCATCTGTGCAGTTATTGTAAAGGGACAGGTAACCTTCTCTGCCTTACCCCAGCAGCATATGCCAGGAATGCAGAAGGAGACAGTATGACGCAAGCCGCCCTGCTCAACCTTATTGCTGACTGGCGCATGGCCTGGTCTCACCTTCACATGGTATCCATTTTGAAAGAGCTGCATGCATGTTTTTTTTTTTCCATTTGTGAGCATTAGCAAGGGTCTGGGAGTGTGTGATTCTGTTACACCTGTTGTAAACCAGGATCTTTGTGAGGCAAGGGTTTCTTTGCTATACTGATCTTTGCCCCTCTGCAGCAGAGAACACTCTTCCAGAAAAAGGTCCAGCTGGTGTGCGAACTGATTTGAAGTCTAAGCATTGCTGAAACCCTCACGGCACATCTGGAGCAGTGGGGGTTTGATCTGCATTCTGATTACGGCTCAGTCATGCATCGTGAGTTTAAAACAAACCCTCTTCCATCAGGATATTACAGCATGAGCTTCTTTAGGAGCTGAAGTCTGCAGTCATATAAAAGCCTGTTTCACCAACAGCACAGCACCCTACTCATCTGAGTTACACAAGGGTATTCTGGAGTCCTTGCTGTGATATGGACAAAATAATAATAATTATTATTATAATAATAATGTTCAACAAAATCCCAAGGTGCCTCACATACAGAAAAACAGATTAACATCAAGAAAGTATTTTTAATTGAAAAGAAGATGCCCAAAGTAAAGTATGCTTTTCCTGTTTCATCATACTCAGAGTTCACCCACACCTACGAGGCCCCACTCTCAAAAACAGCACAAGATTATACCTCACCAACACCTACAAAGCTCTGCACAAGCTGGGTACTCTTAGAGTGTGCTTGCAGTCATAGTCCATTTTAGCTCAGGCAGCATCCAGTTACTAAGAATCTGTCTCCACTGACACACACTGGGCCAAAGCAGCAATGGACTGTAGAATGCAGGGCTGACTGGGGATCAGGCATTCATATCTGAGCTACTTTTCAACTTATTTTACATTTTGATTAAATAAATAAATAGCTTATAAGCTTTTGCGAACATAAATAATCTGTTTCGTAAAACTTTGGGTATACTTTGTTTTTACAATGGGTACACTGCTTTGTTGTTATTAAAGTGCACTATAAAGTTTCTCAAGCAGGGTCCATATAAAAAGGGTTAGATAGTCTTACGTCATGTCCTGTACTTAGCTCTCCTGTCAGAATTGCTCAGACCAGGAACAGAGAGAACAGATGCAACTGTGATGACATCAACACTGGATGATGCCCATGAAGGGACATGGTGAGCACATTCTGTGACATATCATCAGGTTTGACTGACCAGGAAGGGCAGGGAATTTACTGCAAATCCCCTCCACATTACACAAAGGCTCACCTCAATGAGATATAAACAAACACACATGTAATGGATGGGTTTCTATTTGAGACACTCTAAGGACTCATAAAAAACCTACACAAACATTAGCCTCATAAAACATCTACACAAACATTAATCAGCATTTAATCAGACATTATGACATTGGTTTGTCGTTCAGATCAACTGATAGTTAGAGTCCTCAGATACTTCTAATGCATTCAAAAGCACTCAATACAAAGAAGGCTGATTATTACAAAATGTGCATGCATGCACACGTGCAATCACACACACACATGTTAGACTCCGCCTGCTGCGGAATAAGCCCATTTACTGTGATTTACACACACACACACACACACACACACACACACACACACACACACAGAGAGAAGTAAGGGAAGGCAAAGATGGTCTCTCCAAGTTCAATATAAATTGATAAATCAGCTTGTCAAAGGTATAACAATAAATTACATAATTGTATCAGTAACAAATAACATGCAAGTTTCATAGTAGAACTTTCATCCACCATGCTTAACCAGATTAATCTCAGTATACTGTCAAAATAAAAAACTCAAACTCAAAAACAAGAGTGACTGGATTTCTACAAATAAGACCATAAATCTATGTGCCAAGTCATCCAAAAAAGAAGGAGCAAGTTCAAAGATCTTTATTTAAGCTGCCATAACTGGGACATCCAGTAGGTGGTGATTGAAGCTAGCATTTCCTGGATACTGAGCTACTCTGAATACCACTTACTCATATATATTCAACCACTATAAGCAAGGATGCTGAACCAGAAACAGTCCTGTATGATAAACAGTTATGCATTTTGTAATGAATGAAAGTTTGTGGGGCTAACAAGTCTGATCCTGAGCCAGTGTTAAGATGCTCTGAGTTCATAAATTCTCATGATCAGCACTTACCCAGCCAACTCCTGTTCAGGTACACAGATACAAATACTGGTGGCACAGTGAAGAAGTCCACAATTGAATTCACCTCCAGCCAGAACCATAGCTTATCATTAGCTGCAATGAACTAAACAGAGAGAGAGACACAGAGCAGTGTGTGTGTGTCATATAAGTTCATTTCATCAAGACAAGTTCATTTCATACTAAAATTATAACAGCTCCTTAACATAAAATTATCCTTGATATTAAAATATATTGATATATTTATATGTATAATATCTATATGTGCCAAATACAAAGTTGTATGTGAAAGGGCATAAATGAAAAAACTGAAAAGTGGCTATAATCATGTAAAACATCTATTACTTTGTATCCAACACATATTAGATCATACAAATCTCATAGGATCTTTTACTGAGCTTTAATGTTTAATGTCATGGCTCCTTACACGTAGACCGAAGTACAGCAGGAAGAAGATGTTGAACACCATGTCAACTTGCAGGCTGAAGTCCTTGCTGAAGTCCTGGCAGGATTCTATAGGACTGTGCAAACAGCAACGCATTATTCAAAATGTAGATATTCACATTTCAGTGGAATCACCAGCCAACAACATGCTAGCTATTAACCTCTGAGGCAGAAACCATATTTTTGAAGGGAGAATGTGAAAACTGGAAAAGAGAATGTATTCATTCATTAGTTGGAAAATCGTAAATCATGCAACTGAATCAGGCAATATTTCCTTAAATGACTGCTTCCCAAACACAAACTGAAAAACCTGTACAAAAACAAAACAAACAAACAAAAACTGTAAAATGGCACATTGGAAAAGATCACTTGTATAACTGCTTATTTATTGGTCTCACAGAGAAAAAACAGATGCATTTGGCACACAACCATTATCACCAGGCTGCTAAACAGTCCTTTAAATTGAAGATATAAAGAAATTTCTACAAATTAAATAAATTAAAGAAAAATCAAATGACAGAAAAATTGTAAGAAAAATCTTGGCATTCATGCCAAGATGTTTTGGGGGTTTTTTCCATTTGTTAAAATGTCTTTAATTTGTAGACTATTTCTTCAATTTGTAGAATTTGAAGTTTCTTTTGTTGGTGATTGGTTATGATGTCAGTTGAAGTGAGTATGGTCTTGCAATTAACACCATTTAGTGGCCTGGTGAGGTTATCTACATAGTGAAGAGGCATGTGCTTAAATGAGTCTGTGTTTTCTCGATGAGACCCATAAATAAGACGCAATTATATGAGTGCTGACTACATTTTATATGTAATATAAATTATTTTATATTCAGCACAATTTATATTTGTTTGTAACAGACGGTAATTTATTATATATTGTTAAACCTCACTGTATGTTTAATTCCCAACTCTGTATCAAAACACAGCAGGAAATACCATATGACCTGCAAAAAAAGAAGTCACCATTAAAACCTCGTCACATTAATTGCTAAAAAAGCGGTTCACCAATAAGGTTGCTAATTAGTGATAAAAGGGGTGAGAGGGATGGACCAACATTAGGTGAAAGGTTAAGAGCATGCACTTTCATAGTCCTACATGCCTCCTGGCAACCATTGAAACAGCAGGGCAAAAAAATTAAATCTTCATACTTACCAAGACAGAAAATGCAAAACTCTTCTGTAGTAATTTGTAACCATCAAATATTTTTAAACAAAAAACACCCACTAAGCACTAAAACATTTACAGTAACAAACATGCATCATCGCCTTTGCCAAGAGAAACCAAAAGAAATATACCTAGGTTGGAATTACCATGGCACTCTGGGACGCTGTACATAAGAAACAACAAACAAAAAACCAGTTCACTGACTGAATTGTACTGCAGTCAAAGTTTGGTTTTGGGCTAGTGACTGATGGGTCTTGTGAAAAGGACACCCAGCCTTGCTTGACACACTACTAATTCCAACAGAAACATATCTAGTGAGGGTTGCTCTTCTTTTCAGCCTCCAATAAACAATGGTTGCCTGACTGGCCTGTGTTCTCCTAGCCAGTCACTCCTCTCTGTTTTACAGCAGAGTTGGCAAAACTCCAGCAGTAGTGTCCAAGTATATCCTTCTCCCCTCAAAACTTGTCAGATCCCAAGTCATTAACAAACAACTGTACTAACGTGAGGACAAGCTCATGTCCTGCACTAATCCCTACACCAGCAGAGCCCCAAGGGTTCGCATGGACCCCGAGCCAGCTCCCCAAGCCAGACCCCTCGGTCAATACAGTGGAAGAGTGAAGTTCCAGCTTCCACTGTACCTACAATAGCAATGACACTGCAAAGGACTTCCCCACAGTTAAAAGCAGGTGTGCATTACACAGAGACTATCCCGCATTAAGTGAAGCCAAGCCAGTCACAAAAGACATCCTTCATAAATAATGAACACAGCCTAAAAAGTATGGTCACAGTCATTTCAGACAGCACCCACACATTGCCAGCCCTTTAGACTATAAAAACGCATTGTCCGCACTTGAGTGGCAGTTGGCACTCGGGCTCTGTGGATCTGGCTGTTCTAAACAAAGCCAGGTGTTCTCTTCTGAGCAACAGACACACACTACGTTCAGTCATTACAAAGACAAAGATGCAAAACACCCAGTGACATGAAAGACCCAGCTATACAGCCTGGCTGCCTGCTCTATTACCACCCAGTTCAATCAGGGAGGTTTAATTATTTGATTCTCTCAGTCGATTAGGTTTCTGATTTTAATGAAGAGGAAGTAAAGGCAGGGGGTTTCATCATTCTTTGGACCTAAATAAGGGGTATGGGGGGCCAATAAGAAGTGGAAGTGGCACAGCAGGGCCTAACGATGATAGTGAAAATAATTCATCTTAATCAGCTCAGTATAAAATGTCTAATATAGTTTATTAGTGCAACATGCGAATGTATGCAGTAAAACTCTATTTGAAAGATACTGTGAAACAGTTTGCTAACAGAACATGCATTCTTTCTTTTCAGTATAATAAGCAGCTTTCAGTGGTTCAGACCTTTTTACATTGAAAACCCTGCTGTTAGCATCCCTAAGGCAGCAGGTGTGTCCTCTGTTCGTCAGAGGTGGAGTCAGCATCATGCCCTTATCTGCCCCATCACTCTCTGCTCTGAGAAGGACCAAGAGAGCAGGCCTGGGTGAACTCTGGTGGCTTGCTTTCCCTTTACTCTACACCACTCTGAGGCCATTCTGTCCAGTTCTACACTGGATTTGAAGAGAGGGGGAGATATTTTCTTGCTCACTTGTTCATTTGGAGACAGGTGGCGGTTGTGCGCAGAGAATTATGGTAGTGAGCGTGTTGTGAACCAAGCATACAGAGCTCGAAATCTTCTCAAATTTATGCAAATTAGATTTTTTTTTTTTTTTTTTTTTGCTGGACTGCAGCCAATAAGCACAGCATGGGCTATATTGTCATGTCACATCAAGCTGCAAACTGATCAGGAATACAAAGATGTATTAGAAGAAGGTGTTTGATGAAGTTTGTGCTCCTGGACTGATAAATTTGTTTGTGTTTCAGTGACATGCCCCCAAAGTGGCCAGCAGGAGGCAAAACAAGAATTTCACTTCACCACAATGCAAATGTACTGTAAGGATGGCTGGGAGAACACATGAGAGTAGCTAAAGAAAGAGGCTAGTGCCAGACCTCTATGAAAGGCCACAAACACCTCTCTGCTGTGGGACAGTGGTGGGAGATCACTTTTTCCCTGGAAATCTGATGCCTCCTGTGTGGATTCTACAGGGCTGTAAGAGGAATTGGACAATCAGCAGCTACTGAGCAGAGGTCTTGTATCGGCATGTATCTACATTAATTGTGGCTTTAGGTTGTTTATAATAGTGTTTGTATTCTTTTTATTTGGTCATTGTTCTGTGTTTAACACTCATATGTACAGTGCATCCAGAAAGTATTCACAATGCTTCACTTTTTCCACATTTTGTTATGTTACAGCCTTATCCAAAATTGATTAAATTCATTTTTCCCCCCTCAAAATTCTACACGCAATACCCCATAATTACAAAGTGAAAAAAAGTTTGTTTGGAATTTTTGCAAAATTTATGGAAGATGAACCTTCGCCCCAGTCTGAAGTCCAGAGCGCTCTGGAGCAGGTTTTCAAGGATGTCTCTCTACATTGTTGCATTCATCTTTCCCTCAACAGTGACTAGTCTCCCAGTTACTGCTGAAGAAAAACAACCCCACAGCATGATGCTGCCACTACCATGCTTCACTGTAGGGATGGAATTGGCCAGCTGATGAGCCACTGTGCTCATTGGGACCTTCAATGCTGCAGAAAGTTTTCTGTACCCTTTCCCCAATCTGTGCCTCAATACAATTCTGTCTCGGAGGTCTACAGACAATTCCTTGGACTTCATGTCTTGGTTTGTGCTCTGACATGTACTATCAACTTTGGGACCTTATATAGACAGGTGTGTGCCTTTCCAAATCATGTCCAATCAACTGGATTTACCACAGGTGGACTGCAATCAAGTCGAAAAAACTGAAGGATGATCAGTGGAAACAGAATGCTCAATTTTGAGGCTGTGATTACTTACGTACATGTGTTTTGTTGTTTTTTTTTTAATTTTTAATAAATTTGCAAAAATTCCAAACAAACTTTTTTCACTTTGTAATTATGGGGTACTGTGTGTAGAATTTTGAGTGAAAAATGGATTTAATCAATTTTGGAATAAGGCTGAAACATAAAATGTGGAAAAAGTGAAGCACTGTGAACACTTTCCGGATGCACTTTACATGAGCCTGGTTTTTATAGTGTTTACTGTCAAATTAAGTTGGACATGATAAATGCCTTCCTTATAGATTGAGACAATTTGAGTTAATCGAATTAATTTTTGCTCACGTTTTCACTATATTTATACGCATATGTATAATGAGCTTGCATTAAATTTAAGTGAATTGACTGTAGTAAACAGTGGAGAGACCAGGCAAAGAGCCAATACCAGAAAGTGGAACGTACACTTGCCTGGACTAGCTCTTTTGGATGAGCTCTGTTGGATGAGCAGCTATTGCTCTGGCAGGTGAGCTCTAGTACTGCAGGGAACACAAGCACTTCAATATATTACACCAGGCCTGAGCAGAGTCTTGTCATGGTGCTTTGATAGAGGATGAGCCAAAACCGAGTGCCCTCTGTAATTAAGAGAGATATAATGCAACTAATACCCCACTGAAGACTCGGGTCAGAGGGAGGCCAGAGGAAAGGGCTTGGTGGTGAACAGAGAAAAAGCATTCGGTACTACACTGCAAGAGACCCACTCAGTAATCAATATTACCTATGACATAGGTATATATTTTTGTGCTCATAACCTTTAGGATTTAGAAGTTGGTTATATTTTCTGCTTCTTATGATCCAGGCAATCCAAAATGTAGTGATGTTATGGTCTGGGCTCTGAGGTGGTCACCTATTTTTCTAAGAAATCATCTTAATTTGATAAGTAGGTCTTAATCTTCTTAGCCGTGAGCTAGGAATTTTTACCTTGCTGTAGAATGTTGCTCACAATTAAATGTTTTAGAGATGTATATACCACATTCTATTACTTCCAGAACTTAGAAGTTCATAAAAATCTAGTCCACACCTCAGTTTTGCCCTTATATTTATTTTATTCTTTTGTCCTCTTTTGATGAGGCAGCTTTCACAGCCTCATATGCAGACAGACCCACTTCAAATCTTGGTCTTTGTTACAGTGAAAGATTATACACACACAACTGAGCTTTTTCACATTTGAAGCAAGAGTGGATCTTGATTCTTTCTTGTATCTTAAAACTCTATGAATGGAGCTAGTGGCAGGCAAAATAAAAATATATCGGCTCAGGCTAGTGTATCTGGGAAATCAGCCTGTAGGGTGCATGATAAATAACAATACATAGCTTTGTCAATGTGTAAAAAAGAAAAAAATGAAAAAAGAAAAAAAAACTTTTTGTGTTATGGCTGTTGGGATGTAACTGCTGTACATTAAAAAGAAAACAAAATAATTACTGATAGATTTTACTTTATATTTAGTTGTGGATGCTTTTTTAAAGTTTTCTGTTAAAAATGCATGCACCAAAATGTAACAATTTGTGTAAATGTAACAAACAACCCATTTTTGAATGGAAAGTCAAGAAATGAAAGGAAGGGAGGTTTTTGACTCGGTTTGTGTGAGACATTAAAGTAGCTGAGTGAAGTAGCTCAGTAAAGTAGTTGGCCCTGGCATAAGAAAGAAAGGAAGGTACAGAGGTTAAGAGAATAAGGGAAGGGTTAGGAGGAGAAGGGAGGTGTTAGGAGGGGAGGAGTTAGGAGAGGAGGGGAGCTAAGAGGAGAGGTGAGGGGTTTGGAGAGCAAGGGAAGGGATTAGGAGGGGAGCATTTAGGAGAGTTGGGGAGGGGTTTGGAAGGGACAGATTAGGAGAGGAAGATAAGGGGTTAGGATGGGGGGGTTAAGAGGAAAGGGGAGGGGTTAGGAGAGGAAAGGTTTCACTTCCACAGTAGTCTCAAACTACTGTGGGAAAGTTAAAAGGACAAAGGGGGTGGGGTGTTTGGAGAAGGAGCCAGACTGGCAGTGAGTGTTGGCTTGCTTTCCTTCTGCTGCTCTCCCTGATGCTGGTTTCTTTCAAACAGGAAAGGAGCCTTTTCCTCTTCCTAATCACTGTGTTACTCAACAAGCACTTCTGAGTCACCAGCCACCACAACTCTACATCAATTGATATATCCACTGTTATACCTCCCAGCAACAACTTTATAGTCAATAGCAAGACCTAATGCCCCAACCGTCAGCATTAAAGACAAAAGCAGGACCTACTGCCCTGCCACACACCAAATACTGCATCTCTCCCCTCCATCATGGACATTTACAACACAAGCTGCCTCTGCTAAGATACCAGCATTGTGGATGATTCCACACACCCTTCACCCAAACTCTCTCTTACCATCTGGGAAGAGGTACTGAAGCATTCAGCCCCTTACAGCCAATAGTTTCTTCCCTCATGCCAGACTCCTCATCTCCCAGTGACTCCTCAACTCCCACTGACTGACAAAATTCAATGTAACAATATTGCGTTTATATATTAGTGCATGAGTGTTTTATATGTATTGTGTACACTTATGTTCTTCTTTTGTGTTGTAGTTACCTTGGTCTTAGAGGAACCTTATTTCATTTCATTATATATTTGTATATAGCTGACATGACAATAAAAAGCCTCTTGACTTTACTTTTGCATGAGTGCCAGTAGACCCAGTGCTGGGGGGCCCAATACATTGATCAGGATTGACAATAGGAATGTCCATATTCATAGCTCGCACCTCGCACAAATGAGAATGATGCAAAGACAACTATCTCTCTCTCTCTCTCGCACACACACACACACACACACACACACACACACACACACACACGTATATACACATGAGCATGCACTGCGTTGTAATGTTTCTTTATGTTGATCACTTTTAAGAGCTCTGGGAAAATGTGCACATCAGCACATATATTAAGCCAGTTTTAAAGTTCTGCTGAGAATAAGAAGAAGAAAAATGATCCCTTCAAAGGGCATTTGCAAGCACTATACCACCCCTCCACCTGTCTCTCCACTTCACCCACACCATAGTAACAGATGTACTCACTCTGAGGAGTCGATGAAGTAAATGACCAGTCCTCCTATGCTGAGGATGAAGACTAGCACCACCTGCAGGAAAATGAACAGAGAGCAAGATAAATGCTTTACATGGCTAATACCATACATTCCAGAAACATTTAAGATGGCAATGATATATCACATTGCAAAGCACTGATTCCCAGCCCTGATGGCAAAGGTCCCCCTGCACAGGACATTTCAGCATGGTCCCTGCTGCCAACGCCAGGCTCATTTCTTAAGTTAATTAACAAGTGCTTTCAGGAGTTTAGGAGGATGGAATGCACTACAATATTCCTCAGACCTGAGACACACTGCTTCTGTATTACAACGCTTTGGTAATACTGATAAATATCAGGTACATTTCTCAGATAATACATTTCAGTCTGGGCTACATCTGCTAAGCTGGATTCTCAGTGAGCCAAGGACAACTTTAGCCAAAATGGCATTCACACTGGACACTCAACAGCATATCTGACACTACTGTGTCAGAGAAAAACTGAGAAATGTAGTTCCGCCAGGACACATTTGGAACATGGGTTTGGATGAAGCTGTTCAGAGATGCATATCTGCTGTTTAATAATGTGACTTATGAAAAACAAAAAGGTGTGTAGTTGCACTCATCCAAGAAAACAAGCAGAAAGACATTTGTAGCTGCAAGAAGCAAATAGTTTGTCCAAAAAAATAAAGAATTTAGCCTGCACACTACCAAAAAAAGATCAGGTAAATCCAAAAGAAGTTTTGATCAACTGTATTCCATTAATGTGATTTGAAATCCAATCAGTGAACCAGGAGCAAACATTTCATCTTAGATGCCCTCGTGCTCATGGGAAACCATCTTGCACCATGCTCACCTTTTATAGCCTAAAACAGATTAGGATACACCTGTACAAGTTGTGTAATTACTGTCTTAAAGTGAGAGTTAAAGCAAAAGAAAAATATAATGAAAGTGAAAAGGAAAATGTATACAACAACAGCAAGCATTAAAAAGATGTATTAAGCACTGGAAATGTACCCTCTTATGATAAAAGCAGTTAAGATTGAGGTCTTCATTCGGCCCCACAGGTAACATGGAAGCCAACTCGCAAATCCAAAACACCTCCCTCTGTAATAATCTTTTGTCTCTGTTTCTCCCTCCTCTTTTTATCCCAATCATCTCGATACCTAGGAAACATAAATCTAGAAAAGAGTGTTTGGCTGATTCAAAATGGCGAGCCACAGGCAAAGTGTGGTCTAATCTGCAAACTGCGCTGATGTGTTCAATAATTCTAGTGTGCAACACTCAGTTAGTCTTCCCTTTATATAAAAGAGGGCAAGGACACATGATAAACCACATATATGGATGTGCAATTAATGAGATGTCTGATATTTGTTTTTAAAGTCACAGGATGTATAAAACATTTACACTTAATAAACTGAGAACAAGATATACAATTATAGCATGGAAAACTGCCTTGGGCATTGCAGAGTTGTAGAAGTAGTAGAAATATAGGTGTTTGTGAGTATCAATTTGTCAAACAGGTTTTTGTATGTGGAGAAGACACAAAGAGGAGGGTCTTTAAAAAGATGTGACAATTGTTTATTGCTTTGTAAAATATGCCAGTGGTTGTTAATCTTTTTGATGTCCTGACTAGAGGTACTATACAAGGATTTAAAAACACATGAAAACTACCTATTGTTCATAGATACCACCTTCTGGACTCCTGTCTTGCATGAAGCACGCACCTTCACTAGCACAGAATCAAACCCTGAGCACAAAAATCACTTTAAACAATATCAGCTTTCACCTCAAAATCAGATACATCTGAGTGAATGTGTTCGAGTCTAATGAACTGACTGTAAGGTAGGCCACGTTTCAAAGAAATAGGATTGGCACTCTTAGCATGAAGACTCTTTTTTTCAGTATCTTTTTCAGTATCTTGCTGGGAACCCTTATAGATCACAAGACAATAATCAAAATAAGGTTTTAAATATAATAATGCTTTCTAAAAAAGGATTGTTATTGAAAACATATAGTTCTTCTAAATATCCTAAATAAAGATTAGCATGGTCTGGAGCCATAGTGGAGCCTTAAATTTGAAAATCAGCCAAACACTCTCATCTAGATTTATGTTTACTAGGTATCGAGATGGTTGGGATACAAAGAAGAGGGGAAGACAGAGACAAAAGATTATTACAGAGGGAGGTGTTTTAGATTTGCAAGTTGGCTTCCATGTTTCCCATGGGGATGAATGAAGACCTCAATGCAAACTGTTTTTTATCGTAAGAGAGTTCATTGCACATTATTTAATAATGTGATTTGGAGCAGAACGGAAACCTCTCTTAATTCAATAAGCATCATGTAATTGGTACAATAACGAATATAGTGGTTTGACATCAGACTAACTAATCTAAACAATTCTGGTAAAAACCTACCATAAAAGCTTGTTAAAAATGCAGTAAGACAGTAAGTGTGCGCGGTATGGTCACTGGTTTATTAATGCTATTGTAACCTTGTGCGTGTAAGTAAGGGTGCTTGAGAATACAGTGGCTCCCTGAGTGAAATATGAGCAGGAGTCGCTCTATACAAGCATCCACTCATGCTGAACTGTAGAACTAGATACTGCAGCACATAGAATTTCAATTACTCTGTTTGTGCACGTGCACTGCCACAAGTTCACACACGTGCACACACATATATATTCTGGCTGTCACGTGAAGAACACCATGTTCCCAAAGCAACAGGACATTGTCATCAGGCAATTAAGGAAACTGGTTCATGTCATTGTGACTGTGTTTCTTTCTGGCTACTGCTGCTGTTCTTTTCCCTGTTTACCATACCAAACCTGCATGGATATGGTCACATCAAACAACAATTCTAGAGAGATAAGACAAGATACTTTAGAAAAGATAAGCTAAAGCAAAGCAGGAGGTCAAAGCAGATCAGACCAGAGAGGACAAGAAAGATCAGACAATGTTTATACCACAGCCACTGCAGGCTGGTCTGTTACATAATATATGTAGGGTGCAGGACAGGCCTGGTCTATCTGGACCTGTTTCTATATTACACAAAGGGTTGCCTCCCTGCCTCTTTACCCAGTCAGCTCAATGCATACATTATGGATAAGGCAGGCCGATTATTTTCCGTGATGGGAAATGTTGTCACTGTACTGCTGTTGAGCCTACCCTATGAAAAAACTCCAGCATGCATTTTTAATTCCAGATCATCCATTTGGGGATGAGATCCTCCAAAACAGTGTCCAAAACATCAAAGCAAATGCAGGCATGGCCAAGTCAGCCAACAAGAGACAGGTTCAATGGATGGGTATGCTGATAAACACAGTAGTCACCCTTGCAATTTTATCAGTACATTAATCTACCTCCCTCCATCCCTATCTGGCTATTGCATGATTATGCTACTTCACAGTGGTTTCCATGGCAGCAGGGAAGCCTGTGACATCCTCTGTCAACCACTAGGAGGCGTGACTCCATGTAAAACTGATGTTCTGAATAAGATCCATTAAATTCAAAAGTTCACAGAAACTTGTAGCTCATGCAGGCAAGAAAAGCTAAGACATGAATAAAGTTTTGTTTTTCCTATTATGTTTTGGTCAAAAAATCTGATAAACAAACAAATCATAGCTTTGTGGTCTTCAATCTCTTGCCTTCTGCAGCCTGTCTCAGGATCAGTGAGAGATGATCGTATGTAGGACTGGCTATAATTGACTGGGGTGCTGCTGATCTCCTTTAAATCTGAACCAGCATTTAACATGGACAGAATTACAGAAGTCATTCTCTTTCTCTCTTTCCACATCTCATTCTCTTTCTCTCTATCTACATCTCATTCTCTTTCTGTCTTTCCACATCTCATTCTCTTTCTCTCTTTCCACATCTCTTAGAATAAAAAACAGACAAGGTAACTGATCACTGACTAGCAGACTCCTCATGATTACCAAAGCACTTCAGTTGAACTGAACAGAACTGAATGCTGTCCAAGGTCCTGAAGTACAAAGCCTCACTTTAATAGACTTTAAATAACAGCAGTGCAAAAAGTGCTTGCCACACACAACCCATCGATCTTATAATCGCAACAATAGTCCTCTCCTATCCTGCTGGCCATGCACATTTCCTAGTGTGCAAATAAAACAGCCAATCATAGCACCTGTTCTGGGAAAACACTGAAGGTGAGTCTATCTTAAAATGTTTTACTTTTCATTATTAGAATGACTCAGGGAAATGGCTCACTGAAAAGACAGAACAACATTTTTGTCTGCAGTGAGTAAATGGAGTTATTTTATGAAGTCAGTGAGAATATACTGTAAAATGATCTTTAAGGTTATAGGGGCAAGAAGACCTCAGGCCCACTCCCAGATGACAATTCTAAATCAGCTGTTAGAGCAGGTGCAGTGAGCACATTACAAACCTGCATACTAGCACATCAAATCAATACTAAAAGGAAATTCTGTTAATTATATAATGCATGTAAGCATTAGTTTTATATCAGTAGACATGGAGGATCACATTATGAGATACATGAATTATACTATTGCTCTACCCCCCAAGACAGACAACATCCTGCTGGGTAATGCCCAGGGTCACCGTCTACTGCTCGGATGGTGTCTTGAATAAATGGTTCTGGCCCATAGTAACCTGTGCAGCACAACACCTCACCACATTATTCTATTCCTCTCAGAGTATAGTTCAAAAACACTTTACCACATTCCTGTAAGCCACACTCTGCTGAGTCATAAACTCATTCTGAATGGGTTGCAGGGATTGGTCTTATGGAAAACATCCCATTTTAAATTCTTATCTGATTTCAGATTTTTATATTGACATATGGATAAAGGAATGCAGTAGGTTACCCATTACCATAATAAAACAAACATTTGAAGGTAATATGCTAAATTTACAGTAAAATTCAGTCAAGACGGTGAAACACAAATATGACCTTGAGTATGTAAAATATGCTTTTACACATGTTTACACATATGAAAAGGGACCTCATGATGGATAGCACAAGAGAGCATGAAATCATCAAAATTTAAACACAATTTAAACATCACATGTGCAAAGACAAATCGGTGGAATACTTTCAAAGACGACTCCAGAAGATGAAGGCATCACAAAAGTGCCTGACCATGTCACAAACAAGAAAAGGCGCTTTGGGTATCTTACCATGCATCTCACTGTACTGCCAAGGCCAAGAAACCCAATACAATAGAAGAAGACCTTTTCTTACCTGCTGCCATTGACATGATGGCAGAAAAGCTGAAGAACATACCACTGTAAAAGGATACCAAAGCTAGACACACTGAAGGTAGGTCTGGTAACAAAAAACAAGCATGTATACACAGCATGTATCTAGGCAAGAGCTTACTATGTCTTAAAGATGGATGAATCCACAGATACTGTCAACCATGCAACTTTACTAGATAATGTGAAACGTGCGAGAAGGAGACTTCCATACCACTATAAATTCAGAGGACATTTTCAGCACTGTGGACTAGTATTTGGGCTCAGTGACCCTGAGCTGGGTAGTGTGTTGGAAACACAACTGACGGCACTGCATTCATAACCAGAATACATTCAGGGGTGGTGAGGAGAATTCCTCAGAGGGCAGCTATTGCAACATGGATCCACTGCTTTTTGCCAGCCAAGAATATTGTCTCAGTGCTTGAGGAAACATTGAAAGATGTAAACAAAGTGGTTAACCACATTAAACAGACAGTGAAGAACAGTTGGTGCTTTACAAAGTTGCTCAAAGGACCTGGGCTCTGAGCACATACAGGTGTGATAGCACTCACTGGCTATTGAGGGGAAAGCTTCCATCACACTTTTACAAACATAAAACAGAAATTGCCTCTTTCCTCTCAGAGAACATGCCTGCTAAGCTGTTTGATGACAAAAACTGGCTCAAAAAAGTTGCGCGTCTTGCGTATTCAAGCACAATATGGTACATTTCTGCTATTTGGAATGATTTTGGATTCTGGAGAGATAACATATTAAACACAGGTACTGTGTAAAATATGCCTAACACCTGTGGCGACTTCCAGAGGAAACACAACCAACTTCCATCATCACCTGCAAAAAAGCCATAAAGAACTACAATTACAACTAAACAATTCTAATCTAGCCAAATCCCAAACCCACAAATCTAAAACTTTGCCATCAGTAAAACAACAGTCCATTTTTCAGAGTTTTTCGAACGTGACTCCTTAATGCCAAACATCCAAACACCACAACAGAGGCCATAACTGTAACAGTGAGCGGTAAGGAGGCAGACGCATGTGCGGAGAAGAGTAAGATTTATTAGGGGCAAATCCAGATTCAGAGTCGTTATGATGGTCCAGGGTCACTGAGCCAATATGGAGAGTACTAGGATACATGATAGACAAACCAAAAACACATGAAGGCAAAAAGGGGGAAGCAGGCTATAACACAGAGGTAATGATAAGCAAAGGCTTCAAAAACAGATGGGCTTTCAAACACATCCATACATACATCCAACGAACAGCCAAGACAAAGGGAACAAGCCAGGGTCTAAATACCTGAACTAAAGAACACTAGGTAGCACAGGTACAAATCATAAACGGTGAAAACCAAAACAAGGACTGGAGCAGAATGGAGAAAGAAACATTACAAGGAAACCATGGAACAGGGAAGCAAGGAGGGACCAACCGTGACAATAACGAATTATTTACAAACAAATTTGATTGAAGATACCAGATTCCTTCAAGGAGTTATTTTTCCCAAGTCTTCTATACCTATACCACAGTTCTTTGGTCCAGTTGAACAACACATCCTTACATCAGCCTCACTATACACTTTCTTGATCAAGACTTTGAAATAAAAACACACTGTAGAACATATTGTAGAAAATATTGCATGTGGACTGCACGAGGCTTTGGCCAGCTGGCCTCTGCAGGAAGAGCAGCTAGTTTGCATCACCACCAACAATGAGTTAAACTTTGTGAAGCCCACTGAACTCAGATGTCAGTGTTTTGGCCAGAAGCTGCATCTTGCCATTGGTAAGTGAAAATACATTTGCTTTATGTGGCATTAGTGTAATAGAATGAAAATTGGCCGGAACATACTGGAATTTACTATTGTTATTATTTTAATTGGGAATCTTGGTATAGTTGTTTTATTCAGTTTTAAAGTGAGTTTAAGAATGACGTGTCAGTTAAATCCGCTTCTATTCAGCCATAGCCTGTTCAGCCAATGGAAGAACGACTCATAGCATGGAAGCAGCAGAAATCTCATAGTATTTAATAAATGTTAACACATTTAGTATTGATATCAGTTCTCTATATATTGTGATGATCCATGTGTTTATGGTTTAAAATCTCCAATAAAGAACAGGGAAGTTTTTTTTTTTTTTTGGAATAGTCCATTATACCTTAAAATTGTTATATTTTGCAGTTAGGCTATAGGGAGCAGATGACCCAGCAACACAAGAATTTCTGGACACTGCATTCTTCATGGATCCCAGGGTTAAGGTCAGCTTTGTCAGCAGCGAAAAAGTCCCAGACATCAAGACAAGGGCAATATTCTTAATTGACCGTATTTCAGGAAGGAACACAACACTGAGGCCCAAAGCATGGCTCCACCCAGTAAAGCAATCATTGGGCATCGATCATTAGTAAGTTTAATTACTATGAATTCATCTCATTTTGTCTAACTTTAGTGACCCTACTCTATTAGAGTTTTCCCCGTCATACTATAGGTCCCTGCAAATTGTTAGGAGTCAAGGGCCTTGATGATTGTAATGGGAGACAGTTATTTTAAACTGCCATTTTTAATTTAATGTTAAATTAATTAGGTTGTTCTCCTCCCCCATGTTTTTATTTCAAGATATTTTTTTGTTGAATTTAGAAGAATATTTTCAGGGGAGCTGGATAAATTAAACTTTAATTTCTTATAGTTAAATTGTCTTATTTAAATGAAAGTTCTTTTAATTGGTTGGGTAGTCATGTGCAATTTGCTTAATAAAAGTGTGTTCCAAATAATTTACTTAATTTCTTTATTCATCTTATTTAGTGAGAATGTTTTTAGTGTACCTTTTAAAGTATACCGTACTGACATAGGAACTGTATCGCTAATATGCACACAAATATTTGCTCATTCATCACAAGTCATATAACCATTGTAGTGCTGAACAATTGCACATTTTCACACATTGCACATTTTCCCACTCTCCAAATTCCGGAGTTGCTTCTCTTGTGTCTACCCAATAATAAGCAGAACAAGTTTATCATTGCTGCTGTCTTTCAAAAGAAACATCAATTACAAAAACAAGTGGTATTCTCTGTTATAAATCAGATGAAGTGGAAGCTGAGATCTCTGGTCCTGATATGCACATAGACAACCCCATGTGAACTACTGTGGGACCAGACTGCACAGAACAGACTAGCTCACCCATCTCAAGATTCAAGATTCAACAGTTCAAGAGATTCTACTGCCATATGCCTAGCAGTCAGATACAATAAACAATGAAACTCTTATTCGGCATTCCTTCAGTTCTGGCTAAAGAATAATAATAATATAAAATAAATAAGTAGGAAAGAAAGGCAGGAAAAAAAAATCAATAAGAAAATAGAAGAATACATTATGCACATATGAAAAAATATATTACGTATATACAAGGTCATCTGTATGTACATAGGAAGTAGGTGCGTGTGCAATAAAAGACATTAAAGAATGGATAATTAAATGTAAAGTGTACATTGATATGTTCTGATTGACTAAGAGCAGTAAGACTTAAGTGTTCTTGTGCAAAAATCCACAGGAAAGTTCCATATGCCACCATATCAGCCATCTCTCTTCTCCAAGGACAGTAGCATCATTCACAAATCTGATGACACTTGTGTTTGTATGGAAGGAAGCACATGAAGAGAGTGTACAGCATGGGACTCAGCACAAAACACACAGCCATGGAAAATTCCTGTGCTTATGGATGTATGGTTGCTAATCCTGACAAACTGATATCTTACTGTTAGAAAATTCAGGACCCAGTTGCATAGGGTAGTTGATTCAGGGTTCTCAGGGTAGTGGGTCAGGGACAGGACTAATGTGGGTTAGGACTAGCTTTTCTAAGCACTTCCTCACAATTAGAGTCAGCACATCCAGCCGATAGTCATTTAGACAGGTGACTGGGCTCTTCTTGGAGAGAGATGTGATGGTGATTGTCCTGAAACAGGTAGATACTGTGGCTTTTGCAATGGACATGTTGAACATGTCTGCAAGCCAACTCTAATGAGCTATCCCTGCATGCCCACCAGGGCCAGGCACTTTGCGTGTTTTTATTTTCCTCATGGTCCTGCTCACTTCTGCTGAGGCAGCTGTCAATGGTGCGCTCCATTTGCTCCCTGCAGCCACAGCACTCTTTTGTGGCTCAGTGTTGAGGACATCAAAGCAGGTACAGAAATGATTCAGCTCATCTGGCAGTGTGACATGGCAGTTTGTTTTGCACCTGCGCTTGCCCTGATAGCCTGTGATGTGTTGCAGCCTTTGTCATATGCACTGAATGTCAGCAATGCTGTAATAGCACTCTGACTTCAGTTTGTATCGTCTCTTGGCTTCCTTGAAGGCTCTACATAGGTCATACCTTACCTTTTTGTAGTCATCAGCATCAGCAACTGGATTTTCGCTTACACATGGATGATGCCCTTTCTCGTTTACTCTAAATCAACTCACAGTCCAACTGGCTCAATAGCTCTTTACACGGATGATGAAGCTTAACTGTTTCCCCTTCCAACCTTGCTTGAAACCTGGGTGTCAACTCAATCTCATTCAAAACTCTCATTCATGTCAATGCTGTTGTTAAAACTACTTTCTTCCACAACACTGCAAAGATCAAAGCAACTCATCTATCAGTCATCTGTTGCTGAGTCTCTTATTCTTGCCTTTGTACTGCAACTGACTGTAACTGACAGAGGAGAGAAATTTTGCCACTCCTCCCTACCTGAGCACAGCCATTTGGTTTTCTCAGGCTCACAGCCATAGATGGCTATAACATCATCTGCAATCTCACAATTATAGGGTGCACTGTTTTCTGTTGCAAGACTCAGTAGCCTCTTTCAAAAACACCCGCTTTTTTTCAGCAGCACATTACACCCATCTTATGTAACCTCAATTGTCTTCTGGTTAAATATCGCATTCATTTCACAATGCTCCTCTTCACATTCAGTCTTGCTGCCTCTCATCTCTTTGCACTCATTCATCCCTCTACCCTTACCCATGCTCTCCTTGGATAGTCTGTCAGCTGCCCCATATGCCAACCTCCACTCTTCTCGTGATTGAGCCTCGTCTAGATTTGCTCACCATCTATGGAATCATCATCACCACCAACCCCACCCCCTACCCCACCTTCTATGTTCTTACATTGCACATATACTGTTTGGGATTTCCTTGTTGTGTTTTTGCATGCTGTGGGTTTTTTATAGCCTATGGATTTAATGTAGCTTTCCTACACATGGCCTCGTTTAAGGGAGTAGTCTTTAAACTAACAATTGCAAGAATTCTGGGTACATAATACACAATACATCAAAAACATAATGAAATTCTTTAAAATGTTATCAGAAATTATCAATCCACTTAGCACAAAAAGGCACATCAGCTAATAAAAATAAAAGAATCAAAAAAGCATGCCTGTGTGCTGCTAACTTTAGTAAACTCTAAGCCAAACATAAATAGTTGTTTCACTTAGTCATAGTTAGCAACATTTAAAGTTCTTCTTAAATATCCATCATGTATAATAAAGGTACAAACATGCTAGAGAGGTAGCAATGCAACATGATACATGTTTATACCGTATTTTGAAAAACAAACATCGATGGCAACGTAACCGTCCAACCATACACAGAACACAACTTGCAAATCTCATTTTAGGGAGCAGTGTTATCAAGACATACAAATGCTGATAGGAGAGATTTTCAGACACTGTACTCATGTACAATTCAGTTTGGAACTAAACTAGTCCATGTCCTACATCTCCATCTCCATCTGGAGTGAAAATCCCAGGTGCTAGGGATGGCATGAAAAAGTCTCTCTTACTCACACACACACACACACATACGCACGCACACACCTTGAAGATGCACATGAGTTACACGCATGTGCACACCTTGAAGATGCACACCACTTACATGCGTGCATGAATACACGCACGCACACACATGCACGCATGCACGCACGCAGCGATTTAGTAAACAGATGATCAACTAGTGAGAAATGTATTATGCAATAGTGACTCAGTATCTTGAACACTTTAATTACTGTAGCATTGATCTGACAGGAACAGAGCTGCAGATGGTTCCTGAATATCAAACTTCCATAATTACAATGTTGCAGTGGGCTCAGCACAGCCAAGCATAGCACAGCCAAGCTCAGCACACCAGCTATTCCAGAAACATGCTGAGATTCCAGCACCAATACATTAACTGATCTCAAAATAAAGGAATATATATTAATTATATTCACTCTTTGACTGATTTATATATGATTACTTCAAGGAAATGTATACATCTTACATCAGAAAAATGATTAAGCATCCAACATCATCCAATAAATGAAAATAAGCATCAAAATCATTATCCAGCTCAGGTCAACCTACAATGTATCTGTGATGCGTGCATACGCAAGTCACTCCCTATCCTGGACTCCATTTCCCAGCATCCACCTGATAGCAGCCCTCCCATCAATCAATCAAGTTATTCCAATAGTCACAAGCACATTGGATCTGCCTCTCCTGATTTCTGACTCATTCCACCTGTTCCTTATTTATTACCTATCTATTTAAAACTGTTTGTTCCCAAACATACTTTGCAAAGTATTGCCATGATCATTACATACATACTGAGTCTTATTCCTTTTTGTATCTCCAGTTACTGACCTGTTTTGCTGCCTAGTTTTTGTCTCTGTTTAATCCCTATCTGTTGGGATTGTTTTGCTGAACTGACATTTGTCTCTGTACCTTTTGGACTGTTTCACCGATTACCACTCTCCCTGCTCCATGTACGCTGGTTGTCTCATCTCGGTTTATCAATCTCTGCATGGCTAACAACTCTGACTCTGCATTATCCCTCTGTCAATAAAACCAACTATCTTTCAAATATCTGCAAGTGTCTAGTTCTGGCCCAGTTCATTACAGAATACTTCGCACTCATGCAGTCAGCAGATATAGATGCTCTTTCTTCCGTCATCACCAGCCAAGGGAAACTCCTAGGATGGCATCACCAAATGTTCGAGGGGATGGCCTAATCTGTTACTGCTCTGATGCAGAAACAGGGCAAACAGCACAAACTACAGCTCTAATGGGGAGTTACTTTCCAAGATACAAGAAAGTAATCATTCAGTAGCAGTCTATGCCTTAGAGTTTTGTACATTAGCAGAGGGCAGTGGCTAGAATAAACCAGCGTTGTTAGTGGCCTTTCTACAAAAAGACATTCTACAAAAAACATGACAAATTCAGAGTGGACTGTACTAGCGTCCACCTGCACAGGCTTGGTGAGAGAAAATAACCCCCTCTCCTATTGGTCTACCATCCAAAGCGGACAGATTCATGGGCATGTGGAGGTCATCTAAGGAAATACCAAGATGGTGAGCTAGTTTGGATAAAAATTTCCCTCAGCACCCAAATCGATCAATGCTGGAACAGACACAGGAATAGGGCAGTACAGGGTATCTAATATGAGATACCCAAAAGGTCTTTATGGAGGAAGACCTAAAAAAAAAAAAAAAAAAAAAAAAAACCCTCTATGTCTAGATTTTACACAGCCATTGAAAGTCCTCTACTCAACACCAGCAGCATTCTCTGAGCTCAGAGAAGTATTCAGTAAAAAAAAAACCACTACCTGTCTTCCTCCATAAAGATCTTTTGACTGCGCTATCGACTTTGTTGATGGCTCAGTGCTTCCTAAGTCCAAAATTTATTTTCTTACACTGAGCAATAAGCAAACCGAGGTTTACATGCAAGAGGCTTCAGCACAGCAGTTCATCTGACCTTTCACATCACCTGCTGCTGCTGGATTTTTCTGTGTCTCTAAGAAGGATGGTGGACTAAGATCATGTAAAATACCTTTATCCCCTGCCTTTGGTCCGGGTGGCACTAGAACTATGTGGATTGTCCTATTTCACAAAGGTAGATCACAGACGTGCCTAGAACCTTGTGCGGATAAAGGAAGGGCACAAATGGAAAATGGCATTTCATCACCAATACTGAACACTACGAATACATGGTAATGCGTTTCGGTCTCTCTAACACTCCTTCTGTATTCCAAGCATTCATCAACAACGTCCAGGGTAATATGTTAGGAAAATATGTCATAGCTTACATTAATGACATTTTCATTTATTCACCTGATGGCATTAAAAATTAGCAGCGCTAATGGAACTGTCAGGGGCGGTAAGAAGATTGAAGCGGTTACCCAATGGGCAATCCCTACCTCTGTTAAGGATCTACAACAGTTTCTGGGATTTGTACATTTCTACAGGCACCTCATCAGGAACTACAGAAGTACCTTTGCTCCTCTCACTGCTCTCCTTAAATCTTCCACTAAGCAAATACTATGAAATCCCCAAGCTAATGCTGCTTTGATTTCATAAAAAGAATATTTCACTATAGGCACCATACTCAAACATTCCAACCTATCCAGACCATTTGTGATAGAAGTAGATGCAGCCGACATGGGCGTTGGGGCGGTCTTATCCCAGCACCTGAGGAAACCTGAGAAACTCCACCCTGTGGCATTTTATTGTCACAAACTTACATTAGCAGATAGGAATTACAGAACAGGCGATCATGAGCTTCTTGCTGACTAGGGATAATTCAATCCAATTGTAGTTTCTTAAAAATAAGATAGGTACACACGTATAACAGGCATGCAGCAAAATCATGCAGCAAAATCCCCCAAATAATACGTTTAATTCTACAGATTGGTGAGTCACAAAGGTGTAACAAAATAACAGTTGTGGCAGCGAAGTAGCCAGAAGGAACGGTGCACAAATAACCCAGCAGGCCTAGTCATTTTGAGAAAAGGAGTAAACTCTGTGACAAGTCCAAGCACTCAGTTGAAGAAGGTTTCAAGCTAAATAAATTGAAATCTGTTCCTACAAAATTGCATAAGCTCAAGGAAAGCAGTGGATCAAAACACCCAACCTTCTCCAGTCAGCAATCTCTACACCTAACAGTGAGAACAGCTTGTGCAAATCAATCAGTAGGAGGCAGCAACTCAAACCTCATAAAATCTGACCTGGGAAACCTGCTAGTTAAATTTGGCAGTTCCGAATGATGTGTGGCCAGCCTTTAGAGAGTATTATCCACTGTGGCAACTGTATCAAAATGAAAGCTAAACACATATAATGTGCTTATTAATATACAGGGCCTTGATATACACACGTGGACTCTATTTGCTAATTTGGTGACCTTTGAAGGCAGTTGGTCACACTGGATGTTATTTAGGGGTATCAGAGTACAGGGGGCTGAATACAAATGCAGATTTTTCCAGATTTTTATTTATTAAAACATTTGAAAACCATGTATCGTTTTCTTTTCACTTCACAATTACTTACTACTTTGTGTTCGTTTATCACATAAAATCCCAATGAAATACATTTGAGTTTGTAGGTGTAACATGAAAAAATGTGGAAAAGTTCAAGGTTTATGAATACTTTTTCAAGGCCCTGTAGGAGCTGACTGCTCATGTATAGTTATTCCACTTTGCTGGCAAATGAGAAGATAAAGTCAAAGTAACAGGGACGGCCTAATGACAGGTACACACACAGTAACTATTCACTTAGATTTAGGTGCAGTGGTAAATGGAGAACTGTTTTGGTGTCTTCCAGGGAATTCAAAAGGAATGAACATCGTACAGAAGTATGGGTATATTTATTTATTGTTCAAAAAAACAAGCAGAAAAATGACTAATTAAACCATTAGGGGAAAGTTGAATATAAACTGTTTCTGAACTAGATCTGATTCAACAATTAATAAACAGGAGCACATTCAGGCAAAAGACAAAAACGATTGGATGATGTAAATCTGCACTGAAAAAAATCCACCTCCACCACAAAAACTGTAAAAAAGGTAAAGCTGAGGCTAAGGCAGCAGCTCATTAAGTTGTTGAGCAACTTGAAAGTAGAGGCACAGTCAGACAATATAGCTCTATAAGTAACTCATCTGTTTATCCTGTTCCAAAGCCAAAAAGCATGTGACGGCTCACAGCTAAATCACTATCATATTCTGCCTAAATCCATTTCAATTGTCACTACTCCATCAAACATCCTAAGTGAGTTAACAACAGAAGCAAGAAAAGCAAACTACACAACCAAGCTGGCTTAAAGTGTAAGACATTGTGAAAAGGTTTTGGTCACACCAAGTCAGAAAACAGGATCAGTGGAAACTAGTGTTTACTGTTAATCAGATACAATATACATGGGTGGGCCTCCACAATAGTCCAGCTATTTTCCACTGTTCAGTCATCTTATAACTGCTGATCGGCTGGGAGAAATGTGTTCCATTATGTGGATATCATTTGCACAGGTGACACACTAGAGGACCACCTTACCCTTGACAGATAAGGTACACTCTCAGCAACACTGAAACTAAGACTCCTGCTACAACCTCATCGCCACCCCCAATGTCATCGTCCATCATAATGTTTCCCTGTAAACATTGTCATTACTTAGATTAAGTAAATATCACTCAACCCTATAATGTATATAGTATACTAGAGCCATAAGAAAATCACTTGTTAAGTGACCGGTGAGCCATGCACTCAGCACATTCTGCTGGTTCATTGGATGCTTAAAACAACAGAACTCTGTGGAATTTCAGTCTGTTGTTGTGCACACAATGCAATAGCCAGTACAGATGCTGTTGCAGGGGAAAATCAAGAGTGTATCTGCACAGAGGTTACCTAGAGGGTTAACTAACTTTCAGGCTAGATATATCCCGGTTGTGAACACAGGATCTGCTGTTTAAATGACCTACACACAAGTCAGCTCAGAAGGCAAAACTTGTGGTACTTGAGGTTGTGCATGATTACATAACCATGGAAAGTGTGCAAGTTCTTCACCATGGCAGAGATGCCCATCAAACATTTTGGGATCATTACAGCAATCAGGGATTATCATTTTTTCATCAAATTAAAATATTGTGGCATCCTCAGAGTAGTTATTATGCATTATAAACTGTGTTCACCTGCTTTTCTTATAATTAGTTATTGAAATTGTCCAGATTTTCCACTGATCAAGGACTATCCAGAGCAAGAATTTTGATCAGATGTTAAACCTAATGAATTTGGAGAAAAAATTGTCAGCAGATATTGCAAAAACAGGTATTGCATCTCTTTTGTTGAGATCTGTATGCTACAGTTGTGTGAGCAAGTGCTGATGCATCCAACATGTTTAGAATCTAAAGAAATTGGATTTAATATTTCACTCTGCTATTGACAAAGCTAAAAATGACACGCACAATCATGCATTTTGTTACCTATTAAAAACAGCAAAAGAGAAGAAATCACACATCTGAGTCCGTTTACTTAACAATTTGACGTGATTTACTGTAGGTGTGTGATTGTTCATGATCATGAGAAAGCCCCTAACTGCTGGTGGTTAAGATAAATTATCTAGGGTTCAGTTCCTGGTGTGGAGCTCTGGAGTTCAGCAAAGAATAGTGATTTCCCAGCTGGAAAACAGACTAAACCTTGTAATGAGCTGCTGAGACGGATCTGGGTGTTTGAGTAGACAAATCAGTGAACTGTGCTGGGCCCTGGCCTGTTGGGCACAGTCAAGGAGACTACACACCAGCAATGAAGCTTGTGTGTGTGTGTGTGTGTGTGTGTGTGTGTGTGTGTGTGCGCACACGCGTGCGCGCACATGTGTCCACCATCTGTGCAAATTAACAAAACATACACATGCATACATATACGCATGCACACATACACCCACCAGCTTCTCATACAATATACTTCACAAATGACACAGAAAGAGCTACGAGTTCATGAGTTAGTAAAATGAGAGCAAACACTCAAAAATCTTTCAGATCTTATCACCTTAATGAAACAGATGGAATTTTTCCAACACCAACTATTTACACACACACACACACACACACACACACACACACACACACACACACACACACACACACACACGCACACACACACAAAAAGCTTTCTCTGGAAGACCTGTTAAAATGGGACATGCAGACACCAATCTAATCTCCATTTTCCATTTTCCCCCCAGACTAAATGGGCAGTCTAATTATATCAAGTCCATTTTCTACAGACTTCCCAAAGAGAGAGAAATCTACTGAAAGACACTCAAAGAAGTGTTGTTCAGTCAAACCCTGCTGGGTGATGATTTATGTGGCTTGTTATGCTGCTTTTCATCTCATGACCCTTTTTTTAATTTTAAAATATTCAGAAAGCAGCAATACTAGCAGCACCCAAGCAGGTCAATCCACTTAAGAGCTCCAACACCTCCCTGGGCCAAAACAATCAGAGTCTCGCAACAGCTTACTTCCCTTCAGTTCCAAGGGACCCTTTCACCCAGTACATGGATCAAATAATTTAGTACAAGGCTAAGAGACATTTAAGACACTTACTCAGCATTCACTGGCCATCAAACCATCAAAGAGTGAAGAGTCCAGAGTGAAGCTAGCAGTACATAAACTAGCAGTACAGACTGACAGATTCAGTACTGGTAGTTTTTACATGAGGGAAATGAGAGATAATTTACAGGGATAACATGAGCCTTAATCATCTAGCTATCTCAAGCACTGAAGAGGTGACCGGGACCTCCAATTTAACAAGTAGCGGTCTAATCCTGAACATGGTGGTTGTGATCTATTTACTGAAAGGGTGTAGGGTTTTCTGTTGGTTCTACTGTCATTTTCTTCCTTGTATCAACAATAAAAACATGAGTGGTTTAATGTATGCAAATGTATTTTATTAATCTCCATAATCTAAAATGGATTTTCCATGTTGGAAAACATGACATGGTATGATTGCTTAACATTGTTTCCTAGCCATTCAGCCATGGTGATGTAGCCATGGTGATGTAGCCCCCCCCCCCCCCAAAAAAGCAGGAAAAAGCATTTGATGGAAGATTACAGAAAAACAATGACTTTGCATTTCAAATAATGATACTGATGAAACATGTAAAAGACAAGCAGGAACATAAACCAACAAGCTAAAAAGCACACGTGTTTGAGTTACAAATAGTAATTCTAAACTTTAATGCATGTAGAATAAATCAAAGATTTCCAGCAGAAATTGGTGTCTACAATATTAAAGGCCTTGCACATTATTTTCCTCCTTACTCATAATATTATATTAACAGGACGTATGTGATTATCTTTATACCTATGCATTTATTGGGCACTGCAGAGAGCACAAAATAACCTAAAATGTTATATATATATATATATATATATATATATATACACATACACACACATATACATACACATACATATATATATATATATATACACACACATACATATACATACATATATATACATACATACATATATACACATACATACATATATATACATGTATGTATGTGTATATGTGTATATATGTATATATGTATGTGTATATATGTATGTATGTATGTGTATGTATATGTGTGTGTATGTATATGTGTGTGTATGTATATGTGTATATATGTATATATATATATATATATATATATATATATATATATATATATATATATATATATATATATGTGCCTCATCACCGGTGCATGCGCAGGGCCCACCATAGAACAGCGCTCTCTCATCATCACGGAGAGTGATGTGAGGAGAGTGTTTAAAAGGGTGAATACCAGGAAAGCGGTGGGACCAGACGGTATCTGCGGGAGGGTCCCACCGCCTGCGCAGATCAGCTAGCCCCGGTATTCACCAACATCTTCAATCTCTCCCTGACGCTCCGTATCATCCCGTCCAGCTTCAAGCGATCCACCATTGTCCCCATCCCGAAGAAACCTCGACCCTCCGACCTCAATGACTACTGCCCTGTTGCCCTCACATCGGTTGTGATGAAGTGCTTTGAAAAGCTAGTCAGAGATTTCATCACATCTTCACTGCCAGCCTCCATGAACCCACTGCAGTTTGCAATCCGCCACAACCACACCACTGATGACGCAACTGCACATCTGCTCCACACCACAATGACCCGCCTGGACGAAGGCAGGGGAAATTATGTTAAAATGCTGTTTGTCCACTACAGTTCAGCATTTAACACTATCATCCCCTCCCTACTCACTAGTAAGTTGGAGGATCTAGGACTGCATACATCCCTGGATCTCCAACTTCCTAAACAGACAGACCACAATCAGTACGGGTGGGCAACTGTGCCTCATCACCCTCACCCGCACTGGAGCTCCTCAGGGTTGTGTCCTAAGCCCCCTGCTCTACTCACTGTACACCTACGACTGCACAGCCACTTCCAGCTCCACCATCATTGTCAAGTTTGCTGACGACACTGTCATCATGAGCCTGATCTCGGACAACGATGAGAGGGCCTACCTGGAGGAGGTTAAATACCTGAAAACTGGTGCCAGGAAAATAATCTCCTCCTAAACGTCAGTAAGACAAAGAAGCTGATTGTGGATTGCAGCAAGAAGCAGAAGCGGCACTACCAACCTGTGAGGATCAGTGGAACCACGGTGGAGAGAGTAGATAGTTTCAGGTACCTTGGTATTCACATCTCGCAGGACCTGTCCTGGTCCCGCCATACCAACTCCCTGGCAAAGAAGGCTTGTCAGCGTCTTTACCACCTCAGACGCCTAAGAGACTTCAGACTGCCCTCCAAGGTACTGCGGAACTTCTACACCTGCACTATTGAGAGCATCCTCACAGGGAATATCACAGTCTGGTTTGGGAATAGCACCAAGCAGGACAGACAAGCACTCCAAAGGGTAGTGCGTTCAGCAGAGTGCATCACTCACACGGAACTTCCTGACCTGCAGACCATCTACTACAAGCGGTGCCAGACTAAGGCCAGGAGGATTGTGAAGGACCCCACCCATCCCAACAATAGGTTCTTCTCTCTGTTGAGGTCAGGGAGGCGCTTTCGTTCCCTGAAGACCAAGACAGAGAGACTGAAGAGGAGCTTCTTCCCACAGGCCATTCAGGCCCTGAATCAGGGAAACTGATAAACTGTGGGGACCACCACCACCGTGTAACATAAGTGTGTATATATATATATATATATATATATATATATATATATGTGTGTGTGTGTGTATATATATATATATATATATATATATATATATATATATATATATATATATATATATATATATATATATTCAATTACTACCATGCAACATAAAAAATGTAAATATGTCATTTTACAAAATGGATCTGTACATTCTGTACATTGTGTACATATATATACACACAACCATATACATTGTACATTGTGTATATAAACATAATATACATATATTGTACATACACTGTTAATATATTTTTGTACATATATAGAATATATATTTCTCTATGCACCCCTGTTTTCTTTTTCCTCAGTTTGGACAGAGCACTTTCAACCATTTCACTGCGAGTTATACTGTGTATGACTATGTATGTGACAAATAAACCAAATTTTGGTTTATTCCCTGGACCAAGGGAACCAAACTACAGTGACTAAGATATTATTATTATTATTATTATTACTATTATTATTAACATGCCCATAATGACCAAAAAATGATTTACATTTAAAAAAAAAAACTATTAAATTTGCATCTTATACAGTTTACATTTGGTAAAATGTAATGTCAAAATGAAACAGGTTAATCCTTCATTCCCAAGTACAATTTCATTGTTTAGAACAGCCACAAAGCTGCAAAACACTAAAATCAGAAACAAAAATGACAGGACAGCCATCAATAGTCCTCACCCAGTGATTTCTGCTCTGCAGTGACTTTTAGATTTAATAGCCCAAAGGAGAAAGCTATGCTGTTTCTCAGATGTCACTACTGGGCAAATCTGCGACCAGGTTCTAGGCTACTTTCCTTAATACTAAATTAGCTCTGTGTACAGGAATTAGCTCTGAGCTGGAACAGGCCATAAAGTGTCTGACAAACATGCGTGCACACACACTGGCTACTGTTACCATGGCTACAGACCAAGCCAGGTAAACACAGTAATGCACTATACTATTTTTTATGGAAAGAAAGACAATAGACTCACCAAAACACGAACATGTGCATGCGTGCAAGCGCGTGCGCACACACACACACACACACACACAAGTGTATTACAGTGTTCAATTATGATCTTCATTCATCTCTCAGCAACTGAGGGATCACAGAATCACCATTTACACCAATTATTCCACCCACCCACCCACCCACTCTCGCATGTCCAAGTGAACCTATGCATGTGCATATATGGACACACTCACTCACACACACAGCACTTTACACATGAGCTCCTACTTCAACCTTCTTATGACCCTAACTGCATACCGCAGACCATTGAATTCTATAATATTTACCCACTGTAGATTAACTCAGCATAAAAACACTTCATTTACATCATGAATTTAATTTTACACACAACACACTGCAACAACTCGGATGCACACTGTTCTGACCAGTTCATATGAGACCACCATGAGATGTGAGAGCAGGCTAAAGGAAGAAGCTAGAGAATCTCAGATCACTGCAACATGCTTTGTACATTTGTGAGCCCTTGATAAATATTATGGATACAGGCCTGTATTATTTTTAATAAAATGTCATGTGAGCACTGTGATTCATCACAACAAGCAGAGACGCTCCCTCACAGGATCTGAGACTGGCCAGGATACTCATAAGCATACATCAAAAATTCTGTGATGTGTCAGATATCAGTATCACAGATGCCAGCATTGATGTCAAATAACAAACAATACACATATGTACAGCCCAGTAAAAGGAGGCGCTCCTTCTGGACCTGTGACCTCTAATTTCACACAATCAGTCTATGCTGTGGAATGCTAAATCTCCTAATCCTGACACATGATGGAAGGAAACTCACTCTGAGCTCTGACCCATTTAAACATGAACTGCCTTTCTAAAGAAGCACATTAATCCCATACAGATGTAAACATGACTATCCTTGAACAATGGATGCATTATTGAGTGACAGTGCTCCAAGTGACCTCTTCTGGGCAATGCTACACTCTATCAACATAAGCCATCATGCAAATAGTTTTGTCTCACTCCAGGAGAGAGGTCATACATCTTTGCTCTCTCTTTCACCAACCCTTCCTCAGTCATTTTTCCTGAGTCAAGAGAGAACACACATTCTAGTTTTAATAACCATACTTAAGTAGCTAGGTAATAAACACCAACACAGAGGGCTGCAGCTATGGTAATGTGATAACTGCGGCATTCATATTGCTCATACAGAGGGCCTTACCAAATCAGCCTTTTCCCCAGCACTATATTTACGGTGAAATGCAGGAAAACCAGAAGAAAAATGGCCGGATGCATGATTTAACGAGACAGTGCAGACTTCAATGCCAGAGCTCACTACTCCCATGTAAAACGAGAACATCACTACGGAGGGTAGTAATACTAAATTAAAACGTACTAAAAGTAGTAATATAGCTAGCTAAAATGTTATGCATTTTTTTACGTACTGAAGTTCAACGTTTGATTTCTGATGTAGCTTAACATTTAATAAACACTGACTTTCCTGGTTTTGGTTAGATTTACAAACATCGCTATTAGTTTTTGGAAGTGGGGTGAGGGTCCGGCATCTTGATAAACTCACATTATCGTGGCACTCACATTATCATCGACGAGAGGTAACCGTATCAAAACAAGGACAAGAAAGACACTCACTCTGTCTTTCTCTCAACACACATACATACACTCACACCCACAGAGACAGAGAGAAAGCAAGCGCATGTATGGCTCAAGAAGGAATTATGAGGCAAAATATGATATGAAGATGTCAGAGGTAAGGAGAGGTGGGACTTACCAGCATGCGTCCAGTCAGGTTCTGGGCACAGATCATGACCCCAGCCCAGTCCTTCACTGAAGTCATCCAATCAACCGGAAGCTCCATATGCTCATGGTCTTCCTCCTGTGTACCCTCACCTGGACAGTCAGTAGTCTCAGTGGGGTCACGGACACCCTGGGCTTCCTATACACAAATAAAAATGTGAATACTGTATTACAGTGCATTGAGTTTCTTTTGTGCTCATCTTTATTTTTACCCTTTAAAAACTCTTCTAGAACTGACAGCACACAAACACACACACACACACACACACACACACACACACACACAACCACCCCCCCACACACAATGTCAACATCAAAGGACTCCTGGCACAATGAAATGGGTACAGGGTATGTCTTACAAAGCTCAAAGACAACAAATCTCAGAAGCCATGTTCAGTGTGAGCCCATTGGGGAAAGAAAGCATAGCAGCTTTTTGCAGGCTGTAGAGTACAGTGCAGCTCTGCTACAGAGGGAGAGCGCGAGTGAGCGACCAAGCATAAGCAGCGCTACCATGGGAGCAGGGAATGCAGCCATCCCAGGGCCCATGCTCAGTATGTGCCACATACAGAGCTACTTCTTGGCTGGTGAGGAGGAGTAGATCAAACTGAACTGTCTGCTCTGAGGAGAGGCTACTCAGGCCAACAAGCAGGGATGGCTTGACCCTCACATACACAGTGCCCATACCAGCCATTTTATCACCAGTTTCTTGGGGGCAATACTTTCATATGATCTGATACGACTGACATGAGACTCAACGAATATGAACACATAACGATCACAAAGTTAATTTTATCCATCTCTCTCTCCTTTCTGTACTGCTTCTCTCTCTTTTTTCCATGATCCATGATGAATATATGAGTCTCCAACTGGCACTTCACCACATTTATCTAACTGATTCTGTCTCATAATGCTGAAGTCTTCCAAGCTAGGTCCTCTCATTAAAGGGCAGTTCAAATGCCTGTTTGCCACACTGCTGGCATCAGGTTAGCTTAAAGCCTCACACAGACCACACTCAATTTTATGGACTCTGTCACTAGCCAGAGAGAGATGGACAGGGCAGGGAGGGCATGGTTAGGATTCCCACAATGTCGTGCACCTTCCCGCAGACTGAAAACAGTTTAAAAGCCAATGTGTAATGTACTGTTTATTTTGGATTTTTGTTTTGTTTTTGTCATGCAGTCTTTCTGTTAGTTAATTACTGAGTTAGAAGTGTGTTTCCGTCATTGTGGTGAGTTTTTCAGTGAACAGCCCTCACCCACTTTTCTGTTAGACTCAGTACTGTTCTGGATGTCTCTGCCGCATGTGAACTCTGCAATAAAGTGGTCCTCGTGAGCAGAAAAGGCTTCTGTCTCTTTTTCCATGCAACATTAACAGGATCACAAGGAAAACTAATCAGACACTTTGTCATCTATAACAATTTAAGTAATATCTGTATTATATGCATGTAAGATATTTATAGTGTTTAAAAAAGGATTCATTTATTTTACTCACATTGTCCATTTAAAATATAACAAAGAACAATTTTCAGAAAGTACTCTAACATAAAAACTAGAGCCACACTGCCAATGTCAGGTCTCTGCTCTAACCTTATCCAGAGAACAGGAAGGGCGAGTGTTAGAGCAGCTACTGTATCATTACTGTCACTTTGGCTGAGGCAGTAGCTGAGCATGATGTTCATGCATCAACAATTTACAAGATGTTGCATAAAAAAGAGCTTTTATGGAAGAGTGGCAATGAATAAGCCCTTGCTGAAAGAAAAAGAAACAAACAAAAAAACAACATATATACGCTTGCCTGATAAGAATTTACGCCAAAAATGTGGCAGAAAGTGTTGTGGTGTGATTACAATTGGAACCTTTTGGCTTGGAAATTAGGCAGTATGTGTGGAATAAATGTACCACTTCATATCAGCCAGGAAACACTATGCCAACTGTGAAATGAGGTGGTGGTAACGGTATGTTAGGGGCGTGCTTTTCTGCAGCAGGGCCCGGCAGTGTGCTCAGGACTGACAGAGATGAATGATGCCCGGCACAGATGCATTCTAGATAAAAACCACCTTCCCCTCTTTGAGAAAGCTCAAGCTGGATAGGAAGGTCCCATTTCAACAGGACAATGATACGCATTGCCAAAGCATCACAAGAATGGCTTAAAACAAAGAAAACAGATGTTCTTGAGTGGCTTAGTCACTTCTTGAGAGTCCTGCCCTCAAGTGTCAAATTCTCAAACTTTCCCTCCATTACATATGATGAACTAATTTAGTTAGTCAAAGAAATAATTGTGTAAAACAAGATATTCATGTAAAAATGTAAACAGAATACACCCCTTTTCTATTCAATATTTTATTGCCAATACTTTATTTCATAACAAAAATAAAATGTTTAGTGCAATTTAGATGAAATACTATGTGCAGAAGGAGTAGTTGCATAATCCTTAAAACATGTTTTTATATGTGAATGTTTCTTGATCTGATAATATTGTTCAGAGGTCATCAGAACACAGTGCTCCAGTAAATAGGACTATGAGGGTCCAGAAAGCAAGTTTAACAAATCTCACATTTAACAAATGTCAAAATTCAGCAAATCCAAATTTAATCTCAAACCCTGGCCTAACCCAGCCTGGCACTCCGAAAGTAATGGGCTCCAGTCCAGCAAATTAGAACTTCAGTGCTCCAGATCAGTGAGCTCAGAGTAGACTGAATTTAACTGACATGCGTTCAATGTTAGCTTTAAAAGCCACCATTAATCCAGCATTGATAATGGGATTAAATATGGATGCTAAAAAAAAATGTACAGCTTCTTATTGCACTTTATCAGAACCTGAAATTAAGATCTACACTTTTAAAAAGTAACACAATGTTAGTAAAGTAACCAACATTGTCTTGGCAAAAAAGACACATCCCAGCCTAAAGTTTAATCAATCACCTCATTTGTTGTTTGCTACAATTTTAATGTAGATTGATTGTGTCAGATCAAGACCCCATTCATTTCCATAAATTAAGGAATTCCAGTCTCCTAACAGCCTAACTCTGCATTTATATAGTTCCTTTCTCAGACTCAAGGACATTTTACAGAGAGATGATTTTTTTCAATCACTGATGAGAAGAAGCAGCTCATTTGCGCACAACATACTCTCTATCAGAAACCACAGCCCCTGGGGACTGCATCCAGTGCAGATGAAGAGCAGGAGGTTAAGACCAGGACATACATGCACAAATTCACACAAACAGGTCACATTTATACAGGACAATTTAGAATATCCAATTAACCTAACCTCTATGTTTTTTTGTACTGTGGGAGGAAACCCACACAGACAAAAGGAGAATATGGAAACTCCACCCAGATAAGGAATTGAACCAAAGACTCTAGTACTGAGAGGCAAACATGCTCAACCCAAAGCCACTATGCTGCCTGCTTGTTTTCCCAAGACTCCTTAATCTGGTGTTATGGTACTGATTAGCTAATCCTAAATAGCACAAAATATTTCCAAATAGAATATGAAAATGATATAAGTACATATTTTCCTAGAGATGTGGCAGAATTAAGTGTCCAAAAGATGTGGTCTTGTGCCTTTTTTAACCAGCCTCTTTGGCTTTAATCCCAATTTATGTCTTTTCCCTGAATATAGTAACCATGAGCTTTGACATATGTTTATATACTGTAATGTGTATAAACATGCAAGATTTTCACTATCCTTCACACCTGTGATAGTGAAATCACAATAACAGTAATTTCATTTTAGACATTTGATGGCAGGAAGCAATTAGAAGTAGGAGGATTCACCAAGGCACTATGACCATCCAACCCTCCTGTGACAGGCTAAGAAAACTGGAGTCATCATTAGAAAACTTCATTAGAAAAAAGGTTTCCGGTAGGCATGGACACTTGTTGGATGTAAAACAGATGAGAGGTGACATGTACAAGTGTGGTGAGAGGCAGAGACACTCGGACCTGAAAATCATAATAAAAGGTGATATCTCACACTACCAGTAACAACAAACAAATTGCGGTAAGGCAGGTTGAGAGCAACATCATTAATTACACTGACAATCCCTTCTTATCAAAAACAGCAGCAATAAGCTACACAGAGGTGTGTCTGTGTAACTAGCTATCAGGAGTGAGGCAGCTCATGTTGCATCAGTGGGGTGGGGGAAAGGTGGAGCCATGTAGCTCCTGAGGGATTTTATTTTTAACTACAACAACTGCAGAGTCCTGAATACCTGCATATAGATAAGTGTATTCGGCTCTCAGTCCATCCCACAGACCAGCTGATAGACCAGTTTTCAGTCTAGCTCACAGAACAGATCTCAGACCCGCTAAATTCACACAAAAAGATCACAGATCTACACTCAATCAAGCTCATAGACTAGCCCACATATCAGTTTTCAGTCCAACACAGTCCAGCTCACAGCCCTTTTCTCTCCCTATGACTCCCACTTCAGTCCCTGGGTGAGAAGTGAACAGCGGAACAGGTGACTTAAAACCTCAACACACCAGGGAGGCCACACTCGCTGTGTGAACTACACCAAGCTTCACTGTTTACACTCCAACAGATTATTTTATTAGCTACTGCAATTTAATGCTACTTTCTGCAAAGGAAATGCCCCACTGAGCAAGACAAGGTCCCGGTCTAATTTGGCCTGTGCTAGGGATTGACAGAACAGGAGAATGTTACACACCTATCAAAAGAACATTGGAGAACCGACCATGACCTTTAGAGTGATGAGGCCATGTCAAAAAGTACAAAACTGCATCACTGTCTGGTTTACCCTAAATTAATACAGATTAAATAATCATTTTATGCAATTACTTTATCAAAATGGCTACTGATGATAAAAGTAAATTTTATTATTTCTATGCCATAAATACTTCACATTTCATTTATATACACACATTCCGTTGGCCCATTTCATTATCCTGCATGTCGGTTACACAAAGACATGACCTTCTTGATGTACAGCATTAAAGCATCTAAGCCATTAAAGCATCTGAACTCCAAGTGGACATGCTGTCAGACTCATGTGCAACTAGCTGTGCATTTGCGTATCAGGCAGGTTACACTCTCCAATTTCTTAAGTGTAATATGTATCTGAGCTTTTTAATTAATCACTGTTTAAATTACACTTTGTAGATTAGACAGAGGCTCAGGCTGTGTGGGTGGTGAGTGTGTACTGTATATGTGTTACAGAGAAACAGAAAAATATGGATGCTGGTTATAAATAAGAATAATGTATAAATCAATATTGTAGAGTGTACATCTATATACACACACACACACACACACACAGATGTACACAGACTGGATGCATATAGAAACAACTGTCTAGTGATGTTTTAATTTTAGATGATTTTCCAGCATCCCTGTTACCTAGTCATCTCCACCATGGTTTATATCAAGATATAATACTACTATAATAACTACTCATAATAACAACAGGCCTGAATACATTTGAGAACAAACTAATTGCTGCTTCACAGCCTCCATCAATTTAACTTTTGTAACCTTTTGTACTTTGTCCACGTTTATACTTCATCCATTGTCATCAACAGATATTGACTTTGAGCTGTGGATAATTGGTGTTAAGAGTGAAAGGAAAAGATGTATACAGTGTACCTCAGCCTGGAGGCTGAACATCCATACAGACCTGCAACAGACCAGATGACTTGTCTACAGCGCCACGACCCTTCACACAAATTACCCCCCTACACACACACACACACACACACACACACACACACACACACACACACACACACTTACTTCCCCCCTCTCTATTTTAATCATAGCCAATTCTCATCAGTGAGGTTAATCTCCCTATCACACAACAGCTGCCCATCAGGGTGGGCAAGGGCTATGACATGCTTCTTCTGAGCCACATGCTGCCAAACACTACATCTTTTTAAGTTCATTCAACATCAGAAAGTGGTGTAACACACTCAGAGGACAGCTGATGCATGAGCTCACAGACACCGATGACTGGCCAGTGGATGGTGGAGTATGCCACCCCTCTCCCCCCCCCCCCACCCAGCATGGCCAATTTTGTTCGACCAAGCACCTGGCCAAGGATGGCTGTGGAATCATTGGCGGTTAGACTCATGATTTCCACATAATAGGGTAAATGCATTTCTGCCGCGCCACTTGGGAGCTCCAAACTATTTTTAACATCCATAATTCTGTCATATGCTCAGTGCATGAAACATTATTGAGTACATCACACACACACACACACACACACACACACACACACACACACACACACACACACACACACACACACCATTGCAGGAGCTGCAGTAGTGGATGGACCGTTCTCAACACTGATACTATCATTATACTGGTATGAATTTATTAGTCAGGTATAGAATTTTTACACATGTGTCAGATGTCAGTGATTGGTTGAGAGTGATCAGTCAGTCAAAAATATCCAGCCAACAGCAGTCCTCCTATTAGAAACTGACCACTCATAAGGAGTTGGGGGATGGATGACACAAAACTGCATGGCAACAGATAAGCTACAGACTCTAATGACCTACAAGACATTTCAAACTCATACATGTTTCTAAAGCAAGTAATGATCTAAAGCCTCTAGAACAAATGGTAGGTGTTACACATAATATACATGTAAAAATGATATGAATGCATGGAACATGAGTGAAAGAGTGCTGGTTATTTGAAGGCTGTCTAATTGGCATCATAGAGTAGCCAGGAATAATTAATTGGTTTCACAGTGCAACCTTGTTCAGGATAATGAACATGTCTGAAAAACACACTCATGCCACAATGGATCTCTCCAACACAAACTTTCATCTCATTTATGTTGAATGTGGAAATAGGTTTTAGAGTATGCAACTGATATTTTAGAGAGATTAGCCTTCACTGCTTTTAGAAATGGTCAAATATACTAGGATAAAAGCTAGCAGGCTGAGTTAGAATGATGCACTTACCTATTGCAATGTTTAACTGCTGCTAGGAATACATCAGCAACCTGTAATTTATGAAACATCTCACAAAAATCCACTCATACAATATATATGTATGCATACATACATACATACACAGAAATATATATAGTAGTAAGAGATATTCAAAAATGTAGTAAAGAGCTTCCAGAGAAACAAAAGTATGAGTCGATTTTCGTAAGCTGTGTCATAAATTACGGGTATGTATGTGTGTGTGTGTGTGTGTGTGCGCACGTATAAAAAAATATATATACACTACTGTGCAAATGTTTTAGGCAGATGCTCTCCAACATATTTGGAATAACTTCTTGGAAGAAGTGGATGTTTGAAAACTTGATTCTGCACTTCAAAACACACTTAGGTACCTCAATACAAACAGAAAATGTTGGATCAAATTTCTAAAATGCAAAGTAGTAAGGCCCCAGGACCAGATGCTTATCCGATTGAATTCTATTTAGAAATAATACGTCAGCACCTCCTCTTCTGCAGTTGTAAAATCAAGCACTGGAGTCTGGTTGTTTACAGCAAGCTTTGACAGAAGCCATTATAACACTCCTTTTAAAGCCTGGAAAATATCCAAATGAATGCAGTTCAAACAGCCACATTTCATTATTGAATGCAAAAAAGTCCAAGGTCTGTCCCACCACATCGGTCTGACTTCAAAACAGTTCTTTTTCACAGAAGCACAATGAAGCTGCAGTTGGCTCACTCCAAAGATTTTAACTCATGGGTGGCTCGCCACCTTGGCTCTTTCACACAATGAAATGTACAAAATGTGTTAGAAAATGATTTCCAATATCAAAGGTTACATCCTTTAGAACAGTTCTAGTAATCTGGTATAGAACATAACTAATACAACTGTTCTGTGCATAGCACAGCACAGCACACATTCAAAATGGCTGTCCATTACACAAAAGCATCTCCAAGTTCAAATAGTTTATTCAACACACAAGCAAAGTCGACTCGACAATCACTTTATACACCTTTGTAACATGTACTATCTCAGTACGTTTCATTTTGAGCTTCTTCATCATTAGAAGCTCATCAAAACGATTTTACAGCACCATCATATGCCCGGTTGCATGTCGAAGTATCACTCCTTTAGCAAAGTTTATTCACTAATAAAATCAGTTCCCCCCCCCCCCCCACTCATAGCAGTTTCTCTACACACTTTCACACCATAGTGCCTACATGACGAAGGGCAAGACTATGCCAAGTATCTTGTCATGAATCACATTTGCATATTCCTCTTAAAGGGACAACAATGCATTTCCATTTCCTAGATTAAACTAACCTCTGGGTTATACACAACTCATTATTATTCAGTTCAATGTGCTTCCTAGGGTTCACTATTGCAAGGTGAAACTGGCAAAAAATCAACATGGGATAAATTAGTCTTGTGAATGTGGTTCATCTTTATGCAAGTTTCTAATTGCTTATAACAAGTATTTAAGTAACATTAGCGACTCAAACTCATGGGAGCTCATTACAAAGACATACTAGACAGCAAAACACTTGACTATTCTCACAGCAGCAAATTGCTATGAGCCAACTTCTAAGTGTTTCTCGGTTTATAATTTCATCAAGAAGTCAGACTAAATTTCGCAGTAGGCAACACAGGGTAACATTATAACAAAATCATGTCTCCCAGACAAAAAGGTTGATGCACACTACTATACCTAGAAGAATTTGTAAAGTGCTGAGGTAACACGATTAGAGCCAATCTGGAAAATTACTTAAATGTAATGGTATGTCATCATAATTTATCAAGTAGAATTAATCAATTATTTGCTGGGGAAATAATTATTTAGGCTTCTGCATACAAGCATTCCCACCTTGAAATATAACTACCGAGCAGTTCAATTTTGCTAACAACTTGTTAAATAACTATTATTCATACACAGCTTACCTCATCACTTGATAAGTTAATCATAAATATTCACAACTGAGCATTAAAGGGTTTGATAGTTGTGCTCAATGTTCCATTTCTCAGTCTGCTTGTCCTTGCAACTATGCAGGTCAGGTGGTTTTTATCCCAGCGGCCATGGCAGGCCCCGCTCTGTTTCTGTGGGAGGGAGTCATTCAAAGGAGGACTCGATGCAGACATGTCACGTATGGGTTTTACTGCAGTGTTCTGACACCTTGACTGCAGAGTGGGAAGAACTGGAGCAGAGTTGGATTTTGCCATGAGGTTAATTGTTATTTTTTAGACATGTTCTAAAGCCTTTTTTTTTTTTGTACATCCCACAAGTAACACACCAGTATGTTCCAGACATGGCCAATTCAGTGTCTTCCTGGGGTATATAGTCATAACAGTGAGGGAATACTAGTGTTTGGAGGCTCTTCTCACACTGGTTTATATGAATTTCATTGTTTAAAGTGTTTTCCAAGTGATAGCCTGAATATTTTGTGCTTGTTTTTCGAAAAGCAGACATCTTTCCATTTACAAGAGTATTATTATCTGTAGTCCATTTCTGCAAAGCATCTGCCTGCTCTTGCCTGTTGTGTTTACAGAGGGACTTGTGAACAGTGTCTCTGTACTACAGACACAACATACCCCCATGGTCATTCCATCCACACCTACTCAGGCACATAGATATCCTTTAGTTATGTCTGGAACCTGATCAATTATTGCATACACCACTGTGTACCATCTGTTCAGGGTACATTTAAACAGGGCTGGGATTGGACACTAACATTTTCAATAAAATGGGATGCACCATATACCAAATTAAGTATGTTGTTAACCTACACACAATACGATTCTTATAATAATCTGCTGGTTTATCTGGAAAGCCCCCATTAGTGTATGTGTAAGTCACTGCACCTACATTCTCAGAGTGTTCCATCTGACACTTGAAATACAATAGTGAAATTCACTTCACATTGGAGTTCAATAGGATACTGAAATTCACTTTGTACTGGCATTCAATACAAAACTGGAATTCTCTTCATACTCTCATTCACTACAAGAACTAAGCGCTTGCTTCATGCATTCATTTGATAGTGAAATTAAATTCTAAAATCATTAGAAACTTGCTGAGGCGGAGCTTAGGGGGATCAGAGAGACAGCCACACCTCACCCAGGCCTCTCCACACTCCTTGGAGAGTACTACAGGGACAAGTGACCCAGTGCTGACTCCTGGAAGGATGTTTTCAACCCAGCTTGTTGGGTGTAAAGACAGTGACAAATCAGACAAATTGCTCAGCAATCAATGATCTTGATCAGGTTTGTATTCAGGACTGGGTCACGACTGAGTAGCAGGGCTGTAGAAATCTGCCCCCATCAAACCTTAAGACACCCATGTCTAAATGCAGATGCTAACTTTGGTTGTGACTTTACTGACAAGCTTGCAAAGTAGCATGTTCTTATGCAAGATAGTGACCTTATAAAGCAAAACCCTGAACAGCTTCATATAAAAATGTATACACTACAGGATAGACCCTTAGAAGAGACTGAGGGGACTATTCCTTCAGATGTAAACTGATTAGTTAATCAAATTACAAATGAGATAACTAGACAGCAATAATCAGCCTTCTAATCCTTACTGAAATTTTGAAGCCTGAACATAGGACAAATGCAGCAAGCGGCAGGACATTAAGACATACTTTGGTAATGTTCCTTTTCATGTTACCCAGAAGAACACACAAACAAACATGAATGCAGACATTCGTGCACATACCACAAAAAAAGGAAACAATCTGCAAAACAATCACTGAACTCTGTGATAATCATTTTTGTGCTTTTGTGCTTCAGAACCTGGAGGCAGAGACCTGTCTGCAGAATGCTAGCAAGACCAGCAGGAAGTGCTGCCGCCGCTCCCCACCACTCTAATTAGAACTAACCAAATGGGTAAGTGGCAAACAATATGCAAACAGATAATCAAATGACCACTGAGTTCAAATTTCTTATTAGTTCAACACTTGCTGGAATGCTATAATAAATCTTAAATTTGCACAATATTACGATATTGTTCATTTGAGATCATTACATATATAATTTGTAATAGTAAAACTATTATGTGTACATGTAATGTATGTATATGTGTATATATGTAATGTGCAAAATCTAGGATAACTTTTAGCACTGTATATACATAAAAGAAGTTTTCATATTCTCCTTTCCATCTCTAATCACTTCTTGCTCCTGAAGAAAGTTTCATAATCTGCCTTGGAGACTTAAATTAGGTGCAGGCCATCTCAATTTAGCACCAGCACGAAGCCTACATCGATCCACATTAAAACTCTCTTCACAGAAATACATTAAATGGGCTGGGAACATTAGAGCCAAGGCAATTTCATGTCTGCATTTTTCAAACCAGCATCCGTTTAATTCAGGCTTTTCATAGTGGGCTGGCCTGGAGCAAAATCTCCCTGTGCATTTAGTGCCTCTGCTTCCATCAGTGTCTAGGTGGCCCTCACAAATCTTGGTGCTTGGACAGTTTGGCTCATTTGTTAAAACAGCCAACCGACCACATACTCACCCCCCGCCCCTGCCCCCACCAGAGATTAATATTCATCAAAAGAAAACACCACACACCATCTGGAGGATAACATTGTGGCCATGCTGAGTGTGTTCTTTTATGCTTTTCTCTTCAACATTATGTTCAAATTTTTAATTCCTATTTAAGGGCAGTAAAATTACTAAAACAATAACTATGATGTTAAGCATAACTGTAACCACCACCATAACCATAGCTGTAACCTAGGCCACAGCACATATTTTGTTAATCAAAATCGCAAATGATCAATTCATATTGACTGATCGTTGCAATTAAGACAGCAGAAAGCTACAATATGTACAATATATAAGATGTGTAACGTCATAGCATTACTTCTTGGGTGCTGTGTGCATCCTGACCAATAGCAGCCCTTGCAATCTCTGTCTGGTTTAAGGAATCACAGTGCTGACATGCCAACAAGCATATAAAATATTGGTAAAGGCCAATCTTTAACCATATCAAGGGATAGTTTTAACCCAACTAAGGGCTTGTTTTTAAATATACAGCAATGAATATTGCAGTTATAGTATCTAAGCCATATAATAACAACACAAATGTTGTCGTCCCCACTTACCTGCAATGCTAAACTATAACATGTAACCCTCACCTTAACCATCAATATAGTCGTAACTGTAACCCTGATCTCGACTATAACCATTACACTGACTTTAACATATGCAGATGCACAAGGAATAAGTACACATAGCAAAAACAGATCTGGTATTGGATGTTATACACAATTTTTTATTTGTAGCACCACATTTTGTATTAAAAATAACTTAAAAATTAACAGGCTTACACAAATTAATCCACCAGCACAAATTTAATAACCACAATACAAGCACCCACTTCCAACATGCTCATCATATAACATGACTGAATGAACCATTTCTTGGCCTGTGTAACATTTAAAAGAGAAGGTTTATTCATTTCAGATCAAAGTTCCTCATAAAAATGTACACCGTTTTTGAAGGAACTCTGCAGAAAGGTTATTCCAAATATCTTGGAGAACACCTGCCTAAAACATTTGCACAGTAGTGTATACATTTTGTACACACACACACACACAAACACACACTGTGGTAGTCTGGGACAATTCATTCATTTTGAATTACATATAAGAGCAGTAGTAGTTTATTCAACAGTACAGCCTCACTTTCAGCTGTCCACTCCAGTCAGACCAACTACAGCAGTCAGCACAGAAAACTATAACTCCTCACCAGCAAACAACCAGTTTGGAAGGGTCATTTTAATTAAAGTGCATTATCATCTTTTTTTACAAAGTCACTAGTTGCAAATGAACAGCAAATTGGACATTTTCTCCCTCACTCACACACAAACAAACACACGCTCATGTCCTGACATGGCAGTGACTGAGCCATTAGTGGGTTCATGTCACAAATTCAAGTCAGGGCAAACAGGACAAAGCTGCTGGTGGATGCAACAGGCCTAAAAACAGTCACAGACACACAAAGTCTTCTATCTTCCCTGAAACAGAAATGAATCAGATATTCAAAATCTGAGTACACCTCAAGATTAACCAGAAAACATTAAGTAAAACCAACATCTATGAAGTGAGAAAACAAATCCATATCATATCAGACAAAACAAGCCAAGAGGGCTGGGATGCTCATAAGTCTAGACGTTCCTAGCTTGTCACTATATAATACTTTATTTATATTGAAAGCATGTATAGAAAATAAATCCTAAAAAACAATTTGACAAATTATCAAATATGTAGTCACAGTCTCTTATGAGAAGGAGATCTGGCAGGATGGAAAGCAGCAACAAACAAATACACATCCAAGATATCAAATTCAAACATATTACACTACATAAAATTAATCAGTGGAGCTCATCAACTGAAAAGATTTTCAAAATCTCAACAAACGCGTTCTGTCAGGTGATCTAGTGAATTTGAAACAGTAAAATCTCACTGTAAAACTCCAGGGAATATCACCAGTAAAACATGAACTTGTGAATCTCCAGAGAACTGTAAATGGCAAAACCTTAACCCATAAAATTCCAGAACATTTTACATAGTAAAAAGTGAACCTGTTAATCTCCAGAGAGCTGTAAACTGTAACACTCAAGCTGTAAAGTTTTTAAAGAAGGTCTTTGAGTATACTTAACAGTCTCACAGGGCCAGACAGGTGGTATATTTGCCATGGATACTGATGTGTGCTTTCTAAAAGAAATCATTAATACAGTACTGACCAAAAACAGGCACCTGCTGTAGTCCTGCTCTCTCAGATCACATTAGCCCTGTAAAAGAGGGGGTTGAGTTTACTGAACTGTTTTAAAAGGACATGATATAAAATATCCAGTGACTTTAATGTGGCTGCAGGTGAATAAAAGCTAGTGTAGTGAATTTAATATGATCTCATTTGTGTAATGATACCTGAGCACTACAAGGTCAAGTATTTGAATGGATACTGATATCTGCAAAGATACGGATTGCCTGGAGTAATCCGAGTTGCCCTGCCTTTGTGCATGTTGAGCTAATTAGCCCAAGATGCCCAAATAAAGTAATTAAGGTACCACAAAATCCAAGGGTACCTTGATTCTTAAAACATTACACTCACCTACACACATTTATCAAGTTAAAGATACAGAGCAAGGGATAGAAACACAAATGTTTCCCATCTATTTCAAGAATCTTAACTTGACTGATTCCACTGCACATCTTCTTATTCTACTACTACTACTAATATTATTATTATTATTATCAGATTTATATAGCACTTTTCAAGAACACAAAACACTTACAGTTACAGATATACAATACAGCAGCCATAACAATAGCAGGTTTGGGCCTGGTTACTACTTGGATACAAGACCACTTGGGAATGCCAGGTTCTGTGAGCTGTGCAGCAACAGTGGTTAAGGCACTTGACTAGTAATCAGACTGTTGCAAGTTCAAGCCCCACCATGATTTGTTCCCTGAATAAGGCTATTAACCCTCAATTGCTCAAGATGTATTCAGTCACAATTCTAAGTAGCTTTGGCCAAATACTGTAAATGTAAACCAGAATAAGGTGTGGGATTCAGGGATAAGTCTACTGCCAAAATACCCCCTGCTAAAGAACAACAACCTGTTGCTTAGCAACAAGCACCATACCTGTCTATAGCATAAGGAAATAAAATGGGGATGTTTACCATGGAAATATTGTGTTTGTATTACAGAGCATAACTTGGATAGTTGTAGGAAGGCAGATAAGAAGAAATAATTTATTGCCGTTGTGTACTTTTTAAACAAATTTTACAAAGTGCTTTACAAAAGAATATCAGGAATGATAAAGTCTGGTGTGGTGCTTGTCTATGCAAACTCAGAGCTGAACCAGAGCACTGAGAAGGCCTAGCCACTCTTTCTGGGTCACAAGACATAAATGATGTCTGATCTTTTAAACAGGACAAGCAGCAAAACTCATTAATGAACAAAGATACAAAAAAAGCTTCTAATGAGGCAAAATTAAAAGAACAAACATCATGTTTTTTGTTTAGCCAAACAAAGGTCACAAAGTAAGTGATCATATTAAAGTAAAAGCACTATGGGTAGCATGGGCTAATATACAATTATCTACTTGGTTTTGTGCTGTTTTAATTTGATAATAACAGCATTGACAGAAAAGCATCCTGGAACATATTTTATTGCAATAACATTCACTCATATGGCCCAACCTAATTCAGTATAGCTTCAATTCCAGCCTTCTCAGGTTCCACTTTGGTGTTTGGATCTTTTCCAGTTTCACTGTTGAAATGAATGAAACTAATCAGGGAAACTAATCAGAATTAAACAATAAACTGCTTTTTGTTTTGTTTTTAAGCTATTTATAGACAACTGCCATCTTATGAATAACAGTGCGGCAAACATCACTTTATGATTCAAAGGATTATATTTGATTCACTTCATATATCCCCATTACATTTAGCTGTATTTTGGTTTCTTACTAGTTAGCTATGGATCCAAGTTAGCTGAACCCAACTGTGCACTGCCTCCACATCACACCAGAAACAGTCTAAAATAACAACTGAATGACATCGGTCTTGATATATGAAAAAGAACTGTATGGCTGCAAAAGCATTATTTTAGAAATAAACAATGAAGTACCACATGGTATTACTTTAAAGACAACTTGAACAAAACCTGACTGACAACAGTAGATGCCGTAGTCAGTCAGGTTTTGATGTAGTTAACAACTAGTGGATAGCATCTGGCCTATCGATCAGAAGGTTGTAGGTTCAAATCCTGGATCTGCCATGTTGTCATTGTTGGGTCCCTGACCTCTCTTCACAAAGAAAATGGAATATGTGAAGAGCATTCCATCTGGCCTAGATCTTAATGTGTACTGAGTATACCCCACCCAGTATTGCAATGAGCATGTTCAGCCCCACTCACATTTCAGACTGTACCATCTCTAGTATTAGTATACTAGTAGCGCGAGTATTTTAGAGAAGTTATCAGAGCAGACCCTTCCTCACTCTGCCAAGCTGAAGCCAATTCCAGTAAACACAAATTCTTTATATACTATCAGATACATATTTAAATGAAAAGATTATTTTTAGCAATTGAGATTATTATGTAAAGATATATGGTACGCTGAGACTTTTGAATTAAGCACTCATGTCAGTTAGGGTCAGCTTTTTTCTACAAAGGAACATCAGTCATCACATATAGCCTTATCTCTCGCTCTCTTGTTCACTCACACACACACCTCTATCAAAAGTCTAGTAGCATTTTTTGATATAAGATGAAAAGAAATTGCATTTTTAATAGAATTCTAATCATTTTCATATGTATTCACTAGAATGTGAGATATAGTTTCTGAAATCACTAAGTTTTTCTAATGGGGTAAAATATTTAGGCAAAATTAAACATTACTTTAAAATATGAATATTAAAAATATATGAGGGTAGTTAATAATTATTTTTATATAAAATATACATTATATTGATTGAAAATAATATGATTTTTGCTGTAATGTTCCATTCTCTACATCCAAACCAGCCATGAAGATTATTATATATAACTGACTCATATGACTAGCACCTAGCCAAACCTATATAACACACAAGCTCTATGCCTGTTGTACCTTTAAAATAAAAGACATTAAGCCTTTACTTAACATTACTTAAGTAATGTTAACCTTAATCTCAGTATCAGACCCTGCGAATTCCACAAGGACTGGTGGTTACTTCTAAATATTACTTCAGAATCAAAAATAGTGGTTTCTGGTTGGAGAAATGGATTCCATTCCTTGTCTGCCATGTTCTGCTGAACCATTGCAAACACTCAGAAAGGCCACTGTAGCAAGTAATATTAGTTAGCAGTTCAGCAGACATCCAATAAATGTCTTAAATGATAATGAGCTTTGGAGGCAAAATAAGGATCTGTCCTTACCAAGGGATGGTAGCTTAATTTGACTGATTTTTTAAAAATGGTTCAAGCCTGATGATTTACAAACGTGTTTACCATTAAGCTATTGCAAAGTCTTAATTAAGCATGGCCTGAATTTAGGTTTTTAATGACACTGTTAGATATTTGACAAACACAAAAAATGGAGTTGCCACATCTAGCAAAAATCTCTAGCATAATGACTGCTTAAAAATACCCAACATTTCAAAAGACAAATGTAAAAAAAAAAAAAGACTGTGGCCTGAACATCTCAACACCAATGTATACTTTTTTTTTTTTACAGGCCCGATCACTGAATTAATTAACTTTGTACATTTGATTCTGTGAAAATGTATTTCTTTCTTGGAAATTCCTTACACTACACATCAGAAATGATCCACAGTTAAGAAGCCTGAATGATATGCAATGTGAGCAGCAAACCGCAACTCTGCCTCATCAACAGAAACATTCCTTCTTGTAAACAAACCGCCTGTGCCAAAGATTTCTGGCATAGGAGATTGGTGTATGATTCTCTTTGTGCTTCTCCGGTGTAGCACGTGCAATCAGATCACTGCGATTCGCACTTATTTTTGATTTACGTTACTTGCAGAACGCTTTCCAGACATTTTAAATATTTTGGATATCCTCTTTAAACCCTTTTCTTTCCCCCATATTTCCTCGGCAATGTAGGCTAAATGTCACTTAACGTTTGTTCCTTTTCCACCCTTTCTCTCTCTTCTCCTCGTCGTCTCTCTTTCATAATTTTTGTGTATGTCTGTCTGTGTGAAAAATGTCAGCCACTGTCGAGTCTAATCAAGATGAATGGAGAAATCGTTCGAGTCTTGACAATATGCGCAGCTAATGAAGTCACGTGGCGAAATTAGTCTTTTGGATGTGGCTCTTCATGTTGAAATATTCTTATATTTGGCAACCAAAAATTGGACAGACGCACACAAAGATGGTGTGTCTAATCTTTGGTTACCAAATATAAGCATTTCATCACAATGTACCACATCCAAACGACACATTTCTTTTCCACCTCCGCGATACATTATGAACGCAGATAACCCGCAACCCCGATCTGACATTATATACATGTAACTGCATTTTCGAAAAAATCCCAATTGAGGGATACACCACTAACCTGGCAACTCTGCACTCTTAACTCTCCGTTTAAATCCCCACCCCGTTGATCGACCACGCCCTTTATGACTGATTCGCAAGAGAAAAAACATGTGGTTCTATAAATCGAAATAAATTCACGTGGAAATCAAGGCTACACCTACTGAAAACACCCAAATGCCCAACTCCGATGCTAAAAGTACTCTCCTGTGGGTTTAGTTAGAACCCTAATAACACACATCACTCTTAGAATCAGCACACTTTGGCCAATCTACCTGTCTGAGGTGTTTCATTAGAGTTGTTTGGTATGTGCAAGTTTCAGATTAAGTCTCCCTGCTCTGGTGGTATACATTTTAAAGGACTGTGACTGATTTTGTATGTTTTTTTTCTGATTTTGAACTGTGTGCAGAGCCAACAGGTGCCAGGGAGAATGGAATTATACAAATAAGCAGTCGGTAATCCATTTCAGTCCATGGTATAAGATCTGTAGCCTAAATGTTTCACTGGTTATGAACACGTGTTAAATTATATTACCTGCTTGCTGATGTCGCATTGGCAGCAGAGGGTCCATATATATTTGAGAGTTCTCCACAACAGTATGATGAAGAGACCCCCAAAGAAAGTCACCAAGGATGAGGCGAGAAACGCCCACCACATCCGCTGCCCGCTCTCGTCGCACGGAATATCTGGCGAGTAGGGTATGATGACTTCCATTTTGCTTTTTGGTAGCCGACCCCCTTTTGCATTTTCATTTGTCTTTCTCGGCAAGGAGTCAATGGCGTCGGACCACAAGTCGCCATCCTCGGATGGAAACATGTAGGATCTTTTAGGTGACATATCAGCGCCCACGAAACGGTTATCCAGCCATGTTGCGTCGGTGCCACTCTTCTCCGGGCGCGTGCTGAACGCTCGCCCCGAATCCCTTCGCGATAAATCAGTAGACTGCAACCTGTGACGTGCGGTTGACTTTGGCTGAGCACAAAATCATCGGCCAACTCTCTCTCCAAACATTTGCGCTAGAACGCTAGTCTTTGCGAGGCGTTTCACATTCTTCGTATTCATATGAACTTCGTAATTTCTCCTCCTGATAGCCTTCATCAATGGTTGTCAAGTTGCGACCCGGCTGTGTTTGACCTGACCGACCCTCTCGTCTCTAACCGATGCTCATGCTCCACCGCACTGATGTGCTCGCTGTGCTCCGACAGACTGAACGTTCCCGGTCATCTACTCTCGTCATTCGACACGTAGCGTTTGTTTAAAAAGACTAAAGCACTAGCGCGACAGATTCCCCCTGCGTGACGGTGTAGGCAGCGGCCAGCAGTTAGAGAGCAGCGGTTGTGCTCGACAGACTGCCAAGGTGCTGCACAGGTGGGGGAGGGTGGAGTTTACACCAATTCAACAAAACGCTTCAAATCGCAAATACTTCTGCGTGTACGGTTGGTTGTCGATTACAGGGAGACATTCGTATTTTAATTACTTACAATTGGAATTTAAAAAATTCAAAATTGCTAAGCAAGTATTGTTATTAATTTGGTTTCAAAAGCCAACAAATTGACAAAAAGGCTTAAAATGCAGGGCGACTAAACGCTGCAAACTAATCTATTATTTTGTTCCTCTCTTGTTCAGTTTCATCGACAGGACGCAGAACTTTTCTCGCAGAGGAACGCATCAAAACACTGTCACCACTCCCGCCAGCCGCAGGAAACAGCCTCAGATCTAAGTGAAAGGATTTCATTTACACCAATTCCTTCGACTGCAGTTCTTTTGCTAAACGGAGTTGCAAGGGGAAAGCTTGCTTTTTATCGTAATCTGTAACCCTAGTAATCTAAATAAGAGGTTAAAAGATACGACGCCTATGAATGAATTAATGTTGTCTGTTATATTATGGTAAGGTCTACAATTACCTTAACCCTTCAGAATGTAGTGGATCCATCGCCGAAACAAGTGACAATGAACTGATCCTATTACTGAATGGGGTTTCCTCCGTGCGTTTTGATGAACTTTTACGCCCCCTGGTGAACTGAATGCTTTATAGAAAACACTTTCTGGATGCATTTTCACTATTTCCAACACACAGTAAGATATTCCAGTCCATACATCCTATGTATGTCACACAGACAAGATTCATTTTCCCAGGGATTACTACCACTCTACATAACCACTACAAAAACTACAAAAAAAAAAAAATTGTTTAAAATATAGTTTAAAAAAGGTATCAACACAAAACTATAGGACTTTTTTGCTATTTTTGCTATACCACAAGGATTGTACTACTTGCCAAATATTGCTAATACTGCTTGTGATTATATCTAAATGTATTTTGTGATTTGATCATATTTGGAGTATATAGGTATTATACTGGAATTACAATTCTTTTTAACAATTTAATTGTTCACCATTTGCACTATAAGAGATGTTTTTTGACTGAATAAAAAAAAAAGATGGCTATTGGATGGCCATCATAAGTGCGCCAAACAAAAACTAAGCATTTAGTTGTTTTTAAAAGATAAATGATTCAGTAAGTTCAGACAGTTTTTTTTTTTCAAGAAAAGGCAGTGCTATCCCAAGGAAATATGAGAGTTCAATGTTAAATGTGTCATACACACACAGTAGATTCATTTGGAAATCAAAACATTTCTGTCAAGCTTAAAAAATTAAGGCTTTTGGGGTTTAATGGTACCATCAGAGGTACCATTACAGTTTATCATCCCTTATGAAATACCTGTTTTATAGCTGTTGATGAACATACAAAAAAGCAAAAAAAGATCAATCAAATGTGTTTATACATACACACACATGAAAATATCTAGAGGTGTATGATTTGTTTTAAAGCATTGTGTCCTCAGTTTTAGACTTTAGTAACAATAAAATAAAGGCACAGTCACCTGCAACTTAGCACAGTAGATTGTCATTTTGATATTCAGCAAAGTTCAGGAATCAATCTGATCTCATCTTATATCATACACACTTGGGATAAGAATATGGAATATATTTGTGAAATTTTGAAACAAAATGGGAAAGTGCTTCCTTTAAACCTGCTGCATGTCCCTCTACCATGTAACCTCCCAGCTAGCCCTGGAGGAGCCAACGAAGCATCAATATAGCACCTGACCCAAGTCTCTGGTGTGTAATGATTCTAGCCAAACATAGCCCACATCACCACTATCATTGCAGTCACACTGACCAAAGGATTTGAAGCTTCCTGTAAATAGATTCAGTCAAGTCTGGGACTTATATGGGGAATTATTATTCTAGAGCTAGGTTCAACTTTGGTCTCGAAATCTATGACAAAGTGTTTAGCTCCATGTTTGTTCTTTCAGGTCAGGAAAAAAAAAAAAAAAAAAAAAAAACCTAAGCCAGGTAAATTCTGAACATGAGCTAAATGTTTTAGCTACAGCATGCTGTGATTTTCAACTATCAACAACCACATAAGATTTAAATGCAAAACACAATCATCTCTGTCGAGAAAATCCCTTTTCTTTAATTTGGTGTGAAAGGGGAGGCTATTCCAATGTTACAGTCCCAAGCCATTTTGCTACAAGGCTCGGAGGCAGGCCACTTGCAGGAGTTAGTGGGGTTGGGGAGCTTCCCCAACAATGCCTGAATCACAAACACTAATTTTGCAGTTAGAACTATTCGATTCACAGAGACAAACTCTAGGCCTTATACCCTTCTTGCTGCTTATGATGGGTATTGGTGGTTTTAATCAGTGGTCAACTCCACCACAGATCTCCAGACAGGTGCTAGTGCTGCATGGGCATGCATAAACGTCACTCAAGCATGCCTGCTGCATACAGAAGCTCAAAAATGCCAAATAATAAACAGTATTCAAAATCAATCCAGTGGAAATGAGAGGCATGTGGATTATAAATGTATGCATACTGAGCATTCAACAACTTGCATATATGCAACAAGAACTGTAGATATGATCAGTTGATTTAGTGGTTTTGCATTTACTGACTTAAAATCATGACAGTGTTCCTTTTCCTGAACGTAAAGGTGACCCTTGCAGGAGAAATGCCTGCCTCTTCATCACATCCTGGGTTCAGAGTTACCCGTTTTGTGATTGTGTCAGAGCTTTCTTTGACCACTGAGGAAAGCACTCAGAAAATACACAATTAGCAGCAGCCGACTGGCGCAATATAGCCATGAAGACATATTAAGCATAAGCAAATTTGTGTGTTGATTAGGTGTAATGTTTGGTCTCTTCTTCATCCCTCGTGAGTCAATAGGAAACACAAATGGGGTAGTATGAACCATGAGAGTGGCTAGCTTTGACAATGATACCTGCAGCCAGGAAGAATAGTGACTTTGCTAGCATTGCCTTATGGGATACTGTTAAAAAAGGAAAATGGTGCGTTCCTTCATGTAATGGAAATTAATAACATCATTGTGCTTTCCAGGGTAGAGCTGTCTTTGGAAAAAACAGGACAGTTCGAAACTCTCAGGCCAGGAACTCCCACAAAACTATAATGGTAGGTCAACATATTAGTGATGCCCTGCTATTGGTGAGTCAGGCTATTGTTTCATCACACCTTATTGAAGATGTCAGAATTCTGACCGCAGTGTTGATCTGATCTAATTTTGTGATGCTTAACGCTTATAGAAAAAGCTCTAGAAATTCCTCACACAGAAACAGAAGACAAGAAAATGGTCTACATGCACGTGTGTCAGCTGCACTGAGAGAGTGAAATGCAACACCTTCCTAGTTTTCTTTCAAAGGTTTGGATTGTATTTCAAAGTGGCATGAAAACCATGTTTCACTTAGGGAGAGCCATGTCATAAAATACACAAAGTATTTAGTTGTGGCCTGATAAATGCATACAACGAATTAAAAAAAAAAACAAACAACAACAAAAAAACAAAACAAAAAACAACCACACCTAAAACGTGCACTGCAATTTCACAGGTTTGCTTTTATTTACTGTTTTTTTATGTACCATATTCAATTTTAACTGCGATTCCTCCCACAAAACAGCAATGGAAAGCTTTGAAGAGAATTTGGCACACTGAAAAAGAGGCCTGGAATTAAAGCCATGCTAGCAATTCAATTGAGATGGATTAGAAAATGTTCTTAAATTTAAAAAAAAAAAAAAAAAATCAGTAAACAGGACAATGTAACAAAGAGCATGGATGCATATTTGAGCAAGATGCTCTGGATGCATAATTTTTCACTTAAATAAGAAAAAAGTAAGACACCACAAGTATAAGATAAAATATAAACAAAGAACTGCTACAAATAGAGATGTCTTCTTTAAGTACTGAATAGGGGTAAAACTAAAATATAGGTTTGGGAGTTTTAAAAAATAAAAACCATTGGCTGTCCTTGCATTGTAAGTACCTGACACAGCTCTGGCCCTGCCACCATTCCTGCAGCTGGGTGTAATTGGGGGCAGTGCCCAGACTATCACAGGGTGTCTAACTGATTGTGATTTGGAACACACCCCAGAGTGAGTGGAGTAGACAAGTACAATAAACATTTGAGTAAAAGTGTAATGAGTGTAATAAATATAGTGTCTATGAAAGTGTCTGCTGCAACATCTCTACAATGTTCTAATTGTTACTGTGTTAAAGACCAAAGCAGAAATCAGAGCCATTATATGTCAACATTACCACAGTACAAACTACAGAGCAAATCTAGTGGATTTAGTGCCATGTTGTTCACTCAAAATAGACTTCATTTGTACCCTCATTGTACCTGTCTCCTGACCAAAGTTAGAGTGTTAAATGGGATGTACAGGAGGGCTTTGTGAAGCAGTAGTGTTTTGTATTATTGCTGTGTAGAGCTTTGTGCTGATTTGATTTGTGAACATCTGTTACCATACAGCTTTAGAGAAGTGAGGAGTTGTAGTCTAGTAGAATGGGAGCTGTAGTATTAGTTAGGGCTGTAATTGTAGTGTTATACTGATGCATCAGGCAGCCACAGGGCTTTGGTCTGCTCCTGCTCCACTATGGCCATCACCTGCGTGCAGATGGAGGACAGCGATCCTCCCTGCACCATACCTGTAACAACAACAATGATAATTTCATTATTATCAACAACAGTAATCAGTAGCAGTATTAAAAGCTGCTAAGGACCTGAGCTTGCTCTCCAAGGACCTGCAGCAGATCTGTCAGTCTGTACTAGCTATATGATGGTTTTGAGCAGCTTCAGCAAGGTGTGCGCTAGCTCCATCCGGGCCTGCAGAAGCTCTGGCAGGGCCTGCACTAGCTTTATCAGGACCGTTACTAGGCCAGTTATGGCTCATGTTAGCTTTATGAGGGTCTGTGGCAGAATCAATCCTTCATGAAGGTGCACCAACGACAACAACAGAGTATATATAATCTTTAAAGATAAAGCCCTTTCATGTCTCTGTGTGGGTGTGTGGTAGGACGACTTGCTCACCTGTGAAGTATTTGCTATACTCCTGCTCCATTTTCTGTGCTGCTTCAAACTGCTCCTTGGAATGTTTCTGTGACACTTTATCTCGCAGGTACACTGGGTCTTTCTGCTCTCTAAACACATACACGCACACACAGGCACAACACATATCAACAAGTCTAAGATATACCCAGAAAACTATGCATCTGTAAATACATATGTACATAAATTGTCCCAATTCTTAACCGCAATCGGCCTCATCCCAACTCTTCTGATAACTTTAATTAACTGATGCATACCCAATCACAGCAGGATAATCTCTCTATAATCTTCTCAACAGAGTATTAGAGCACTCAAAAATGTTAGACCACAATAAGTTCTGTTGTCTTCCTCTCTTCCTCGCTCCACACATATATGTACCCACACACACACAGTTATAATTACAGCCTGCAGCTGATGTGCTCAGGCCCAGTGCCAAAGTTGGAGACAGTGCTTCACATTTCAACATCTCAGTGTGAACCAACAAAACTCTTCTTGAGCTGAAACATTAAACCATTTATAAACCACAAAACACTACATCAGCTGAATTATCATCACACCCCTCATGAACTGAACAACCAAACCTTTCAAGAACTGAACTATCAAACCCTTAATAAGCTGAAACATCAAACCTGCCAGAAAAAGTAAAACAGGAAAAAGCACAGTGCAGAAGTTCAGTGCACTGGGAGATAGACACACTGGATTAGACAAAGGAGGCCATAGAAGAAAAGGATGGAAAGAATAAAGTGAACACCATGAGGGAATATTTCCAGGTGGACTCCTAACACCCAAAACACTTACTTGATCTGTTTGGCGTTTTTGTAGCGAATGAAAATGATGATGGGATAAATGCTGACACTGTGCAGCCGCTCGATGGCATTAGGAGCAATGTCAATCAGACAGTGACAGTCCTGAGAGAGAGAGAGAGAGAGAGAGAGAGAGAGAGAGAGAGAGAGAGAGAGAGAGAGAGAAAATGAGTGACAGTGAGCATGAATGAGTGTGTGTGAGAGAGACAGAGAGAATGAGACTGGGAAAATGAGACAGTATGAGTGAGACAAAAAGTGAGTGCAAGACATACAGAAGTAGAAAGAGACAATTCAAACTCAACTTAGAACAGCACTAAGGTACTGACAGAGTGAAAGAATGGAGTGTTAATGGAAATTTGACTGGAGAGAACCCCACCAACAGAGCTTTTACAGTCACATTACTGAAGTAAATTATTTGAACATTTCTGCAGTTCTAAAGTGTATGCATAAAACAAGCTGAACAAACCTTTTCTATGATTTCTTTAATAGATGCAACAGTGGTGACATCAAAATGGCCGCTCCTACGCTTGTAGTCGATAAACAGACAATCTTTCACTCCTCGCTCGATTGCCTGCTGTGACGCCTTCATCACCTCTAAACACAGACAAACACACCCACTACATGGAGACATGTACAAATGTCAACATTGCCCAATTACACAGCAGTGTTGCCAGACCCAACCCAACTATCAAATGCATAGTTTATATGTACTTCCATTATTGTGGTGTCTGTTTTAAGCTTCCTAGTGCTGAATGACAGTGATTCTGATAAGTGATTAATCAAATAAACAGCTTGATAAGTACTGTGCTTTAATAAAATGCAGTGATTGAAAATAATTGTGATCAATAATTTAAACAGGCGAAGAAATGAAATACCCAGGAGGCAGCGGCAGTATTTCCCAGGAGCCTCTCTGACCAGCATGTCTTTAATTGGCTCAACCAGGGGCCCCAAGATCAACACTGGCCTACGACTAGTCGTCTCAACCTTCTGCACTTGCTGATAGGCAAGGCTTACACATTCTACACAACACAGACAAACACATGTACTTGAAAGCTGGAAGTCAGGGAACATGTTTATTACTCCATGTATATGACTGCATAACACTGGACAGTGCAAATCTGAGAATATCAAAAATCAACATTACAATCCCAAAATCCAACACACTGTATACTGAATTACAACCACAAAGAACACAACCAACTGAAGGCACAGAAAACATATGCTCATCATGGTCTTGTGTGTGGGCAGCCCCTCTCACCCTCCGTGTATGGTATGGAGTCTGTGCTGATGGAGTCGGGGGCGGGTCCGTCCTTTCCATCTCTAGAGCCGCTGCGTTTGTGCTTGTGTTTCCGTCGGAAAAACGAGCGACGCGCAGCCGCAGACACCGTCTTCCCCTCATCATCCTTCCCTTCAGTTCCACTGCAGCGGCGAGGGTAGTGCTCCAACCTACACCCGCCACCACCACCCGCATTCACCCCTCCCCATGTTAGTCAATATGTGGAGAAACTCACACATACTGTATTTGCAAACACGAGTATGCAAATACATGCACACAGTAATATGCACACTCTGAACTCTAGGACATAGGATTACAAGAGAAACAGAAAAATGGAATATAAATACAAAAAATGTAAGTAATACAAAAATAACAACACTGAGACAACAACATTCTCATGAGACCAAGTGAAAGAATGAAGGATAAATAAATAAAGTCCATTTCTGACACTCACATGTATTTGCTGGGCACCTGCCCCCTGCATAGTTTCTGCCCGTTCTCGTCCAGTTGCCACGCCAACCAGTAGCCGAAATTTCCATTGGGTAGTGTATCGTCCACATAGAGGATGTCGTCTTTCTTAAAGTTCAGTTCCTGCTCGGACTCACCCATGCGATCATACAGTGCTCTACGGGACCAGTAAGAGCTTAGTATTATTAATAATACTATTAATAAAACTACAACACATTAAACATTGCTTTATGTATTTATTTGTACTCATGTGTATTTAGCCATAATATGAAATTATTGAATACTCTGACACTAAGCATTTAAGAAGAACAAAACCCACCACAGAGGTCAATGACATGTACACAGAGACACACAAGCCCCCCTCTTGCAGGAGGTACCTGACGTAGAAACCGTCACCAGGTGTGTTTCTGATGCGCCTCCAGTCGTCAGGGCGCTTTTGCACTCTGAAAGTAACAGTCTCTGCTGGCTTCAGCATCTCCATATAGGCCTCCTCTGCTGTCTTCCTCCTCATGCTCACTGAGCACAGCTGAGAGAGAGAGAGAGAGAGAGAGAGAAAGAGAAAGTACAGTTTACGTTTACCAATCCATCGCCAATCCCACAACAAGTATCCTACAATGAGTGGGATTCACTGTTTCGTTATGTCCAGTATAAGTAAAATTCTATTTCTGTACCTCCAGTGAGTGAGATCCTCTGTGCTGCTGTACGTCCAGTGTGAGTGAGATTCTGCGTTTCTGTACGTCCAGTGTGAGTGAGATTCTGTGTTTCTGTACGTCCAGTGTGAGTGAGATTCTGCGTTTCTGTACGTCCAGTGTGAGTGAGATTCTGCGTTTCTGTACGTCCAGTGTGAGTGAGATTCTCTGTGCTGCTGTATTTCCAGTGACAGTGAAATTCTCTGTGCTGCTGTACTTCCAGTGTGAGTGAGATTCTATGCGTTTCTGTACTTCCAGTGTGAGTGAGATTCTATGTGTTTCTGTACTTCCAGTGTGAGTGGTTATCTGTTTCTGTACCTCCAGTATAAGGTCTCCAGGTTGCAGGCCATCGGCGCACCCTGCAGGACTCTCCTCCTCCAGACTCTCCACATAGATCCCACTGAGATTCCCTCCACAGATCTTCACCCCCAGATCCACCTGAGTCTTCCTCACAGTCACCTGCCTTGGGTCCACCTGTCTCCCACCCTCACTGCAGCCCCTGACCAATCAAAGAGCACAGAGCATAGTCTAAGACCAATCACTACCTTGGGCCTAACTTCTGAGTATTGCACTGACATGTGTACTGGAGTAAGCTGTAAAGGGAAAGAGAGGGTGTGGGGTGTGTGTGTTGTACCAGAGTGAGCTGCGAGTGGTGGGCGTGGGGGTGGGGTGTTTGGATGGAGGCGTGGGGGTTCTCTCCTCCTGTTCCCCAAGAGCATCGACAGTGGAGCAGGCGTCAGGTGTACCTCCGTCGCTTCCCACAGGTGTAGAGCGGGCACTCACTGACTCCATCCTGGAGCTGCAGACGAAACAGGAACACAAACACATGTACACATCAACTCAAATATGAAGGGGCTGTAATGGGCAATGTGAGTACAGCCATGGCCATGGTTCCACCCTGCTGACTAACACATGCGTGTGTGTGCGTGTGTGTGTGTGTGTACCTGCAGTGCGAGTGGTTCCCTGGTTGGTACATGTGTGGATTGTACTGGGCCAGTATAGTAATGATGTCACACTGCTGACCAATGATGAGACGTGCCTGCTGCTCCGTAGCATTCCGCAGGTTAATACCATTAAACTGGAAAGAGAGAGGGACCAGGTGGATTTGTGTAAGGTGCTGCTACTTTGCTCTGTGCAAGGTGGTGTTGATATGCAGGTGTAAGGTGGTGTTGATATGATGGAATAAGGTGATGATCAAAGCCTGTAAGGAGGTACTCTGCAGGTGTAAGATGGTACTGATCTATGCAAAATGGTGTTTATCTACAGGTGTAACGTGTCACTTTCGATGCGTAAGTGGTGCCTAAATGTTGCTGCTCTGCAGGTGTAAAACAGTGTGAATCTGCATGTGTAAGATGACGCTCTACAGGTATAAGGTGGTGCACCTCCAGCAGCTGATCTCCAAACTCTAGATGGTGCCGCTGAGCAATGCTGCCTCCTGTAACCTTGGAAACAAAGATTCCACCATTCTCCCCACCCACAATGGAAATGCCAAGAGGCTCCACCCCCTTGGGGATGGTGACACAACGGGGCTCTTCAATGTATGGTCTGTAACACACATACACACATAGGAACCAGTGCAAATTAACATAATTACCTGATTTTAAAATATATAAACATCCTTTTTCCCCCACAATTTAGAAAGTCTCTCAGAATAGAGGATTCATTGACAGAACCAGTGAAATGAAATGAGGTGTCAGATAAATTAATCCTGTATGCCAGACAGAAAGACCAATTCTAAAAAATCCAAAACCCTTCAAGAACCATGGGAACATAATGAGGGTTTGGATGAGGGGCAGCAGGCGAGGGAGCTGTTCTCCATGCACAGAACCAACCTCAGGTTCCGTAGAGAGCAGAACCTCACACGGGCAGCTCGAGGAAGCTTCCCGTAGGGCCCGTTATGGAACTGAGGTCTGGTGGAACGAATGGAGCAGAGACAGGAAAGGGAAGGGAGGAGCTGGGGGAGGGGGGAAGAGCTCAAATGGAGGGGAGGGGCTGAAACACAGCCACACCTACAGGGGGCATGGGGATGAGGAGAGACAGAGTTCAGGAGGAAAACAAAAGAGAGGAAAGACAGAATCTAAAAGGATTTACAAATGTTCTCTTCCACAACACACAAACATACACACTCACACAAACTACTCACATAGAAGACGTGAGAGCGAGCCAGTATTCCACCTGACCTGAAGGACTACAGGGCAAATCCGGCTCAGCTAGTGAAACTCAGATATCATCAGTGTATGCATGAATCAGTGTGGGTCTACCTTTCCTTCCACTGGTCTCCTGTTAGTGCAGGGCTGACTGAGAGCCTGGGCTGGGAGGAGAGGGAGCTCTGTGATTGGTTACTGGTAAACGAGGAAGCATCCAGACTGAGAGGAGAGAGGGGTGGAGTCACAAGACTTGGGCTGCTGCCCTCAGAGTGGGAACCTGGTAAACACACACACACACACACACACACAAAAATGACTGAATTCTGCATGAGTCTTATGCAATTTGTACAAACATTTGTCCTTAAAAAGCTCACCCAATATCAGAAGACTTGCTGCATTCATCAATTTGCATATTTGGAACTTTTTTCTTAGGCAGAAACAAAATTAGCTGTTCACCATCTATCTGTTTTATCTATGTTTCATTAGGTTGAAAAAAAAAAAAGGTATAAATATAAAAAAATAGGGTTTGAATAATCTTAGTGGCCAGGCAGCTGACCACACTGGTTCTCAGAAAATGAAAAATAACAGAAAACCTCAAGTTTCCTACAGAAGATAAAACTCAGCAATCCAACACTCAGCCTGCTGTGAACCACAGCCAACATCCTCTCAGGGGTGGGCACTATTACCAGATTACTGATTTGCATATCAGGAAAATAATTTTATATTTTCATTATTGTCTACCACACTACCATTGCATTTTATTACTTTAATGTCACAAAGGTTACTCTACATATTGTAGTTTTATATGGATTTTAAGGATAATTAAATGATTATACATTTGTAGTTATGCTCTGTGTGTATACACATGTACATGTGCCTGAACGAATGTAAGGCGATGGATTCTGACCCCTGTCTGAACCCTGGCTGGAGCGGGTGTAGCGAAGCGTATTGGGGATTTTTATCCGTTCAGCTGGATACTGAGACAAACCTGCACAGAAGAAACACCAACACTCATGCCCACAGCTCAAAGAAAGCCTATGAACAACTAACTATGATGCAGAAGGCTAATGTCACACATCAAAATTAAATACTCAGCAAAATTTGTATTATTTTAGTACCCATCAGCATAACTGAGCAAAGATCTATGTTGTAAAGGGTGAGAGAAAATTACGCCTATTGTTATATCAGAGTGATTGTGTGAACGATTCTGTTTAACAAAGCAAGTGTGTAGACTCATGGTGTGAGGACCCTACTGTAAAAGGATGAGTACAGACCTTGCCTCGCGCTTGAGGGCAGTGAGTGGGTGTTGTGCTGAACTCTATTGCGTGGCGGGTCAGAGAGTTCACTTGAACCGTTATGGCTCAGATCCAAACTCCGACGACCCTGATGCTGCGCACTGGAGGAGAGAGAGAGAGAGGTGTGTGTGAATATTTGAGAGAGAGAAGAATGTGTGTACATTGTTTATTCTTCGTTTTTCATTTTCATATTTCCCCTTTTATTGTCAACTACATTACAACATTTATCATTTTATCATTACAACTTCTATCATGCTTGAACAACAGTTAAATTCATGCCAATAAAGTCATTTTAATAGAATTGAACTGAGAATTGAATTTTAATAAAATTGAATCTCATGTAGACTTACAACACTAAGCTAAGAAGTAATGGATCTAATGTGTCAGTGTTTGTGTGTTTGAAATTTTCATGATATATCAAGTTAGTATAAAAATATCAGGGTTTCACGGTAGCAATCATATATATATATATATATATATATATATATATATATATATATATATATATATATATATATATATATATATATATATATATATATAAGAATGGGTTTTTAAAAAAGAAAATTTAAAAATGGATTAAAAAAAGATTTTTTAATGGATAGAAGCAAGTGAATTTTAATTAATATTTCGAAAAACACAAATGGTTGGTAACCACCAGAAAATACACTCTAAATCACAGTGAAACATAACCCTAGTATGTGTTTGTGTATGTATGTCTCCATACTTGGGGTGCGTGCGCTGATGCACAGCAGCAGGACCAGGGGAGCTGGTGGCGTTGATCCAGTGGCTCCAAGCTGTGTACACTGGTTTCCTCATCACAGTTGTAAATGCAAGACAGGGAGACAGACCTCTGGATGGGGGGTCTGGGGTGACACACAAAAGAGCACACCACCACCGACCACCACCCGCCATCTTTATTCAGTAGATACGTAACGGAAAGAAGAAATCAGTGACTACCAGGTTAAGTAGAAAAATTAACTACTGAGATTAACACGCCAACTGTCTAAGAGAGGTGAAACTTCAAATGTCAATTAGCCAAGGCCATAGGGGGACAAAAAACCACACAAAAACAGCTCCTGGAAAAAACCTCAGCAGGACGACTGCTGTCACATAATGGGGAGAGATCTAGAGCACAAGGAGGGAACTGAGTTGAGAGATAAACAAGAGATCCCCTCAGCTGGACACTGAGAAGACATGTTTAATGTAAACAATTTAGGAAAACAACATACAGCCATTAGGTCAGTATCTCCTGATGGTTTAGATAATACTAATGAGAAATACATTTCATACTACTGTACAGTAACTGAAATAAACCAAACTTATCATTGTCTGATAATAGAGGTTATGCTTATTTTGCATTTCCTCTAGGTATCAGCACTGATTCCTGTTTTTCAGCAGTATTCTAGTTCAACAGCATATTGAACTCGAACCTACTGTACTGGCTAGGATACATTCTATGAATAGATGACAAAGTACTTTTGTAAGTTGCTCCGGTAAATGTAAGAGCGTCTGCTAAATGTAAAATGTAATGAAATAACGAATATGGTTACTAAAGCAGTACTATAACCAGAGTACTTGTAAAGACAGTACCTTTAGTAGAGTGTTAGTGTGACACTGTTACAGGAGTAGTAGTATTATAGTACTGTTACTAATAGAACACCAGTACTCAGAGTACTAACAGAGTAGGAGGACTAGTTCCTGAAGTTCTAATAGAGTAGTATTGTTACTGATGTTGGTACCATGCATCCACAGCTAGAGGGCTCCCTTCTGTGACTGTGAAATGACTCATTTACAGTACACAGGTTTCTCTCCAGTACTGCACAAACAATGATTCTCATTTACAGCTACAGTACATGAGATACACCTGAAAGTAACCTTTGGGTTATGTACATCTCTTTAAAAACTTAAACTCACTCACTGTTTCTCTAACTGGCCACTACCTTGTTGGTTATATAGAGAAAAGTGTGTGCAGTCTGTTGGGTGGAATCAGTGAGCACATCCTCGAAACAGAGTGCAGAGCTCCACACTCCCTTTCACATGCTCCGATGCGATAGAAAACTGAATAGATTTTGGCACACTACACCTATATAGCCATACTAGTGTAGAGTACTAGAAGAGTAGTACTGCTGATACATACACTGCCTATTTTATTGGAATTCATGCTTTCACACACCTGATTCAATTCTGTAATAAAACAAAGAAACAGTGAATCAGGTGAGTGTAACCATGTTGCACACTAAATGCAGTAAACCTTCGCAACAGTCCAAACAGACTGGTGGTACCTACATGCGGGTGTGGCCGTAGATGGGTGGTGTCCTAGGAGAAAGGCGTTCATACTTTGCTTCTGTGAGTGGTCAGGGCAGAGACGCAGAACATCAGCGGCTTCTGCACATGCATCCTCAGGTGTCTGGAGAGGAAAGCAAGCATCAACTCAAATGTACAGGACAAAATGTACAAGACACACAACACCACAAGACAGCACTGAGCTAAACACACCCTATACATACATAACTCACACGTTAATGGCCAGTATAAGAGACAATACTAGAAACAGAACACACTTGCAGGTGTAGCATGCAGTGTGTAGTATGGTAACTGTAATTGTATATCGCATCTGCACTGTGTAATGATTAATATGGAGTATGTAGGGGATATTATGACACGATACATCACAGTGCCGCTGTAATGTATGTGCGCTGTGTAGTAGTGTGGTATCAGCACTTTCTATTGTGTAGTATATAGCATATAAGGCATAGTGTGTAGTGTGATACCTGTAGTGTTATGAGGATCTACACTCTTTGCTGTGCATGTTGCATATATGATGTTGGGCATAATCAGGTACATGCTGTAGTATGGGGATTTACACTGTGCAGTATGTAGTCTTTAGGGTGTAGGGGGGTACTTGGAGTGATGTTGGGTTCTATGCCAACCACTGTGAAGTATACAACTTATTAGGCTGTAGGGTGGTACCTGTACTGGCATGGGGATCCACAATGTCTACTGTGTGGTATGTATAGGATACAGGTTGTAGGGTGTTGGGTGGTACCATTTGTGATATGGGGATCTGTACTATCTACTGTGTATTATGCAACACCTAGCATATATAGTGTAGGATGATGGGTGTAGGACGTAGGGTGCTACCTTTAATGGTATGGGAATCTGCAGTGGTGTCAGGGCACGTCGGCTGGGGGCAGAATTCAGCCTTGCCTTCCTCATCTCCAACTCATCCGCCCCCTGTCGTGTCACTTCCTCATCACATGAACTCCTTGGGGTGGTTGGCCTAATGTCACCTACATTTTGCAGCTGAAGCAAGTTCCCATTTCTATCGAGACCTTGAACACCCAGGTCGGACCTCCCACCAGGTGTGAGAGAGGGCGTGGTTTGTACGGGTGTGGCAGGAGGTGTTGCAGTAGTAATGGTGGAGTCAGAGGCAGAGCTTCCTTGTTGATTGTGTTTAAATTTGAAAGAGTCACTGCGTTTGGGTGGCTCAGGTGGGCTCTGTGGTGACCCCTCTGGCCTGGAGCTTTGTGTGGAGTGTTTGGGCATATGAGCCAAAGAGACATATTCTAGCTTTGTTGACGTGTCTGGCTGTCTGTACAAATCAGAGTCAAAAATGGACTTGCGTTTCTTAGTCTTAAGTATGGAAAGGGGCGAAGTATTGTCCAGCGTTGCTATTATCTTGGGCCAGGTGCCTCCACTGAGCTTCTGAGGCACACCTCCCCTTTCCAGCACTGTTTCCATAGTGAGGCAGTCACCAGAGACAATAGGGTGAAACGTAAGGGGTCGTTTGGCAGGGTCTGGCCGCTGGAAGAAATGTTCGTGGAAAGGCTCTGTAGAGCAGGGTGCCCCCTGATGGCTGCTCTGGATCTCACTGGTACTGCTGACCAACTGGTCCCTGTAGTTACGCATGTGTGCCTCCAGAGGGGGCACTTTGACGTTACAGCCACGTTCATATTCTCGCACACTCTCTCCCAGAGTTACACCACATGCACTCTGAGGAAAGAACAGGAAAATTATTAGGGACAAAAGACTAAAGTATTAAATAATGAAAAATGTATTAAACAAGCAAAAAGCCTGGAGTGCTAACCTTTATAACTGAGAGAGACAGAGACTCCCTACAGCTCTTCAACAATGCTTCACACTCACTCAGAGACTTATTATCCACAGCAATCCCATTAATCTGCACGAGAAAGACAAAGAAAGGGCATTCAATGAGCCCCTCAAATTTCAGAATTATCACTCTAAATTAAATAAAAGGATTTAGTCCTTACTAAACACAAGTGCTCCACATTAAAGCATTATATCAGTGAGATTAAGACAGAGATCTACCACTCTGCAGAGTTAGGGTCCAGTGATACTGTAACACACCTCATTCTAGTATGCACTCTTTCCCCAAGACTGCTTAACTAGATAAAAAGTGTCCAATTAGTACTGATATTAAACCGATATCTTCACTGCTTTCTGGGTGTCTTTTCTGACTCAATACTCTGAGGTTTTTATATTAGGGCTTTGTTTCACCTAAAAAGTACCTTATTTTCTATTTTGTGACAATACTGACATTCAAACAATGAATGGCATCATAACAGAACAGGCCCAGAAAAGAGCCCAACAGTTGCCTGAGCCCCGAGACTCACGGCAATCAGCCTGTCCCCTGGACAGAGAGAGGTCTCCCGTGCAGCTGGACCCCTGGCAGAGACAGAGGCAACAAACACACCACCCTCCAGCACAATTCCACTGTCCACTGAAACACACACACATAGAATCATCTTTACACTGCAGACAGATTCTTCGCAAGGGAACAATAGAAGCCAGTAATTCATTTAGAACACTCACTTCTCAGTCCATAGAGTGCGTCAAAGTTTGCTTGTGTACTTGGTCTTTATTACAATTACATCCCAACATTACAGCTACCACTGGAATATTCTGAAATTAACTGGGTTTGTTTGTTTGGCTAACCATCTTACAACTGACTGGACATAAGTGTAGCCAAGACAAATATTTGTTCAGAATGATTTTAATCACCATTATTTTTTAAATCACCATTATTCACCCAGGAGTTTTCATTTTTCTGCTATTACAATAAGTAAAATAAATGCACACACACACACACACACACACACACACACACACATACATACACACACATACATACACACACACTTTTAAAAAGCATATCACTTCAAAATCACATTGACAATAGGTTGCCAACAGGGCAGTAGGTTCTAAAAGTTGTATATTAGTTAATACAACTGTATATTAGCTGAAGGGGTTATTATACCAGCTGCATATTAGTTGAAGTGGTTTTCTTGAAAGGGCTATTGTAGTAGCTGTGTTTTGGTGAAGGTGGGATTTCTGACCTTTACTCCCACTGAGATTGAGATGAATTGGTGTGACCATCCTTCCTCCAAGAGACCGCCTCCTCCTGACTACCATGTTGATGACGCCACCCCCACTGAGCACTGCCTTCAACACTTGCTTCTTGTCCTTATTGGCCAAGTCAACATCATTTATCTTCAACAGCCAATCGTTCACTCTGCAGTGAGAAAAACAACAGGTCCACCTCCAGAAGTTGTTCAGAATGACTCCATAGTGCAAACACACAGTGCTGAGGCATCATCCTACCGTAGCCTGCCATCTGCCACACTTCCTTTGTCCACCTTGGTCACAAATACACCACAATCTCCAGGTAAATACGGATCATTTACCCCCTCTGCCACGTCAAATCCCAGAGCCTTCAGATCCATGTCCTCCTGTAAGAACCAACCAAGATTCCTCAGATGCACACAGTAAACTAATGAATTAGGTGCAAAAATTATAAAAATATTCTAAATGAAATATGAAGAAATATTTAATTTCCATTAATATGTCAGTATATCAGAGAGTCAATAAACTGTGTACCATACCCTATTCTTGGGTTGGGCAATACTGCAAAAAGATTAAATCTCAAATTTTTGTTCAGACCCATGGATGCTTCTTGGTGGCAATTTAAATTTTGTTTTAGTCGTTACATAGTGAAATTGGAAAAATTACAATTCCATCCAGACTTATTTAAGTGATTTTATTAGAATGGATGTGCAAAACATTTATAGCACTCAAATAGTGAAAGAATTGTTTATTTTAAATATCCTAAACAGACAAAAAAATTGCAAGTACAAAAGCCTTTTTTTTTTTTTTTTTACATTTTTAGCTATATCCATTGGTTTTCTCAAACATATGTATTATCATGCTATGTTTAGTTACAACTACATTTTTGACACATCTTACTATATATAAATTTATTCCACAACTGACTTTTCAAATCCATACAATTCTATATGTCACAGATCCCCTTTAGCAACATATTCAAGGTGCCAAGTGCCACATGGCTTTGCTTTTATTTTAGTTTCATTTCTGCCTCCACCCTCATCTTGTGTTTTGTATATTCCCGGCCTTCATTGTTTTCACTTCTCTCTTTGCCCGCCCAGCCTATCTATATTCCTAGACCTTTTTTGTCTTAATGTCTTGTGTTGTTGTTAATTGTTGTAATTATGTCTGTGTTTCGCTTTGTATCTGTGTTTTGCTTTGTCTTACTGTGTTTTCTGGTTACGCGTCTCTGTCTAACAGTTGTCTGTATTAAGGTTAACGAGAATGAATTTGCCCTACATAAACATTGCACTTCAATGAATCCTGCTTTCATGTTACAATATACAGCTTGTTTAATGTCAGTGACCAAATTCCAATATAAATTGCATACTACACGGGAACCAGACAGGCTGTTCTAAAGCTCAGAGCACACCAACATAACTTTACTCACCAAACACTAACAAACATGCCAAATCAAACACCAACATGCTCCATAAACACCAAAATTCTAATGTGGTCAGCCCATTTCAGAATATTCAGAACAACAACAACCAACAAGCTAAATGAAGCGTGTGAATTGAGGAGAATATTCTAGAGACCTCCTGCCAATCATACAGAGGTGCAGCACACCTGCCCAGCATTCTGGATAGCTGGTATTGGTTGGAGAGTGTTGGGTTGCTGTGTTGGGACAGCCCAGTGGTGAGTGCAGGAGGGGAACTTACACTCACTCGCTCCAGCTCCACCACCTCAGTCTCCCACTCCAGAGAGTCTGTGTCGATGGCAGAGTCGTGCGAATTATGAGCCATTAGTTGCTGATAACGTGCCTTCTTATCCCGCTCTTCCTCTAAACGTTCCCTAGGTACACACACACAAACAGATGTATCCTCACAAGAACCTTCCATTTACTGTAGTTAGGCTGAGAGCGTGTGTATTGAGTGCACTGTAGTGTGCAAATGTGTACTGTGTAAGTGTCTGTTTGGTGTGGGTGAGGTTCACTCACTTTAACTCCTTCAACTCTCGTGATAACTCATTCTTGCGCTTGCGCATATCATCAAGGTTACGCAAGGCATCTGCCAAATCACTCACCGCACGGTCTCTCTCTCTCCTTAGATTATCGCACAATGTCCTGGTTTACAGAGACATGAAAAGACGCACACAGATACAGAATAAGATTTTGTGACTCCTCCAGTTGTCTTCATGTGGTGGTAAAGCTGGTTTTGGTGTACAGGTGCATGCAGGTGTGTACAGTGTGTTGGTGTGGGGTGTCTGAAGGCATGCACAGCTGAGGGGAGGGCTCAGACCGAATGCTCTCTCTCTCAGCTACGATCTTGTCTCTCTCCTGGAAGGCCCAGTCCCGCCGGCACTTGGCCACCTCAGCCTCCTGCACAGCCTCCTTAAGCTCCTGAGTCACAGTCTCACACTGCTTTCTCAACATGTCGATCTCCTTGGACACCCGTTCCATATCCACTGTGGCACTATCTTGCTCCTACGGGAGGTAGGGAGAGAAGAAAGAAACAGAGGCTGTCAGTAATTAGGGGAGCCATAAAGTTATGATAAATAAGTTTGCTTTGGTGCTCTTAAATTGCACCGTGGCTCATAAACCACTGCAATATTAAAATAAGAAGCAACTGTGTAACAGTATTATAGTCACCAGTTAGCAATGTATGAATCCATTTCATTTATCCTGATTGCAAACTATACAAAAATTGGTTAGTCTCACATTCGATCTATGATACAAGTACAGAGAGCAGCATGCGCACAATGTCTCCCCCACTGCAGTAACAAAACAGTTTAAGATCTATTGTCAAAGTAGTCATGTATATAAAATAACACTCTATTTGCAGAGAGGGAGATAAATCGCATGCTCACACAGACACACACACACCTGTTTGGCCTGGTAATAGTCACAGAGGAGCTGGTCCCTCTGGATGATGGCTTCAGTTCTCTCCTTGCGGGCCACATCCCTTTCCTCGCGCGCCGTCTCAATGTCCTTGCAGGCCTGTGAGAGCTCCTTTTGTGTCTCCGCCTTGTGCTGCACCTCATGGCTATAGCGCTCCAACAGCTCCGTCCGTTCACATATGGCCCGGTCCCGATCCAACAGCGCCACACCTAGTTCCTACACACACACACACACACACACACACACACACACACACACACACACACACACACACACACACACAGAGAGAGAGAGAACATATATACATGCATATGTAAACATGCACTAACGTAAACAAAACATAGAATAATAAACCATTTAATACACATGTACAAACAAACACTCACACTGGTCTAACCCCACACCGGCTCATTCCCACACACACTAATCTAACCCCACACACTCCACACAATGGTCTAATCCCACATCTAACCTCACACATCAGTCTATCCCCATAATCCTCAAAACCTCACTACACATACTAACCTAACCTCACACTCCACACCATCACAATACACACACTGAACTAACGCCAGACTCCACACACATACACTGTAATAAAACCCCACCTCACTACGCACACTGCTCCAACCCTGCACTCCATATACACTCCATGCACTAGTCCAACCTCCCATGCCCCTGCCACTCCAACACCACCCCCCTGCAGTGGTGTGTACAAGCTGGCACCTGGCGGAGAGCTTCCAGCTGTTCCACAGCCTCCCTCCTCTCGCTGCCGGTGCTCTTCAGCTTGGCCTCGGTGGCCTCCAGGTCTGTCTGCAGCCGCTCCACCTCCTTAATGACCTGATCGCGCTCGCTCATCACCAGGCGGTACTCGCTGAGCACAGAGTCGCGCTCTTCCCGTACACGCTGCCCCTCCTGCACTGCCCGCAGCTGCAGACTCTTATAACGCGTGCTTTCCGATTGTAGACGCTCCACCTCCCTCTGCAGGTCCACGTTCTGCGAACACACCTTACTGAGCTCCTGCTGCACTACCTCTGCCCTGGGGGGGTTGGGGGGAAGCATAATATGCATGTTATGTGTGGCATGTTAAAGTACAGGTGTGCAAGTTTGTGTAGTGGAGTATATTTTTTGTCTAAAACAGTGCAGTGCAGTACATTATTACACCCAGGACAGTACAGTATTTACTACTGTGCAGTTTAGAGTAAAGTAGTAAATTTTTAGCCTAGTACTCTATAGTGTAGACTGGCATTATGTTTGGTCTAGTGCAGTATACTCTTTGGTTTAGTAAAATGTAATGTAGGTTAATGTACTGTTGACTGTAGTGCAGTATAGTGATGTGGAGTCCAGTAGTACCGCTTGACAGTGTGCTGCTGTGGGTAGGGAGTGCTGGCCTCTCTCTGTTTGAGCAGTGTGTCCAGCTGTCTCTGGAGTCTGCTGTTCTCCTCCTCAAGCTGCTGCAGGCGGCTGGCATCAGCGTTGTGGCTAGCCGTTTCCTCACCATAGCGGCTGCGCAGGCTGTCGTACTCTTTTCTGAGAGCCTCCAACTTCTCCATCGCTGCATCGTAAAGCTTGTTGACCACGTCTGAGGAGCTGGTGTCCCTCAGCATCTACAGAGTGTCGCAACACATCACAGACAACAGCTCACAACACACTACCATTAATCAAAGCGCAGTGTAACACAAATAAATGAACGGAACTTTAAAAAAGACTACTGAATATATACATATGAGCACGGTAGACAGAGCAATAGATCATTTTTCACAACAGATGGCACAATCCCAGCTTTTCTGCTACCTATCCAATACTGATATCTTGCATTTGAATGTTGCCCAATATCAATACCAATCTGATATTTTCTCATTAAAACCACCATTGAGCTAGTTATTTTGGGGAACCATTTTGTATGATATGCATTACATATGCTATTTTACAGATGTGCATAGGCATGACAGATAAAAAATAAAATCATGAAAAGAAAAAAAAAAAAAAAAAAAAAAAAAAGAACTGTTTACATGACGAAAGCATTTATTTGTTTTCTTCCATTACATGACATTGTCTTCCTTTGCGTGATGATATTATTGTCTTGGTCATCACCTTATCTCAGCTTTACTGTACTCACACATACTCTGTCTGCGCGTGTCCAATGTGGTTCTCTCACTCGCTCCTAAAAGGTTACACTAGTTCGTCTACATTTTTTCTTATTACTAAATGCAACTATAATTCCTCATCAACTTCATAATAACCTTACAACTGTTCTTGTAGATTTCAGCGCTAAACCGTTCAAACCGCTACACACCAAATGCACAACAGGACATGTACTACGAGTTCCTCTTCACTCCAGCTCTGCTTAAAACCCAAAGAAATCTAATCTGACCAAGATTACAATACGGTTATTCTTTCTACGTCATCATTTGTTTGCTTTTAAGAAGTGTCAGTGCACAGTGCCAAAACTGTATTTTGTCTCATTTAAATGCTCTCAATAGAAGGCAGGTACCCTGTTCCCAACTCTGGGTTATCAAAATCATAGCAAAGGAAATAACACGTGTGTGCAAGTTCAGGGATATTTCCATTTGAACACGGGAAGACAACGCTAAAGACAATCCTACAGAAGTAACTATATAAACTGCTCAAATTAGCCCGGCTGTTATCGTGTGACTTGCGAAAACTAACCTGGCTATCATATGCGCTGCTCTGCTGTGCCATTTTCAGGCTGTGATGGTATCGGTTCGGTTTCCTTAAAAGTTTCTTCACCGATATCCGATCCATTATTTTTGCTGATATCAGCCCGATATCTGATCGGTGGCATCTCTAACTTTCACTTAGAAACAACAAGTATAAACCATTAGATTACTTTGCCTTTAAGGCTATGAAAAACATACATTCAGTCAGTTATATCAAAACTTGCACTTTATAGTATATGTTTTGTTCTTGTAGTTTTAGCTGGGATGGTACAGAGAACAATATTTTATTTTGATTGAAGCTGAAATAATATATAGTGGGAGTAAATTGTATTTTTGGAGTATGGCACAGTATTGCATGGCATTGTATCTAAAATTGTATTTTAGAAGACATTAAAATGTAATTTTTCAGTCAGAAAAACAGAGAAACAGCACTAATGGTATTGTGGCACTAGATGGCACCATAGAGTTGTAATCCCATTCAATATCTGAAGGTGAAATGAGTCAGTTTGTCCTGTGTCTGCCCAGAACATATACATCAGCTGGCAGTGATCCGCAATGCAGGCCTTCAAGCTGAGAGACAAAAAGGGGTCAACTTCCTAAGATCAAACACACACACACACAAACACACACACACACAGTCTCACGGTTTTGGATACTGGCCTTTATTGCCAGTAGACACTGGCACAGCAAGAGTAGGGCAGACAGAAGGGAGAAGTGGAGAGAAAGAAAGGCTAAGAGAGCATGGAAGCTTTAAAGGTCACCAACTGCTTGACTGTAGTAAAATGTCCAGCGCTAGACAACTCCAGCGGCAGTGCTGGGAATGACCTCTCTAAACCAGCTGTTCCCACCACTAACGTCTGTTACCCATCTCAGTCCTGGACAGCCATCTTGGAGAGTTCAGCTTCAACATGGCTGACTCCAACATTCCGATGCTGCTCAAGGCCTTGGTTAACTGGTGTGTCCTATTAACTCAGTCAGGTGTGTCTAACTGAATCAAGTGTGTCTGATTAGGTTTAGCACTAAAGATCTGCAGGGTGGCAGATCTCCAGCACTGGACGCAAGACACACCCCTGCTGTAAACAATGCTTAAATACTGCAGTAACATGAATTTACTGCAAGTGCAGTCTCAACTACTGTTAATACTATGAATACAATGAAATTAAGGCACTGTGTTCTATTCTCAGGGCAAGTTTTCTATACCCAGATTAAGCCTAAAGTAACCAAATATCCAACACATCACTGGCACTGAAATTTTGTCCCTGACTAGGCTTAATCTATATCTGGAAATCCAGTAGGTAAAAACCAGTAAACAGTAAGCGGTCTAATGTTTCCGACTTGGTATGTAATAGTGATGAAGACTGATACATGTTGTTTAATGCTGAAGATTGCTAATCTTTCAAGATTGCCCAAATCCAGCCATGCTGATGTGAGAGTTTTATCAACCACTGGTTCACTAGCAGAATTTACAAACATAAATGTTTTCTGCTCATGGTACTGGTACAGGTCAGGGAACAGGGCTGGGAGACCCGGCTAGAGTCTGGGATGGAAGCACCATTGTGTTTTTCTGCGTGCGGCAGCTCATTCAGTGACCCTCACTTGTTGGTGCTGCAGCCTCATGTCAGCCACCTCTTTCTGATCGACGTCGTGGACACGCCGCAAGTCTTCGCAGGTGTCCAGCAGTTGTGTGTAATCTCGCCGAAGCACCTCCAGCTCCGCCCTCAGCCCCGCCTGCTCACCCAAGGCACAGCCATGTAGCGTACTAAAGAGAGAAAGAGGATGAGTGAGAAAGGCAGAGTAGGAGAGTATCTACAAATTTTCCATATTTTTTGTATGTCTGTGTGTGTGTGTGTGTGTGTGTGTGTGTGTGTGTGTGTGTGTGTGTGTGTGTGTGTGTATATCTCTAAGATAATCTGTGTGTATGAGGCCCTCTCTCAAAACAGAGGTGTTAACACTAACTTTCTCTCTCTCACCCTCTATCCTATGTATGGGTTGAGGTGTGTGTGGGTAGCACTGCAACCAGAGGGGGGCACTGTAGTGCTTATGTTGGACTCACTGGTAGAAGTCAGCCTCCTTCATGGCCTCCTGGCACCTCTTCAGGGTGTGTGTGTGCTGAGTCTGCAGGGTTTGCAGATCGGCCATGGCCTTCATGCACTGCAACTTCAAACGCTCGTAATCGTGGGCTGCTTTTACACTGGGTCTGCACTCATACAAACGCGCGCGCGTGCGCACACACAGACACAACACACCAATGCCCACAAAAGAGTATACTGAGTACTTACACTGACTTATGAT